>NC_135237.1:26340120-26652052 GCF_051348905.1 Ranitomeya variabilis
TCTAGCAGGCCACAAATGTGCATGTGTCTGCATAAATGGTCAGAAACCGACTCCATGAGGATGGTCTGAGTGCCCACTGAGCACAGGTGGCAGATATCACAGAATCTGGAGACGCCGTTGAGAGCGATCTGCTGCCTGCAACATCCTTCAACATGACCGGTTTGGCAGTAGGTCAGTAATGGTGTGGAGTGGCATTTCTTTGGAGGGAAACACAGCCTTCCATGTGCTCGCCAGAGGTAGCCGGACTGCCATTAGGTACCGAGATGAGATCCTCAGACCCCTTGTGAGACCATATGCTGGTGTGGTTGGCCCTGGGTTCCTCCTAATGCAGGACAATGCCAGACCTCCTGTGGCTGGAGTGTGTCAGCAGTTCCTGCAAGATGAAGGCATTGAAGCTATGGACTGGCCCGCCCATTCCCCAGACCTGAATTCGATTGAGCACATCTGGGACATCATGTCTCGCACCATCCACCAAAGTCACGTTGCACCACAGACTGTCCAGGAGTTGGCGGATGCTTTAGTCCAGGTCTGTGAGGAGATCCCTCAGGAGACCATCCGCCGCCTCATCAGGAGCATGCCCAGGCGTTGTAGGGAGATCATACAGGCACATGGAGGCCACACACAATACTGAGCATCATTTCATAGTCTTGAGGCATTTCCACTGAAGTTGGATCAGCCTGTAATTTGATTTTCCATTTTGATTTTGAGCATCATTCCAAATCCAGACCTCCATGGGATATTCATTTTGATTTACATTGATAATTGTTATGTTTTATTGTTCTGAACACATTCCACTATGTAATGAATAAAGATTTACAAGTGGAATATGTCATTTAGAGATATCTAGGATGTGGTATTTTAGCGTTCCCTTTATTTTTTGAGCAGTGTGTATATAACCCTACTGTACGGAATGAGCTTCAGTACCTGTATTTTAATTCCTTAAATTCCTTCAGAGGGCCCCGTTGCTGCCAGAGACAGCGCTCCATAGATGACTGTGATTTGTCCCATATACTGCAGTAATACTGTATATAGAACACGCAATCTAGCCATCGCAGGTTCAAGTTCCCTATAGGACTGAAATTGGAATGAATAAAAAGGTTATAAGAAATATTGCACAAAAAAAGAACTTCCATCTCAACAAAGCTGCTGCTAAGCTCAGTGATCGGCTGCAGCGCTGCAGACGTGATGTCAATACTGCAGGCTATGCACAGTCACCGCAGAGACACAGCGCTGGACCAGGGGAGGGCATTTGGAAGCTCATTTGTTATTTTTTATTACAGTAAGCACTAATTTTTGATGAAATCCCATTAAAAAAAATACAAAACTTTGGAATCTTCGTAATCGCGCAGAGCTGGAGAATCATGTCGCCAAGTCATTTTTTTACTGCACAATGGATGTCGTTAGAACAAATTGTATAAAATACCCCCCCCAAAAAAAAAACCAAACAAACAAAGGGTGTTTAGCCTTTTTTTTTCTTATCCTACAAAAATAAAAAAAAATTTACAAAAACTTTTCTGGGCACGTTCATTAGAAAAACAAAACAAGTGATAGCTTTTGGAAGAAGGGAAGGAAAGCGCGGAAATGAAAACCAGGCTGCGGTGGGAAAGGGTTAATAAATGAATCAAAACATAAATTCTGCCAAATAAACAGAACCTGTGACCTGTATCCATTGTCAAGCGGTTAACCCTGCGCGTCCTGGTCGACTGTGCTCCAGCTCTTTAATGTCTGAATGGCCGCAGCCGAGAAAATGAAAACATGGAAATATTTGCGCAATTTGAACAGCGGGGAAGAAGTAATTGTGGCTTTCTTTATAAAAAGCTTTCAGTCAGTAAATCCCATCAATACTCCATTGACACATTTTCTGCCGGCGCAGTACATTAGGAGCCGTCCCGGCACCATTACGGCTGTAAATTGCGCTTTTAGAAGGGCTGAGCTGACAATGGAGATCTCACTTTAATTGTGCGACGCTCAGAGGCGGAACAGGGGAAAAAAAAAATATTCCTAATCATTTCATTTACCAGCACGTTGTACAAGAAAACAGCTCAGGCAGCCCCATGTAAGCCATAAACGCCCCAAATTTGCCCCATCTATTGGAAGAACAAGGCGCCTTTTTGACAATACTTACACGTATGAGAGGTCAACCTTGGTTTATTCCTTATGTCGTACCGTCTGAAGGAACTGCTCTCCCTATATAATACTGCTATACAGTGTACAAGTCATTGTCTTATACCGTGTGGAAAAACTACTGTGTGATGCAATATTTCGGCATTCATATTTTTGCAGTGCAAAAAATTACTTTGTACAGCACCATTCAATAGCGATGCCACATAGGGCTGAAATGATATTACCATACATTGCTCACATGACACTAGAGGGAGAGAGGATGCCGGCTGTGCAGAAGAGTGAGCGCCCCCTAGTGGAGCAGTTATGGCGGTATCATTGCCCCCTAGAGATTGCGTGCCGTACCCGTGCCCCTCTTACGTGTGAAGCCATTCACGCTTCTTTGCTTTTCACTATCACATACAGAAATATTCCCACGTCGCTAATTATAGAAGCCATGTGAATAGGAAGTAAGAACAATGGACGCCATCACTTAGTAGATGCCGTTCCCATTCGTGTAGTATTTCCCCTCTGCACCTAATGGCACACGATTTTAGAAGGGAAGTCGGCGTGACCCCTATAGTGGCCGTCTGCCCTCAGAGCCAATGCGTGGGACATAGTCTCTTATGTATAAGTCTCATTGTGAAATCAATGGGGACACGACTTTAGTTTCCTCTCTGTCGCTTCTTACTATGAGGAAAGATGTAGCGGAAGGGCTTGTGTATTCTAAAAAATACCAAAAACAGAGCATGGGAGGAAAACAAAAAAGAGAAGTGATGCCCATATATTAGGCACCGAGGCAGGGGGCACCGCTGGGGTATGAGGGGAGCTGGAAAACACCTTTCCTCCCACCACCTTTCAACAAGACCAACACTTATGTCTCCCCATCCTGCTACCCCCAAATTCCCTCTCTGTGCCCCTCGCACCTTATTAGCTTCCCTCATTGTGACATACAGTACTGGTGCGGTCTTTTGTTCCCCACAAAAAGCCCTCCCTTGTCCAAACCTTATGAACATAAAAAAAGTTATTTCTGTGCACCCAACAAAGAAATAATAATGCTCCAAAGTAATATTGGGCCCCCACATAGTAATTATATCCGCTTTGTTCTCTTTTTGCTTCCTGCAGTAATCCTTCCTCCAAAAAGTAAGTAATAACCCACCCTTGTGTCCCGCACACAGTAATAGTGTCCTATATGTGCCTCTATATAGTGGTACCTATTTTATGCCCCACAAAAATATAGTGCCCCCAAGAGTAATAACACCCATTTCTGTCCCTTGTTTTTAACAATTGGGCTTTGCCAGTTCTTTTGGCAATGGGGTGTGTCCTATTGTCCTAAATTTATGGGATAGTGCCTCAGTAAAGAAGTACTCCTCCTCTTTCTCCTTCTCCTCCTCCCATCTATGTTTCTATGCTCTTAATATATCGCAGCCATCATATTATATAGCACTGTGCCCTTACAATTGCTCATTTTGCCTTTCAGCCCAATTAATTCTTCTCTTTCCCTGCTCTATGTAGAGACATGAAGTCTCTTTTCCCGGCATTTATCATTCCAGTCTTCACCTTTCGACGTACCTGCTCCCACCTTCCACCTGCCAGGAACTTTTGCAGTGACTTATGACTTGTGCAGAGAAAATTTACCTCCTGTTTCTACATAGAGCTTAGATTCAGCTCGTCAGTTATTAATCATGTGATGTCATAGACCTAATGAAAAAGGAAGAATTAGCCGGGTAGAAAGGAAAAATGAGCAATTGTAATTACACAATGTAATGTAATATGATGACTGCAATGTATTAAAGAGGATAAAAACTATGATGGGAGGAGGAGGAGGAAGAGGAGGAGAACAAGGAGGAGGAGGGGGAGTGCTTCTTTAACAAGAGTGGGTTCTTGTTCCTTAGAAGGTCCATGCCCTGGATGATAGTTTAGACTGGGAACAATTGCAGAACACTCTCCATTGTGAGAAATATTTGGCCTGAACACTTGGGGTGGACATGTGTTTGCCAGCATGGCTGATTTCAAGTGTAATTCTTCACACGAGGATCCTATTCTGTTCTCCTCTCCAGGTAGGACATATGGAGGCGGGATCTCCAGCATTTATATACAGTATTTGATTAATTCTCATATTCATCTTGTAGCTTTTTACTGCAGAGACTGGGGTCTAAGGGATAATGTTTCTCCTTGTCGACAGTGACAAGCCAAGCCTTGCAGGTCAGAGTGAGGAGACTTATAGGCCATGCATGCTCTTCCGGGAAATAAAATAGGCAAATTATCTCTTCAGAGAGGAAGAGTACTAGAGAACTCTAGCGCCACCTATTGGAAGCAGCGATCCTAAAAGTCAATATTGACCACTAAAACAAGCCTTTCAATATGACCAGAATCCCAATTTTCAGACACAATGTTTCTGGGTCTTGCCTCTCATCAGTGCAAACTATGAGATCTGATTTAGCTAGGCGAGAGGCTCTGGACTGAGATCTAAGGGATGGCGTTTCTTCTTGTGGAGAGTGACATGCCAGGCCTGGCATGGTAGAGCGAGGAGGCTTATAAGCCTTTCATGCCCCACTGGGAAATTAAATATGTAAATTGTCTCATTAGAGAGGAAGAGGATTAGAACTTTAGAGCCATCTACTGGAAGCAGCGATCCTAGAAGTCAATACCCAGTCCAGAGCCTCTCACCTAGCCAAATCAGATCTAATACTTTACACTGATGAGGGGCAGTACCCCGAAACACCGTGTCTGCAAATTGAGATTCTGGTTTGGCTTTTATCCTAAGTCATATTGCAAGGCTTGTTAAAGAGTCGACAATAACTTGTAGGATCGCTGCTTTCAATACATCTCTAGTCCTCTTCCTCCCTGAAGAGACAATTTGCACGATGCAGAGAAGGAAACTCAGGAGTGGACCTTCAGTATGAAAGGCGGAAGCGTTAACAGTGAGACTCTGGCTCCATTAATGTGAATTAGAGAATTTTCTCTGCCTAAAAACCTCAATCTTTTTTTTCCTTTGAGCAGATTGCATTGTTATACACAGATACATCTCTATGTGCAATAGCAAAAGAGCATTGCTTAAAAAATACTTACACAGCTGAATTGTATGGGAAAATGACAGATTTCATACTGCAGTCTGCCTCCAATTCCCATATTTAGATTTTTGTACAGCATCATTGGATCAGTCCTGGTGATGGCCACTTACATTTTTGTATATCCATTGCTGTTGTTTTCCTTTATAATCTACGTGCCAGGATATGATAGGCAGAAAAGAAAGCTGAAAAGTAAAAATGAGAGATTATTTTCTCCCAACCAACAATGCAAAACCGATAACAATAATTGCCTTTATGTAATGCGCCTATGTAAATAAATGTAATTATTATAGACACATTTGGTATTTCTGTAATCCTTACAGCCTGTATACGTCAGGTAAAACATTATTTTTGGTGATCAGTAAATTGTGCTAAATTAAAATGTTGCAAATGTTTACGGTAATTTTCTGCATTTAGCTTATAATAAAAGTTTATAAAATGTAGCTGAAATGTGTCGTGTCACAATGATCCCTATATTGCAAGGATTTGATCTAATAAATATTACAAAAAATGATAATAAAATAATATTATGGCTGTTAAAGCTATATCCATGGGAAGGTGATGACGTGTATCACCAAAATGTGCATCAGTGAAAGGATTAGTGACACAGGACTGCCCCTCATATTTTTAGAAGACATTCACTCGTGGATTTTATTTATTTTTTTGCATTCTGTAGTGGAAAATATTTTAATCCCAAGTTTTGTATCCCTTTTTTTGATTCAATAAAAAAAAATACATTTATTTTACTTGGCATATGCTTCCTTATCTTTTGTAGGATTTTGACTGTAAAAAAAAATTAAAGAGGAAAAAGAATATAGAATTTCATAAACAATAAAGAACAGAATAATGATGGAAGAAGTAAAATTCCATAGCCAGAAGACGATAATAAGAAGTCAGATAAGGAAAGTGATAAAGTCTCTACAGAGGTGAAGAGTCTAGAGGACGGAAGAAGAATGGGCTCTGTATCTAAGATAAGGTGAGATAAGGGGGAATATAAAGAAGGTGATAAAGGCCAACCCTGACCAATCCTTAAGGTACCTTCACACTAAGCGACTTTGCAACGATAACGATAGCGATCCGTGATGTTGCAGCGTCCTGGATAGCGATATCGTTGTGTTTGACACGCAGCAGCGATCAGGATCCTGCTGTGATATCGTTGGTCGTTGTTGAAAGTCCAGAACTTTATTTGGTCATCAGATCGCTGTGTATCGTCGTGTTTGACAGCAAAAGCAACGATACCAGCGATGTTTTACAATGGTAACCAGGGTAAATATTGGGTTACTAAGCGCAGGGCCGCGCTTAGTAACCCGATATTTACCCTGGTTACCATTGTAAAAGTAAAAAAAAAACCAGTACATACTCACCCTCTGATGTCTGTCACGTCCCCCGGCGTCCGCTTCCTGCACTGACTGTGAGTAAGGAAAAATAGTGAAAACCAGCTCACCTATTAGGCATTTGTTGTGGGGAAGCCCGGATACCGTGCAGTCATCACGTGGAACGATAAGATAAAAGGAAAAAGAAATCCAGCTTCCAAAAATATCAAAATTATTGAAGATAAAATCCAAAGTCCAATGACATGGTTCACAGGAGAATGAGTAGCAGCAGGCTACGCATTTCGAACAATGAGTTCTTTTTCAAAGCTTTGAAAAAGCTTACAATGATGGAAGAAACAAGTCACAGAACCTCCAGGTTCCAATACATAGACAATAGCTGATGGTGGATGTGTCCAGAAAGAGAGGCGTAAAAACCACCATACACATTCGATGACTGTCCGCCGATCTTTGGTTTGTAACCAGCTTGGCCGGCTCTTCGGTACACCGGAGAGCTCATTCAGATGATTTTTCCTGTTTTCTCTATGAGAAAGCCATCAGCCAAACATCTCTGGCAACAGCTTATCTCAGGTAGGACAAAAGAATCGTCAGTCAAAAATCGGACGTGCCGGATCCTTAACGCTAAGTTCTGACAATCAATTGTCCGGGGCTCCCATACACAATACAGTGTCAGCTGAATCATTTGATATCGGCGAGTTTGGCTAACATTTTTCTAATGTGCATGGGGGATTTAAAGCCCCCCCACCAAAATTGATAGCCGTTGTCTGAAGTGCTCCTGTGTTCTCTGTGAGAGAGTCACCGCCCGAAATGCCTTGTGGGTGCTTATTTCCTAGATAACAAAAAGATAACAAATTGGATTTGACTTTATTTGTCAAGAAAGTGTCGAGAGATCCCCACACACATCGCACTGCGAACTGATTCCGCCTAACACCTTGGGCTTATCTACTGTTATGATCCTTAATGGCTGAGGATCACAGATAGGACTAGCTAAGTTACTGAACATAGAACAAGCTCTAGGGAGGTGGTAACTGGACTGACCGCAAAACCTGATCCTTACCAAACACACTAAAGGTAGCCGGTGAACGTGCCTAAATTCCTGGACGTCTCGACGCAGCCTGAGAAACTTGCTACCCCTATAGAGAAAGTAAGACCTCACTTGCCTCAGAGAAATGACCCCAAAGATATAGGAAGCCCCCAACAAATAATAACGGTGAGGTAAGGGGAAAATACAAAACGTAGAAATGAAAACAGATTCAGCAAATGAGGCCCACTAATACTAGATAGCAGAAGACAGGCAGGGAACTGTGCGGTCAGTAAAAAACCCTATACAAAATATCCATGCTGAGAGTTCAAGAACCCCCACACCAACTAACGGTGTGAGGGGAGAAACTCAGCCCCCTAGAGCTACCAGCAAGCAAGGAAATCACATATTAGCAAGCTGAACAAGGACAAATAAATAACCAAGAAACATATTGAACACTGATGAGCAAAAAATAACCAAACAGAAACTTAGCTTCTCTTGGCGAGACTGATAACGAAGGAATTCAGGAAGGATCAAAATAGCACTGAATACATCGACAGCAGGCAACAACTGATAGTCCAGGTGAGCTAAATAGGAAACCAGCTAAGGCTAAGTTCACACTAGCGTTGTGCGCCGCTGCGTCGGCGACGCAACGCACAACGCACGCAAAAACGCGGCAAAACGCACGCAAAAACGCTGCGTTTTGCGACGCATGCGTCGTTTTTTGCCGAAAATCGGACGCAAGAAAAATGCAACTTGTTGCGTTTTCTTGGTCCGACGCTTGCGGCAAAAAAGACGCATGTGTGGCACAACGCAACAAAAAAAAACGCATGCGTCCCCCATGTTAAGTATAGGGGGCGCATGACGCATGCGTCGCCGCTGCGTCGCCGACGCAAACCCGACGCACATTAGCTTAACGCTAATGTGAACGTAGCCTAACAGATAACGAGACAGCTGATCCAGCCTCAGACCTGCAGAATGACACAAAGAGCCACCAGAGGGAGCCCAAAGACAGCACTCACACAGTACCACTTGTGACCACAAGAGGGAGCCCAAAAACAGAGTTCACAACAGTACCCCCCCCTTGAGGAGGGGTCACCGAACCCTCATCAAAACCCCCAGGGTGATCAGGATGAGCCACATGGAAGGCATGAACCAAATCGGCCGCATGAACATCAGAGGCGACAACCCAGGAATTATCCTCCTGACCATAGCCCTTCCACTTAACCAAATACTGAAGCCTCCGTCTAGAAATACGAGAATCCAAGATCTTCTCCACCACATACTCCAATTCGCCCTCAACCAGCACCGGGGCAGGGGGCTCAACAGAAGGAACCACAGGCACCACATACCTCCGCAACAAAGACCTATGGAACACGTTATGAATGGCAAACGACGCTGGGAGGTCCAGACGAAATGACACCGGGTAAAGGATTTCCAAAATCTTATAAGGACCGATGAAGCGAGGCTTGAATTTAGGAGAGGAGACCTTCATAGGAACATAACGAGAAGACAGCCATACCAAATCCCCAACATGAAGTCGGGGACGCACACCGCGACGGCGGTTGGCAAAGCGCTGAGCGTTCTCCTGTGACAACTTCAAATTGTCCACCACATGGTTCCAAATCTGCTGCAACCTATCCACCACAGAATCCACCCCAGGACAGTCAGAAGGCTCAACCTGACCCGAGGAAAAACGAGGATGAAAACCAGAATTGCAGAAAAAAGGCGAAACCAAAGTAGCAGAACTAGCCCGATTATTAAGGGCAAACTCGGCCAATGGCAAAAAAGTCACCCAATCATCCTGATCAGCAGAAACAAAACATCTTAAATAAGTTTCCAACGTCTAATTAGTTCGCTCGGTTTGGCCATTCGTCTGAGGATGGAAGGCCGACGAAAAAGACAAATCAATGCCCATCTTAGCACAAAAGATCCGCCAAAATCTGGACACGAACTGGGATCCTCTGTCAGACACAATATTTTCAGGGATGCCGTGCAAGCGGACCACATTCTGAAAAAATAGAGGAACCAAATCGGAGGAGGAAGGAGGAAGGCAACTTAGGCAAGGGCACCAAATGGACCATTTTGGAAAAACGATCACACACCACCCAGATGACAGACATTCTCTGAGAGACTGGAAGATCCGAAATAAAATCCATGGAAATGTGCGTCCAAGGCCTCTTCGGGACAGGCAAAGGCAAAAGCAAACCGCTGGCACGAGAACAGCAAGGCTTAGCCCGAGCACAAATCCCACAGGACTGCACAAAGGAATGCACATCCCGCGACAAGGAAGGCCACCAGAAGGACCTAGCCACCAAATCTCTGGTACCAAAAATCCCAGGATGGCCTGCCAACACCGAAGAATGAACCTCGGAAATAACTTTGCTGGTCCATCTATCTGGGACAAACAGTCTCTCTGGTGGGCAACGGTCAGGTCTATCCGCCTGAAATTTCTGCAGCACTCGTCGCAAACCTGGGGAAATGGCAGACAAAATCACTCCCTCTCTGAGGATACCAGCCGGCTCTGAAACTCCCGGAGAGTCAGGCACAAAACTCCTAGAAAGCGCATCAGCCTTCACGTTCTTCGAACCAGGCAGGTACGAGACCACGAAATAGAAACGGGAGAAAAACAACGACCAACGAGCCTGTCTAGGATTCAGCCACTTGGCAGACTCGAGATAAATCAGATTTTTGTGATCAGTCAAGACCACCACACGATGCTTAGCTCCCTCGAGCCAATGTCGCCACTCCTCAAATGCCCACTTCATAGCCAACAACTCCCAATTACCAACATCATAATTCCGCTCGGCAGGCGAAAACTTTCTCGAAAAGAAAGCACAAGGCTTCATCACAGAGCAATCAGAGCTTCTCTGCGACAAAACAGCCCCTGCTCCAATCTCAGAAGCATCAACCTCGACCTGAAAAGGAAGAGAGACATCAGGCTGACACAAAACTGGAGCCGAAGAAAACCGGCGCTTCAGCTCCCGAAAGGCCTCCACGGCCGCAGGAGACCAATTAGTCACATCAGAACCCTTCTTGGTCAAATCCGTGAAGGGTTTAACCACGCCAGAAAAATTAGCAATGAAGCGACGGTAAAAATTAGCAAAACCCAAGAACTTCTGAAGACTCTTAACAGATGTAGGCTGAGTCCAGTCATGAATAGCCTGGACCTTGACTGGGTCCATCTCAATAGTAGAAGGAGAAAAAATAAAACCCAAAAAGGAAACCTTCTGTACTCCGAAGAGACATTTTGAGCCCTTCACAAATAAGGCATTAGCACGTAGGACCTGAAATACCATCCTGACCTGCTTCACATGGCACTCCCAGTCCTCAGAAAAGACCAAAATGTCATCCAGATACACAATCATAAATTTATCCAGATATTCTCGGAAGATGTCATACATGAAGGACTGGAACACAGAAGGAGCATTAGAGAGTCCAAAAGGCATCACCAAGTACTTAAAATGGCCTTCGGGCATATTAAATGCTGTTTTCCATTCATCCCCCTGCTTAATACGCACAAGGTTATACGCACCACGAAGATCTATCTTGGTGAACCAACTGGACCCCTTAATCCGAGCAAACAGATCAGATAATAATGGCAAAGGATACTGAAATTTCACCGTGATTTTATTTAGAAGACGATAATCAATACAAGGTCTCAGAGAACCATCCTTCTTGGCCACAAAAAAGAATCCTGCACCAAGAGGGGAGGAGGACGGGCGAATATGTCCCTTCTCTAAAGACTCCTTTATATAACTCCGCATAGCGGCATGTTCTGGTACAGACAAATTAAAAAGTCATCCCTTAGGGAACTTACTACCAGGAATCAAATTTATAGCACTATCACAATCCCTGTGAGGAGGCAGGGCACCGGATCTGGGCTCATCAAATACATCCTGGTAGTCCGACAAAAACTCAGGGACCTCAGAAGGAGTGGAAGAAGCAATTGACACCAAAGGAGCATCGCCATGAATCCCCTGGCAACCCCAACTTGAAACAGACATAGCTTTCCAATCCAGTACTGGATTATGGGCCTGCAGCCATGGCAGACCCAAAACGACAACATCATGCAAATTATGTAGCACAAGAAAGCGAATCACCTCCTGATGTACAGGAGTCATGCACATGGTCACTTGAGTCCAATACTGAGGCTTATTCTCAGCCAATGGTGTAGCATCAATTCCCCTCAGTGGAATAGGGAACTCTAAAGGCTCCAGGACCAAACCACAGCGCCTGGCAAACGACAAATCCATCAGGTTCAGGGCAGCACCCGAATCCACAAAAGCCATAACCGAGTGGAATGACAGAGAACAAATTAAAGTAACAGACAAAATGAATTTAGGCTGTATAGTACCAACGGTGACAGTTTTAGCGATTTTTTTTTAAGCGCTTAGAGCATGCTGAGATAACATGAGTTGAATCACCACAGTAAAAGCACAACCCATTTTGACATCTATGATTTTGCCGCTCAATTCTGGTCAGAATTCGGTCACATTGCATAGACTCAGGTCTCTGTTCAGAAAACACCGCCAGATGGTGCGCAGATTTGCGCTTCCGCAAACGCCGATCAATCTGAATGGCCAAAGCCATTGAGTCATTCAGACTTGCAGGCGTGGGGAACCCCACCATAACATCCTTAATGGCTTCAGAAAGACCTTCTCTGAAATTTGCAGCCAGGGCACACTCATTCCATTGAGTAAGCACCGACCATTTCCGAAATTTTTGACAATACACCTCAGCTTCATCCTGGCCCTGGGAGAGAGCCAGCAAGGCCTTTTCTGCCTGGTTCTCAAGATTAGGTTCCTCATAAAGCAAACCAAGCGCAAGAAAAAACGCATCCACATTAAGCAATGCAGGATCTCCTGGCGCCAGGGAGAAAGCCCAATCCTGATGGTCGCCACGTAACAGGGAGATAACAATTCTAACTTGCTGAGCGGAATCACCAGAGGAACGAGGTCTCAAAGAAAGAAATAATTTACAATTATTCTTACAATTCAGAAACCTAGATCTATCTCCAGAAAACAACTCAGGAATAGGTACTTTTGGCTCAGACATAGGACTGCGAACAACCAAATCCTGAATGCTTTGCACCCTTGCAGCAAGATGATTCACACTAGAAGTCAGACTCTGAATATCCATGTCTGCAGCTGAACTCAAAGCCACCCAGAGATTAAGGGGATGAGAGAAGCTGGAAAGACTGCAGCAAAGGGAGAGTAAAAAAAAAAAAATTGTACTCAGAACTTCTTTTATCCCACTTCTGCGAAGCAATAAACACTTTTTGGCCTGCTGTACTGTTATGATTAGAGTTGAGCGACTTTCATTTTTTTAAGATCGAGTCGGGTTTTGTGAAACCCGATTTTGTCCAGAGTCGAGTCGAGTGCAGTCGGCCGATTATCGCTAAAAGTCGGGGATCGACCGAAACACGAAACCCAATGCAAGTCAATGGGGAAGCATAGTCGGCAGTGAGTGGAGGCCAGGAAAACACCTACAGTGCCCATTTTAATGCCAAAAACATCCATTCTTGTTTCTGAAGCTTGTCAATCTTAATTAACTTTATAATAATAGTTGGGCATAGGGAATTGGGGGTCATTTGGCAAAAGTTGTGGGGGGAGTAGGGCTGGCTCAAGTTTTTTGTGGGCCCAGGAAATGCGGACTACGTCACGGCGGTGTTGCAGGGAAAGGTAAGTATTTCAACGTTGCAAGTGCTGTGATCCTGAGCAAGCAGGGGGGGCCCACTCGTTCGCATTGGCACTGGCACAGGGCCCCTCAAAGTACAGCGGTGTGTTTGCATGGCGGGGGCGCCTCCCACCAGCAGCGACACTTTTGCGTACTCTGAGGGGCCCTGTGCCAGTGACGTCGCCAACGAGTATGCCCCCCCACCTGATGAAGGAACCTGCACTTTCATCTGCACCTTCCTCTCTGTCCCTGTGTAAAGTGGTATAACATGCGGGAAGGGGAACCTTACTTTCAGCAGGGTCAGATTCTGGCTGTGTAGAGTATAAGGGGAATGTAGTGGTCTAGGTCAATGTACCAGCAGACTCATCTAGCAGTGGCTGGGCAATGGGCAGGATGAGGAGGAAACAGATATAGGGCCAAAGAATAAAGTAGGCTAAATGCAGTTCAAAATTGGTAACAGGACTAAACAGGTGGCATTGCTTTGTTCAGTGGAGTAGCAAACCCAAGAGCAGCAGACACTGTTTCAAGGGCCTAACCACACTAGTAGGCCAAATGCAGTTTAATATCTGATAGTATAGGGCGAAAGCCAGAATGTGGAAGCTCAGCTTTGTTCAGTTGAGGACAACACCAGGCAGGGGCAGACAGACACCTTTAGTAGGCCGGAACAGCCAATTTTTTTTTAAAAAACAGCAGTTAGTAAGAGGCAGAAGGTAGAAGCTCAGCTTTATTCAGTTGAGGACAACACCAGGAAGGGGCAGACCCCTTTAGTAGGCCGGAACAGCCAATTGCATTTTTAAAAATGGTAATTTGGAACTGAAGGTTGAAGCTCAGCTTTATTCAGTTGAGGACAACACCAGGCAGGGGCAGACAGACACCTTTAGTAGGCCGGAACAGCCAATTGCATTTTTAAAAATGGTAATTTGGAACTGAAGGTTGAAGCTCAGCTTTATTCAGTTGAGGACAACACCAGGCAGGGGCAGACACCTTTAGTAGGCCGGAACAGCCAATTTTATAAAAAAAAAGCAGTTAATAAGAGGCAGAAGGTAGAAGCTCAGCTTTATTCAGTTGAGGACAACACTAGGCAGGGGCAGACACCTTTAGTAGGCCGGAACAGCCAATTTCATTTTTAAAATTCGTAATTTGGAACAGAAGGTTGAAGCACAGCTTTATTCAGTTGCAGCTTCTTGGCAATAATATAAAGAAGACACGACAACACTCGGTGGATGCCATATCTGTGTTTTCAATGGAAAAAAACCTTTCAGTTAACTACTTGCAGGAGAAAGTTTTTGTAGCTGGTGGCCAATTTTTGTACTGTACCAGTTTTTTGTTGTATGTGTTTTTGTTTTTAATGTTAAAATGTCTGCATTTGATATCTCTCCAGTATTTTCTTTTTTATAAGCAAAATACTGCAGTTTTACATCGGTTACATGGATACACGGGCAGGCAGCTTGGTGGTCAGTGGAGGAGTATTTAAAGTAGGGACCGCAGACAGGCTATCAAAGGCCTAAAATAACAAACAATAGGCTCATGGCAGTTTTACATCGGTTACATGGATACACAGGCAGCTTGGTGGTCAGTGGAGGAGTATTTAAAGTAGGGACCGCAGACAGGCTATCAAAGGCCTAAAATAACAAACAATAGGCTCATGGCAGCTTTACAGCGGTTACATGGATACACGGGCAGGCAGCTTGGTGGTGAGTGGAGGAGTATTTAAAGTAGGGACCGCAGACAGGCTATCAAAGGCCTAAAATAACAAACAATAGGCTCATGGCAGTTTTACATCGGTTACATGGATACACAGGCAGCTTGGTGGTCAGTGGAGGAGTATTTAAAGTAGGGACCGCAGACAGGCTATCAAAGGCCTAAAATAACAAACAATAGGCTCATGGCTGTTTTACATCGGTTACATGGATACACGGGCAGGCAGCTTGGTGGTCAGTGGAGGAGTATTTAAAGTAGGGACCGCAGACAGGCTATCAAAGGCCTAAAATAACAAACAATAGGCTTATGGCAGCTTTACATCGGTTACATGGATACACGGGCAGGCAGCTTGGTGGTGAGTGGAGGAGTATTTAAAGTAGGGACCGCAGACAGGCTATCAAAGGCCTAAAATAACAAACAATAGGCTCATGGCAGTTTTACATCGGTTACATGGATACACGGGCAGGCAGCTTGGTGGTGAGTGGAGGAGTATTTAAAGTAGGGACCGCAGACAGGCTATCAAAGGCCTAAAATAACAAACAATAGGCTCATGGCAGTTTTACAGCGGTTACATGGATACACGGGCAGGCAGCTGGTGATGAGTGGAGGAGTATTTAAAGTAGGGACCGCAGACAGGCTATCAAAGGCCTAAAATAACAAACAATAGGCTCATGGCTGTTTTACATCGGTTACATGGATACACGGGCAGGCAGCTTGGTGGTGAGTGGAGGAGTATTTAAAGTAGGGACCGCAGACAGGCTATCAAAGGCCTAAAATAACAAACAATAGGCTCATGGCAGTTTTACAGCGGTTACATGGATACACGGGCAGGCAGCTTGGTGGTGAGTGGAGGAGTATTTAAAGTAGGGACCGCAGACAGGCTATCAAAGGCCTAAAATAACAAACAATAGGCTCATGGCAGTTTTACAGCGGTTACATGGATACACGGGCAGGCAGCTTGGTGGTGAGTGGAGGAGTATTTAAAGTGGGGACCGCAGACAGGCTATCAAAGGCCTAAAATAACAAACAATAGGCTCATGGCAGTTTTACAGCGGTTACATGGATACACGGGCAGGCAGCTTGGTGGTGAGTGGAGGAGTATTTAAAGTAGGGACCGCAGACAGGCTATCAAAGGCCTAAAATAACAAACAATAGGCTCATGGCAGCTTTACAGCGGTTACATGGATACACAGGCAGCTTGGTGGTGAGTGGAGGAGTAGTGCAAGGAGTGTCTGTCCCAGTACTCCTAAAATATAAATAGATGTTAATGTCTCGCAAAACAACCAAAAAAAAAAAAAAGGTGGCATACTTAGGTACAGGGGTGGGCTCATCTGCTGAGTTTCTGACATAGTAATTTGGCAGTAACTATTTAATGGTGCCAATATAGGACACAGACACAGACTACTTTAAGTTGCATCATAGATGTCTACAAATTTGTATTGTCAGTGCCAGACATTGAATGATGTCAGCGAATAGACTAAAGATTGGTGGAGCTGTGCGACATAATTTTGCACGTGGTAGAGCACAGTTTGAGCTGGGGGAGGGGGGAACTCTCTTGAGGCCGGCGGGACCGCCCCAGGGCCCCTCATGTTACAACGGTGTGTCTGACGTTGGGTGCGCACCACCACCGCCAGAGACACTACATTGTACTATGAGGGACCCAGTAGCAATGCCGTCAACCAAAAGCGAGCACACCCACCTCTTCAGACAAACAGCAGTCTCACGGGTGCTTGCGCCAAGTCGCGATACCACGGCCCCGTGTGGGGAGTTTGGCCATTTAGGGAGGTGTAAACATGTCGTATGCTGTACAATCAGCTGCAGCAAATTAGACATTAGAAAAGTAATTCACAGGCAATAGCTTTTCATAGGAAAGCTAGGTGTCGGCCGGGCAAGGTGGGGCAAAAGATTTCGAAATCCAGTTGTGGTTCATTTTAATGAATGTTAGATCGTCAACATTTTGGGTAGCCAGACGAGTCCTTTTTTCGGTTAATATTGAACCTGCAGCACTGAATACTCTTTCTGATAGGACACTTGCTGCCGGGCAAGCAAGCTCCTGCAATGCATATTCTGCCAATTCTGGCCATGTGTCTAATTTTGATGCCCAGTAATCAAATGGGAATGACGGTTGAGGGAGAACATCGATAAGGGATGAAAAATAGTTAGTAACCATACTGGACAAATGTTGTCTCCTGTCACTTTCAATTGATGCAGCAGTACCTGTCCTGTCTGCGGTCATAGCAAAATCACTCCACAACCTGGTCAGAAAACCCCTCTGTCCAACGCCACTTCTGATGTGTGCACCCCTAACACTCCTAGTCTGCTGCCCCCTGGAGCTCGTGTGAGAACGATCACGTGCGCTGTGTGCTGGGAATGCCTGAAGCAAACGGTCAACAAGAGTTGATTGTTTGGTTGCTAATATTAGTTCCAAGTTCTCATGTGGCATAATATTTTGCAATTTGCCTTTATAGCGTGGATCAAGGAGGCAGGCCAACCAGTAATCGTCATCGTTCATCATTTTCGTTATGCGTGTGTCCCTTTTTAGGATACGTAAGGCATAATCCGCCATGTGGGCCAAAGTTCCAGTTGTCAAATCTCCGGTTGTGATTGGGTGAGGGGCAGTTGCAGGCAAATCTACGTCACTTGTGTCCCTCAAAAAACCAGAACCCGGCCTTGACACGCAACCAATTTCCAGTGCCCCCGGGAAAGGTTCCGCATTAAAAATATACTCATCCCCATCATCCTCCTCGTCCTCCACCTCCTCTTCGCCCGCTACCTCGTCCTGTACACTGCCCTGACCAGACAATGGCTGACTGTCATCAAGGCTTTCCTCTTCCTCTGGTGCAGACGCCTGCTCCTTTATGTGCGTCAAACTTTGCATCAGCAGACGCATTAGGGGGATGCTCATGCTTATTACGGCGTTGTCTGCACTAACCAGCCATGTGCATTCCTCAAAACACTGAAGGACTTGACACATGTCTTGTATCTTCGACCACTGAACACCTGACAACTCCATGTCTGCCATCCTACTGCCTGCCCGTGTATGTGTATCCTCCTACAAAAACATAACAGCCCGCCTCTGTTGGCACAGTCTCTGAAGCATGTGCAGTGTTGAGTTCCACCTTGTTGCAACGTCTATGATTAGGCGATGCTGGGGAAGGTTCAAAGACCGCTGATAGGTCTGCATACGGCTGGCGTGTACAGGCGAACGTCGGATATGTGAGCAAAGTCCACGCACTTTGAGGAGCAGGTCGGAGAACCCAGGATAAGTTTTCAATAAGCACTGCACCACCAGGTTTAAGGTGTGAGCCAGGCAAGGAATGTGTTTCAGTTGGGAAAGGGAGATGGCAGCCATTCCTTCCGTTATCACTAACTACCTTGCCTGCCTCAAGATCTACTGTGCCCAGCCACGACTGCGTTTCTTGTTGCAAGAACTCGGACAGAACTTCCGCGGTGTGTCTGTTGTCGCCCAAACACTTCATAGCCAATACAGCCTGCTGACGCTTGCCAGTAGCTGGCCCATAATGGGACAACTGGTGTGCAACAGTGTCATCTGCCGATGGAGTGGTTGGCCGACTGCGGTCTGTGGAAGAGCTGTAGCTTCTGCAGGAGGACGAGGAGGAGGAGGAGGAGGGGGTGCGAACGCCTACAGCCAACTGTTTCCTAGACCGTGGGCTAGGCACAACTGTCCCGAAATTGATGTCCCCTGTGGACCCTGCATCCACCACATTCACCCAGTGTGCCGTGATGGACACATAACGTCCCTGGCCATGCCTACTGGTCCATGCATCTGTAGTCAGGTGCACCTTTGTACTCACAGATTGCCTGAGTGCATGGACGATGCGCTGTTTAACATGCTGGTGCAGGGCTGGGATGGCTTTTCTGGAAAAAAAGTGTCGACTGGGTAGCTCGTATCGTGGTTCAGCGTACTCCATCAGGGCTTTGAAAGCTTCGCTTTCAACTAACCGGTAGGGCATCATCTCTAACGAGATTAGTCTAGCTATGTGGGCGTTAAAACCCTGTGTACGCGGATGCGAGGATAAGTACTTCCTTTTTCTAACCAGAGTCTCATGTAGTGTGAGCTGAACTGGAGAGATGGAGATCGTGGAACTTGCGGGTGTGCCGGTGGACATGGCAGACTGAGAGACGGTTGGAGACGGTATTGTTTCCGCCGGTGCCCTAGATGCAATATTTCCGCCTACAAAACTGGTGATTCCCTGACCCTGACTGCTTTTGGCTGGCAAAGAAACCTGCACAGATACTGCCGGTGGTGCGGAAAATGGTGGCCTTACAGTGACGGAAGGGATGTTGCGTTGATGACTAGCTTCATTGGCCGAGGGTGCTACAACCTTAAGGGACGTTTGGTAGTTAGTCCAGGCTTGAAAATGCATGGTGGTTAAGTGTCTATGCATGCAACTAGTATTGAGACTTTTCAGATTCTGACCTCTGCTTAAGCTAGTAGAACATTTTTGACAGATGACTTTGCGCTGATCAATTGGATGTTGTTTAAAAAAATGCCAGACTGCACTCTTCCTAGACTCGGATCCCTTTTCAGGGATTGCAGACTGAGCTTTAACCGGATGGCCACGCTGTCCTCCAACAGGTTTTGGCTTTGACACGCGTTTTGGGCCAGATAGGGGCCCGGCAGATGGAACCTGTTGCGATGTTGATGCCTGCTGCGGCCCGTCCTCCACCTCCGCTTCTGAACTACTGCTGCCTGCACCCTGTTCCCCCAATGGCTGCCAATCGGGGTCAACAACCGGGTCATCTATTACCTCCTCTTCGAGCTCATGTGCAACTTCGTCTGTGTCACTGTGTCGGTCTGTGGTATAGCGTTCGTGGCGGGGCAACATAGTCTCATCAGGGTCTGATTGTGGATCTGTACCCTGAGAGGGCAATGTGGTGGTCTGAGTCAAAGGAGCAGCATAGTACTCTGGCTGTGGCTGTGCATCAGTGCACTCCATGTCAGAATCTACTTGTAATGGGCATGGCCTGTTAAGTGTTTCACTTTCTAAGCCAGGGACGGTATGTGTAAAGAGCTCCATGGAGTGACCCGTTGTGTCGCCTGCTGCATCCTTCTCTCTTGTTGTAGTTTTTGCTGAGGAGGACAAGGAAGCGACTTGTCCCTGACCGTGAACATCCACAAGCGACGCGCTGCTTTTACATTTACCAGTTTCAGAAGAGGAGGCAAAAGAGCTAGAGGCTGAGTCTGCAATGTAAGCCAAAACTTGCTGTTGCTGCTCCGGCTTTAAAAGCGTTTTTCCTACTCCCAGAAAAGAGAGCGTTCGAGGCCTTGTGTAGCCAGACGACGAAACTGGCTCCACAGCTCCAGACTTAGGTGGAATATTTTTATCCCCACGACCACCTGATGCTCCACTACCACTACCATCATTACCAGCTGACAATGAACGCCCACGACGACCTCTTGCACCAGACTTCCTCATTGTTTTAAAAAATTAACCAAAGTAACTTTATTTGTTGCTGTCAAACAACTTACACGGTGAGCTATAACTTCAGTATGATTTCAATATCCCTTAACAGGTTGGTGAGACCACAAGGAAAATCAGGCACAATGTTACACACTCTGTTTTCTGTGGCACAAAATCACAGAGATGACACACACGCAGGACTGTCACTCAAGCACTAATGTCAATATTATTCTCCCACCTAATTTTTATTTTTTTTTTTTTCTCAGGGAGACTTTAGAAACCAAATAAGATAAAATGTTTTTTTCAGGGACAATTTAGAAACCAAATACTAATAAAAAAAATAAAAAAATAAAATAGCCTTTCTATGGCCCACAATTAGAGAGAGAGAGGTGGCACACCCAGGAGTCAAGACTGGCACACAAGCTGAAAGGGCAATATTACTCTCCCACTGTTTTTTTATGTTTTTGTTTTTTTTTTCAGGGAGACTTTAGAAACCAAATAATATTAAACAAAGCAAAAAAATAAATAGGCTTTCTATGGCCCACAATTAGAGAGAGAGAGGTGGCACACCCAGGAGTCAAGACTGGCACACAAGCTGAAAGGGCAATATTACTCTCCCACTGTTTTTTTATGTATTTTTTTTTTTCAGGGAGACTTTAGAAACCAAATAATATTAAAAAAAGCAAAAAAATAAATAGGCTTTCTATGGCCCACAATTAGAGAGAGAGAGGTGGCACACCCAGGAGTCAAGACTGGCACACAAGCTGAAAGGGCAATATTACTCTCCCACTGTTTTTTTATGTATTTTTTTTTTCAGGGAGACTTTAGAAACCAAATAATATTAAACAAAGCAAAAAAATAAATAGGCTTTCTATGGCCCACAATTAGAGAGAGAGAGGTGGCACACCCAGGAGTCAAGACTGGCACACAAGCTGAAAGGGCAATATTACTCTCCCACTGTTTTTTTATGTATTTTTTTTTTCAGGGAGACTTTAGAAACCAAATAATATTAAACAAAGCAAAAAAATAAATAGGCTTTCTATGGCCCACAATTAGAGAGAGACAGGTGGCACACTCAGGAGTCAAGACTGGCACACAAGCTGAAAGGGCAATATTACTCTCCCAGTGTTTTTTTATGTATTTTTTTTTTTCAGGGAGACTTTAGAAACCAAATACTATTAAAAAAAGCAAAAAAAATAAATAGGCTTTCTATGGCCCACAATTAGAGAGAGAGAGGTGGCACACCCAGGAGTCAAGACTGGCACACAAGCTGAAAGGGCAATATTACTCTCCCACTGTTTTTTTATGTATTTTTTTTTTCAGGGAGACTTTAGAAACCAAATAATATTAAAAAAAGCAAAAAAATAAATAGGCTTTCTATGGCCCACAATTAGAGAGAGAGAGGTGGCACACCCAGGAGTCAAGACTGGCACACAAGCTGAAAGGGCAATATTACTCTCCCACTGTTTTTTTATGTATTTTTTTTTTCAGGGAGACTTTAGAAACCAAATAATATTAAACAAAGCAAAAAAATAAATAGGCTTTCTATGGCCCACAATTAGAGAGAGAGAGGTGGCACACCCAGGAGTCAAGACTGGCACACAAGCTGAAAGGGCAATATTACTCTCCCACTGTTTTTTTATGTACTTTTTTTTTTTTCAGGGAGACTTTAGAAACCAAATAATATTAAAAAAAGCAAAAAAATAAATAGGCTTTCTATGGCCCACAATTAGAGAGAGAGAGGTGGCACACCCAGGAGTCAAGACTGGCACACAAGCTGAAAGGGCAATATTACTCTCCCACTGTTTTTTTATGTTTTTTTTTTTTTTTCAGGGAGACTTTAGAAACCAAATAATATTAAACAAAGCAAAAAAATAAATAGGCTTTCTATGGCCCACAATTAGAGAGAGAGAGAGGTGGCACACCCAGGAGTCAAGACTGGCACACAAGCTGAAAGGGCAATATTACTCTCCCACTGTTTTTTTATGTACTTTTTTTTTTTCAGGGAGACTTTAGAAACCAAATAATATTAAAAAAAGCAAAAAAATAAATAGGCTTTCTATGGCCCACAATTAGAGAGAGAGAGGTGGCACACCCAGGAGTCAAGACTGGCACACAAGCTGAAAGGGCAATATTACTCTCCCACTGTTTTTTTATGTATTTTTTTTTTTCAGGGACACTTTAGAAACCAAATAATATTAAACAAAGCAAAAAAATAAATAGGCTTTCTATGGCCCACAATTAGAGAGAGAGAGGTGGCACACCCAGGAGTCAAGACTGGCACACAAGCTGAAAGGGCAATATTACTCTCCCACTGTTTTTTTATGTATTTTTTTTTTTCAGGGAGACTTTAGAAACCAAATAATATTAAAAAAAGCAAAAAAATAAATAGGCTTTCTATGGCCCACAATTAGAGAGAGAGAGGTGGCACACCCAGGAGTCAAGACTGGCACACAAGCTGAAAGGGCAATATTACTCTCCCACTGTTTTTTTATGTATTTTTTTTTTTTTTTCACGGAGACTTTAGAAACCCAATAATATTAAAAAAAACAAAAAAATAAATAGGCTTTGTATGGCCCACTGAATGAGAGATGGCACACACAGGAGTGGCACACAAGCCCTGACTGAGGCCAATATTTTTCTCCCACTGATTGATGTAGTGTTTTTGTGTTGAGGTAGATTTTAGAACACAAATCAAGGAAAAAAATAAATAGGCTTTCTATGGCCCACTCAGTGAGAGATGGCACACACAGGGATGGCACTGTAGCAGAAATGTCAATCTTAATCTTCCACAAAAAAAAAAAAAAAAAACAGGGACTGTCCTACAATTACTATCTCCCTGCAGTAATGTAAGCCAGGTATGGCAGGCAGCAATAGGAGTGGACTGATGCACAAATTAAATAAAAAGTGTGGACAAACAAAAAAGATAGCTGTGCAGAAAGGAAGGAACAAGAGGATATGTGCTTTGAAAAAAGCAGTTGGTTTGCACAGTGGCGTACACACAGCAATACAGCTATCACGGAGCCTTCTAGGGCAGCCCAATGAGCTACAGCGCTGAGGGAAAAAAAAAATGTAGCTTCCAGTGTCCCTGCACACCGAAGGTGGTGTTGGACAGTGGAAATCGCTACAGCACAAGCGGTTTGGTGGTTAGTGGACCCTGCCTAACGCTATCCCTGCTTCTGACGAAGCGGCAGCAACCTCTCCCTAAGCTCAGATCAGCAGCAGTAAGATGGCGGTCGGCGGGAACGCCCCTTTATAGCCCCTGTGACGCCGCAGACAGCAAGCCAATCACTGCAATGCCCTTCTCTAAGATGGTGGGGACCAGGACCTATGTCATCACGCTGCCCACACTCTGCGTTCACCTTCATTGGCTGAGAAATGGCGCTTTTCGCGTCATTGAAACGCGACTTTGGCGCGAAAGTTGCGTACCGCATGGCCGACAAGCACAGGGGTCGGATCGGGTTTCATGAGACGCCGACTTAGCCAAAAGTCGGCGACTTTTGAAAATGAACGACCCGTTTCGATCAACCCTAGATATGATCCTTAATGGCTGAGGATCACAGATAGGACTAGCTAAGTTACTGAACATAGAACAAGCTCTAGGGAGGTGGTAACTGGACTGACCGCAAAACCTGATCCTTACCAAACACACTGAAGGCAGCCGGTGAATGTGCCTAAATTCCTGGACGTCTCGACGCAGCCTGAGAAACTTGCTACCCCTATAGAGAAAGTAAGACCTCACTTGCCTCAGAGAAATGACCCCAAAGATATAGGAAGCCCCCAACAAATAATAACGGTGAGGTAAGGGGAAAATACAAAACGTAGAAATTAAAACAGATTCAGCAAATGAGGCCCACTAATACTAGATAGCAGAAGACAGGCAGGGAACTGTGCGGTCAGTAAAAAACCCTATACAAAATATCCACACTGAGAGTTCAAGAACCCCCACACCAACTAACGGTGTGAGGGGAGAAACTCAGCCCCCTAGAGCTACCAGCAAGCAAGGAAATCACATATTAGCAAGCTGGACAAGGACAAATAAATAACCAAGAAACATATTGAACACTGATGAGCAAAAAATAACCAAACAGAAACGTAGCTTCTCTTGGCGAGACTGATAACGAAGGAATTCAGGAAGGATCAAAATAGCACTGAATACATCGACAGCAGGCAACAAATGATAGTCCAGGTGAGCTAAATAGGAAACCAGCTAACAGATAACGAGACAGCTGATCCATCCTCAGACCTGCAGAATGACACAAAGAGCCACCAGAGGGAGCCCAAAGACAGCACTCACACAGTACCACTTGTGACCACAAGAGGGAGCCCAAAAACAGAGTTCACAACAATCTACCCTGAGAACAAAAGTATCAGTGTCATAAAGTAACATTATTATTACTACTATATTCTTATACATTAGAGTAGTATAATAGTAGTAATATTCTTGTACATAGGGGCAGTATTATAGTAGTTATATTCTTGTACATAGGGGCAGTATTATAGTAGTTATATTCTTGTACATAGGAGTAGTATTATAGTAGTTATATTCTTGTACATAGGAGCAGTATTATAGTAGTTATATTCTTGTACATAGGGGCAGTATTATAGTAGTTATATTCTTGTACATAGGGGCAGTATTATAGTAGTTATATTCTTGTACATAGGGGCAGTATTATAGTAGTTATATTCTTGTACATAGGAGCAGTATTATAGTAGTTATATTCTTGTACATAGGGGCAGTATTATAGTAGTTATATTCTTGTACATAGGGGCAGTATTATAGTAGTTATATTCTTGTACATAGGGGCAGTATTATAGTAGTTATATTCTTGTACATAGGGCGCAGTATTATAGTAGTTATATTCTTGTACATAGGAGCAGTATTATAGTAGTTATATTCTTGTACATAGGGGCAGTATTATAGTAGTTATATTCTTGTACAAAGGGGGCAGTATTATAGTAGTTATATTCTTGTACATAGGGGCAGTATTATAGTAGTTATATTCTTGTACATAGGAGCAGTATTATAGTAGTTATATTCTTGTACATAGGGGGCAGTATTATAGTAGTTATATTCTTGTACATAGGGGCAGTATTATAGTAGTTATATTCTTGTACAAAGGGGGCAGTATTATAGTATTTATATTCTTGTACATAGGGGCAGTATTATAGTAGTTATATTCTTGTACATAGGGGGCAGTATTATAGTAGTTATATTCTTGTACATAGGAGCAGTATTATAGTAGTTATATTCTTGTACATAGTGGGCAGTATTATAGTAGTTATATTCTTGTACATAGGGGGCAGTATTATAGTAGTTATATTCTTGTACATAGGGGCAGTATTATAGTAGTTATATTCTTGTACATAGGGGCAGTATTATAGTAGTTATATTCTTGTACATAGGGGGCAGTATTATAGTAGTTATATTCTTGTACATAGGGGGCAGTATTACAGTAGTTATATTCTTGTACATAGGGGGCAGTATTATAGTAGTTATATTCTTGTACATAGGGGCAGTATTATAGTAGTTATATTCTTGGACATAGGGGGCAGTATTATAGTAGTTATATTCTTGTACATAGGGGCAGTATTATAGTAGTTATATTCTTGTACATAGGGGGCAGTATTATAGTAGTTATATTCTTGTACATAGGGGGCAGTATTATAGTAGTTATATTCTTGTACATAGGAGCAGTATTATAGTAGTTATATTCTTGTACATAGGGGGGCAGTATTATAGTAGTTATATTCTTGTACATAGAGGGCAGTATTATAGTAGTTATATTCTTATACATAGGGGGCAGTATTATAGTAGTTATATTCTTGTACATAGGGGCAGTATTATAGTAGTTATATTCTTGTACATAGGGGGCAGTATTATAGTAGTTATATTCTTGTACATAGGGGGCAGTATTATAGGTTTTATATTCTTGTACATAGGAGCAGTATTATAGTAGTTATATTCTTGTACATAGGGGCAGTATTATAGTAGTTATATTCTTGTACATAGGGGCAGTATTATGGTAGTTATATTCTTGTACATAGGGGCAGTATTATAGTAGTTATATTCTTGTACATTGGGGCAGTATTATAGTAGTTATATTCTTGTACATAGGGGCAGTATTATAGTCGTTATATTCTTGTACATAGGGAGCAGTATTATAGTAGTCATATTCTTGTACATAGAAGCAGTAATATAGTAGTTATATTCTTGTACATAGGAGCAGTATTATAGTAGTTATATTTTGTACATAGGGGCAGTATTATAGTAGTTATATTCTTGTACATAGGAGCATTATTATAGTAGTTGTATTCTTGTACATAGGAGCAGTATTATAGTCGTTATATTCTTGTACATAGGGGCAGTATTATAGTAGTTATATTCTTGTACATAGGGGGCAGTATTATAGTAGTTATATTCTTGTACACAGGGGCAGTATTATAGTAGTTATATTCTTGTACATAGGGGCAGTATTATAGTAGTTATATTCTTGTACATAGGGGGCAGTATTATAGTAGTTATATTCTTGTACATAGGGGGCAGTATTATAGTAGTTATATTCTTGTACATAGGGGGCAGTATTATAGTAGTTATATTCTTGTACATAGGAGCAGTATTATAGTAGTTATATTCTTGTACATAGGGGGGCAGTATTATAGTAGTTATATTCTTGTACATAGAGGGCAGTATTATAGTAGTTATATTCTTATACATAGGGGGCAGTATTATAGTAGTTATATTCTTGTACATAGGGGGCAGTATTATAGTAGTTATATTCTTGTACATAGGGGGCAGTATTATAGGTTTTATATTCTTGTACATAGGAGCAGTATTATAGTAGTTATATTCTTGTACATAGGGGCAGTATTATAGTAGTTATATTCTTGTACATAGGGGCAGTATTATGGTAGTTATATTCTTGTACATAGGGGCAGTATTATAGTAGTTATATTCTTGTACATTGGGGCAGTATTATAGTAGTTATATTCTTGTACATAGGGGCAGTATTATAGTCGTTATATTCTTGTACATAGGGAGCAGTATTATAGTAGTCATATTCTTGTACATAGAAGCAGTATTATAGTAGTTATAATCTTGTACATAGGAGCAGTATTATAGTAGTTATATTTTGTACATAGGGGCAGTATTATAGTAGTTATATTCTTGTACATAGGAGCATTATTATAGTAGTTGTATTCTTGTACATAGGAGCAGTATTATAGTCGTTATATTCTTGTACATAGGGGCAGTATTATAGTAGTTATATTCTTGTACATAGGGGGCAGTATTATAGTAGTTATATTCTTGTACATAGGGCGCAGTATTATAGTAGTTATATTCTTGTACATAGGGGCAGTATTATAGTAGTTATATTCTTGTACATAGGGGGCAGTATTATAGTAGTTATATTCTTGTACATAGGGGGCAGTACTATAGTAGTTATATTCTTGTACATAGGGGGCAGTATTATAGTAGTTATATTCTTGTACATAGGAGCAGTATTATAGTAGTTATATTCTTGTACATAGGGGTGCAGTATTATAGTAGTTATATTCTTGTACATAGAGGGCAGTATTATAGTAGTTATATTCTTATACATAGGGGGCAGTATTATAGCAGTTATATTCTTGTACATAGGGGCAGTATTATAGTAGTTATATTCTTGTACATAGGGGGCAGTATTATAGTAGTTATATTCTTGTACATAGGGGGCAGTATTATAGGTTTTATATTCTTGTACATAGGAGCAGTATTATAGTAGTTATATTCTTGTACATAGGGGCAGTATTATAGTAGTTATATTCTTGTACATAGGGGCAGTATTATGGTAGTTATATTCTTGTACATAGGGGCAGTATTATAGTAGTTATATTCTTGTACATTGGGGCAGTATTATAGTAGTTATATTCTTGTACATAGGGGCAGTATTATAGTCGTTATATTCTTGTACATAGGGAGCAGTATTATAGTAGTCATATTCTTGTACATAGAAGCAGTATTATAGTAGTTATATTCTTGTACATAGGAGCAGTATTATAGTAGTTATATTTTGTACATAGGGGCAGTATTATAGTAGTTATATTCTTGTACATAGGAGCATTATTATAGTAGTTGTATTCTTGTACATAGGAGCAGTATTATAGTCGTTATATTCTTGTACATAGGGGCAGTATTATAGTAGTTATATTCTTGTACATAGGGGGCAGTATTATAGTAGTTATATTCTTGTACATAGGGGCAGTATTATAGTAGTTATATTCTTGTACATAGGGGCAGTATTATAGTAGTTATATTCTTGTACATAGGGGGCAGTATTATAGTAGTTATATTCTTGTACATAGGGGGCAGTATTATAGTAGTTATATTCTTGTACATAGGGGGCAGTATTATAGTAGTTATATTCTTGTACATAGGAGCAGTATTATAGTAGTTATATTCTTGTACATAGGGGGGCAGTATTATAGTAGTTATATTCTTGTACATAGAGGGCAGTATTATAGTAGTTATATTCTTATACATAGGGGGCAGTATTATAGTAGTTATATTCTTGTACATAGGGGGCAGTATTATAGTAGTTATATTCTTGTACATAGGGGGCAGTATTATAGGTTTTATATTCTTGTACATAGGAGCAGTATTATAGTAGTTATATTCTTGTACATAGGGGCAGTATTATAGTAGTTATATTCTTGTACATAGGGGCAGTATTATGGTAGTTATATTCTTGTACATAGGGGCAGTATTATAGTAGTTATATTCTTGTACATTGGGGCAGTATTATAGTAGTTATATTCTTGTACATAGGGGCAGTATTATAGTCGTTATATTCTTGTACATAGGGAGCAGTATTATAGTAGTCATATTCTTGTACATAGAAGCAGTATTATAGTAGTTATAATCTTGTACATAGAAGCAGTATTATAGTAGTTATATTTTGTACATAGGGGCAGTATTATAGTAGTTATATTCTTGTACATAGGAGCATTATTATAGTAGTTGTATTCTTGTACATAGGAGCAGTATTATAGTCGTTATATTCTTGTACATAGGGGCAGTATTATAGTAGTTATATTCTTGTACATAGGGGGCAGTATTATAGTAGTTATATTCTTGTACATAGGGCGCAGTATTATAGTAGTTATATTCTTGTACATAGGGGCAGTATTATAGTAGTTATATTCTTGTACATAGGGGGCAGTATTATAGTAGTTATATTCTTGTACATAGGGGGCAGTATTATAGTAGTTATATTCTTGTACATAGGTGGCAGTATTATAGTAGTTATATTCTTGTACATAGGAGCAGTATTATAGTAGTTATATTCTTGTACATAGGGGGGCAGTATTATAGTAGTTATATTCTTGTACATAGAGGGCAGTATTATAGTAGTTATATTCTTATACATAGGGGGCAGTATTATAGTAGTTATATTCCTGTACATAGGGGGCAGTATTATAGTAGTTATATTCTTGTACATAGGGGGCAGTATTATAGTAGTTATATTCTTGTACATAGGGGGCAGTATTATAGGTTTTATATTCTTGTACATAGGAGCAGTATTATAGTAGTTATATTCTTGTACATAGGGGCAGTATTATAGTAGTTATATTCTTGTACATAGGGGCAGTATTATGGTAGTTATATTCTTGCACATAGGGGCAGTATTATAGTAGTTATATTCTTGTACATTGGGGCAGTATTATAGTAGTTATATTCTTGTACATAGGGGCAGTATTATAGTCGTTATATTCTTGTACATAGGGAGCAGTATTATAGTAGTCATATTCTTGTACATAGAAGCAGTATTATAGTAGTTATATTCTTGTACATAGGAGCAGTATTATAGTAGTTATATTTTGTACATAGGGGCAGTATTATAGTAGTTATATTCTTGTACATAGGAGCATTATTATAGTAGTTGTATTCTTGTACATAGGAGCAGTATTATAGTCGTTATATTCTTGTACATAGGGGCAGTATTATAGTAGTTATATTCTTGTACATAGGGGCAGTATTATAGTCGTTATATTCTTGTACATAGGAGCAGTATTATAGTAGTTATATTCTTGTACATAGGGGCAGTATTATAGTAGTTATATTCTTGTACATAGAAGCAGTATTATAGTAGTTATATTCTTATGCATAGGGGCAGTATTATAGTAGTTATATTCTTGTACATAGGAGCAGTATTATAGTAGTTATATACTTGTACATAGGAGCAGTATTATAGTAGTTATATTCTTTTACATAGGAGCAGTATTATGTTAGTTATATTCTTGTACATAGGGGGCAGTATTATAGTAGTTATATTCTTTTACATAGGGGGCAGTATTATAGTAGTTATATTCTTGTACATAGGGGCAGTATTATATTAGTTATATTCTTGTATATAGGAGCAGTATTATAGTAGTTATATTCTTGTACATAGGGGCAGTATTTTAGTAGTTATATTCTTGTACATGGGGCAGTATTATAGTAGTTATATTCTTGAACATAGGGGCAGTATTATAGTAGTTATATTTTTGTTCATAGGAGCAGTATTAAACAGGGAATAACAAAAAAATAATAAAAAACTGACTGGCACATCCAAGCTAGTGTGAATAGGTGCTAACTTAGGAGCCGTTAACTCCATGTACAATATGCAAAAAATTTGCCCAAGAGAGGTATTCATACACATAGGAACCCATCAGTTTTTTTATGAGACCACCTTGACAATGGTTGATGGGCAGACATAACTTGGCCAAATTGTGTGCAAAGCGTCTCATTTTTTTATAGAATTCAGAAGCCGTACAGCTATTCATATTTCATGTATTTCATATTGACATGCTTTAGCACGATAGAGTGCAACTTTTTTTGTCTATAGTATTATACAAGGGGTCTGTATGTTCTCCCCGTGTTTGCATGGGTTTCCTCCATAGACATAATAATTTCTGAATTTAGGGGACAGTGACGATGTCTGTAAAGTGCTGCAGAATATGATTCATAGAATAGTGGTATACAAGCAAACGCATAATATTAGTCCAACATTTCCCATCCTTGCTCTGCTATTGGAGGGTTATTTGGAGATCTTCCAAACACATTAATCTGCTACAATGTATCGCTATATTGTTCCATAGACAGATTCTATGCTTACAGTAGATACATTGTGATGTGAGCCCTTCCAGCTCATGTAGAATGGATAAAGGGCGATGTTTGTCCTGAGCTCATTCCTCTTATTCTGTTTTCTCCTTCCCTTGCCCTCATACCTCCTTGCTCTTCCTCCCCTCCCTCCTCCACCACGCACAGTCGCACTGCAGAAACTCTTCATGTCTCCCTTCCTTGGCTTCCTTCTTACAGATGTGATATTAATATGTCTGAAGATTTCGGTGGGCATGCCCAGTGGATGTTAATCCGATGCCCCCACTGTGTCACAGTTCTTCGCCATTATCTTCTGCATGGACCTACCATGGTGCCAGCCGACTGAGGAATAATAACTGGTAAGAAAAAGGAAACCAACCTGACATTTAGTATTTAGAGGCTGAATGCTGATGTAGCAGAGCTGAATTATTTGCACCGTAACTTTATAATGACTTGTGCCAAATGTGCCGTCCATTATTTTTTGCATTAAAGGGTTAATACCAGGTCTTCCGCGTACGGTTTTTAGGCGCTCGTGCTTGTCTCCGCTTCCTTATCTTCGCCTCAATGTCACATTGCCTTTGTATTGATCACTGTATATAAGACCTTATTGATTTTGCTATTGTAGCTGAATGGGATTTATTTTGGGGGTTTCGTAATTAAGAGGAATTCCCTTCGGGAGGTGTTGGATTAGATACCAGATGTGTTTTATGATGTTCTTCAGAAGCTCAAAGATCAGAAAGTGAATATTTGAAGGAAGAAAACTTCAGGGTTTTGTAATTCCATGTTCCTTAGGATCATGTTTTTATGCTGGAGGTTTATACATAGGAAGCGTTGGAGCTGAGATTTGACTTATTGGCTCCGATTCATCAAATGTTTACACCAGAAATATGGCATCAACTCGCACGTGAATTTGTGCAAAAATGTTGTTACTTTTGGCATTTTCACGTCGATCTTGGGCAGTTCCATCAAAATAAGTTGAGCTAAGGGAGGACGGGATGTTGCCAACTCGTCCAATTTATGACGCCTCTGACTCCAACACACCCCTTCATCAAGACTTGTGTGAACATCGCAGGTCTGATGAATCGGGGTCATATGTTTGGGACAATTGCTATGGATTGGTGATGTCACTCCATACCAAGGATCTTAAGTAAAGGGGCTTTGGAAAATCCCTGTCTCCCTCTGCTTTACTCATCCTCCCCAGGTCCAGTGCTGAGTCTTTGCTGCAGCTCCCGGTGTTTGTTATTGTCTGTAGCGCTGACATTTCATCGACAGCACTCGAGCCAATCATTGAGCTCAGAAGCTCTAAGTGGCTCATGCTGTCAACTCTAGTGGAGCTGTTGAGCTCAGTAATTGGCTGCAGCGCTGTTAATGTGACATCAGCACTGCAGACGATACCAGATACCGGGGGGCAGCAGCGGAGACTTATTTTCCTATCTGTCAAACTACTGATAAGAAGAAAAGGTCAGAGATGTTGAAATCTGTCAGAGAAAACACCAGGGGTAATAGCGCAGAGCCCACCGCTGCCTCCAGTTTGTCATGAAACACAACTCCGCTACCTCCGGTTGTCAGGACAATTGCACAATTGACTGATGAGTGATGGACGAGGCCACGGCTGCTTCCACTACCAGGCAGGTTATTGGGGAGCTCACAGTGAGAGCATGGTATATACACCTCCAATTCCAATTCATGGAATAATTATATATATATATATATATATATACCGTATATCCCGGTAAAGGCTCTGGCAACTCCACAATAACAAAAGGGAGCCACTACTAGCTGCCACCACCAATCGTTTATACAGGCTGAATGGACACCAGTTACAGGTAGCGTATGGCTTCGGGGGTGCGGTTTACAGAGCAAAAGGAACGGAGATATTAAACTTTATATTTTAAATCCGGAAAGGTAGCCAGTGTTTATATAAAATATACAAGATGATACAAAATGGGAACAATACAGTGAATACAATTACATAAAAAAAGGATAAACAGAAGAAATGTACTGAATCTGATGTTTCAGGGCTTGCACTGGCTTTTATGAGGGGAGCGCTTTGGTTTGTAGCGGCAACAGACAGAACTTCAGTAAACTGCATCTCCCAGGACTGACAAATGACAGAAACACAAACTCAGATTTTTATTACGTCAAGATTACACCAACATACGTCTCCTTGGTGAGCTCATATGGGGACTGGTCATGGAATGTGCTAGGTTTTTAGAAGTTTATGAGATCCCTAACTTTCAAGGTATCTTCACCCCTGGAGGTCCCAGGAGATAGATACTGTCGTCATGTTCCCTATCACGATTTTACCTTTCTAATAAGATGAAACATGGCATGGATAGCATCATCCATCTGTGTGATATTATGTTGGAGACATTCGGCCGGCCTGATGTGATGTTAGTGAATGCATTATGTTTGTCCCTTCCATATGATATATATATACAGTATGTCTCCCATAAATATCAAGTCGATACAAATGCCAATATTCATCACTGACCAATGGCTCCAGTGAGTCTGAGAATTCCTTTGAACAGAGAAAGCCTTTGTATTTCACTGACTCTGAATATACATATCCTAGGCTTGTTGGCTGTTTCTCATCAGATCCCCTGTGGTAATTACCTGTTTACAGCTGGGGGTCCTACTTCAATAGACGTTGAAGTGTCAGCTCCTTGTTATAATGAACCCCATATGTTCAATGTAAGGGTGATATGTCCCCTCTCTGGAGATTTATTTATGGATTTTACAATTTTTCTCTATGACAAAATCCAACACTCACATTCCTTTTTCCTGACACCAGTATACATATCAGATGGTTGGCCAGTCCTGCGTGGACCCAAGGGTTATTCCACCGTGCAACCTCAGCAAATTCAGTTCTTGGACTCAAAATTGAATTATCTGGTAACAGGCACTATGATGGGCAGACAGTTAACGGAAATCTGTCAGCAGGATTTCATCCCCCAAAACTATTTACATGTAACACTTTGCATGCAGCCTCCTTCGGCTTGACTGACAGCCTTTATGCTGCTGTGACTTTGAGCAAAGGAGATGTCAGTGAAGCAGGAGGAAGTAGTGCAGGGTGGTGAATAGAGCTGGAGTGACATAGGCTTCAGATCTACCATAGCTCTGCAGCCTCATTTTCATATCAATTGAAATGCTGATTTTTCTGCAACAAAAGGCACGGACTGGCCATATAAACTTATTGCTTGATTTTGAAAAAGCCACATGTATAGATTGGGGTGTGAAATCCTGCAGACAGCTCCCCTTTCTTTATATTTTCATTATCTATGAGTAAAACCAATGTACCCAAAGGAAACCAATGCAAACAATGGTCGGTCCTTGGACTTTGGTCTTGCCTCCTTCTTAGATTCTAGACCATGGTGCTGACTACTGCGCCCAAAACCCTCACTGGGAATCCCCTACGCCCCACTGCTTCCTCGCAGGCACCATCTAGAACATACAGGCAGTGCTCCCTGCAGTCAGAGGAAGACTATGGGCTGATGAAGGATGGGATAGGGTGTTATTCCCCCTATTCACCCCCAAGGCTGAATTAAAAAATCATCTAATTTCCCTTGAAAACAGATCTAGATCCATTGATCTGCAGACACATGATCCATCCTGAACGAGCAGTCGTTCCCAATAATTGCCGAGTGTAACCATGCTCCAAAAATGATTCTACCAGCGATGATTGAGCCATCGATCCTTTGATTATTGCTTTTTGCTGACCTACAGCTATCATTGCTGATTTGCTTTGACATCCAGTTTCTCATACATTTCACTATCTCTGCTTGCTTTCAGAATGTTTCATAGATGCCCTAGTTTTTTGGGCAGAAGTAGTGTCTTAGGAACCTTGTCTCCTGCAGTGGTGATGGCCGTGTCATATAAAAGTCACACCGTATACTTCAGCACCAGATTGCAGAGATTTTCCTGTCACGGGGTCCTTCTCCGGTATCACACAATCAAGAGAGCTAGAGTATAGTAAACAATTCCAAGACCTTTATTTAGGCAAAAATACGAAAGGTCCATATATAATCCACCACACAAAGGATAAAATAGTCCAGAAACCGAATGCAGTTCAGTAACAGGATAAAAGTCCAACAATCAAGCAGACAGAGGATAGCATAGTCCATATACTCTTCTTTCTCTCTGAGGTTCTGTGAGCACACCATCATTCCACGCAGGAATGACTTCCCAGCTCCTGTCCTCCCCAGCCCCCTCCTTTATGTCCAGGGGTAGTCAGACAGGTTGGGATGGTTTTCAAGCCTCCCAGACCTGACAAAGGTGCCTGGGGGATTAAGGCACTACAGGGGGTCATCAAGAGGCATAGATACAGTCAGGCTGCAGACAGTAAGTGAGCTAATTCAATCATCAGCCTTTTGGAAGGTAATTGAGACTTTAGACAATATGGGGAACACACGGAATGATACAGGGCAACAAGAGAACACTATGAAAACCAGTAAAATATAAATATATACAAAATGATACCCACATAACATATCACACCATCACAGTTCCCATTTTTGGGGTTCTCTTCTCTGTGGGTGCCCCCTGTATAGAAGTTTGCATTACTTTTATCAGGAGGACTTGTCTACTACTGTTACATTTGTAGCAGGCAGTGATGTTTCCGGTGTCGGCTTCATTTCTGCACTCTCTTTCAGTTTTGTCCCAGTAATAAGACAATGTTTTCAGTACGTTCCCTCCCATTGTTTCCTCTCTCTAATGGTCGGTAATGGGTCATTGTGATCCTCGTTCATTAAGCTGCATTACTATTAACCGTTGTGAGCACCTGCTGGAGGCTTTACTGCTTAAGCTAATTGCACAAACCAGTGAACATAAACCGTGCGGCTCCAATTCCATTTACAATCGCGGTGAATGTTACGTAGAACTGGATTAATTCAGCAATGCAGGATCCTGTACACAGCACTGGTTATAGTGGGAAACAACATGGAGAATTGCCAAAAATGTAGGGAAGTCAGGAACAATACTGTTATCCTACATACTGTTACACATTGTATAGCGGCATTATTTACATACTGCAGAACTGTGAATAAATGTATGTACACAGTGACTGCACCAGCAGAATAGTGAGTGCAGCTCTGGAGTATAATACAGGATGTAACTCGGGATCAGTAATTTAATGTATGTACACACTGACTGCACCAGCAGAATAGTGAGTGCAGCTCTGGAGTATAATACAGGATGTAACTCGGGATCAGTAATGTAATGTATGTACACAGTGACTGCACCAGCAGAATAGTGAGTGCAGCTCTGGAGTATGATACAGGATGTAACTCAGGATCAGTAATGTAATGTATGTACACAGTGACTGCACCAGCAGAATAGTGAGTGCAGCTCTGGAGTATAATACAGGATGTAACTCAGGATCAGTAATGTAATGTATGTACACAGTGACTGCACCAGCAGAATAGTGAGTGCAGCTCTGGAGTATAATACAGGATGTAACTCAGGATCAGTAATGTAATGTATGTACACAGTGACTGCACCAGCAGAATAGTGAGTGCAGCTCTGGGGTATAATACAGGATGTAACTCAGGATCAGTACAGGACCAATAATGTAATGTATGTACACAGTGACTGCACCAGCAGAATAGTGAGTGCAGCTCTGGAGTATAATACAGGATGTAACTCGGGATCAGTAATTTAATGTATGTACACACTGACTGCACCAGCAGAATAGTGAGTGCAGCTCTGGGGTATAATACAGGATGTAACTCAGGATCAGTACAGGACCAATAATGTAATATATGTACACAGTGACTGCACCAGCAGAATAGTGAGTGCAGCTCTGGAGTATAATACAGGATGTAACTCAGGATCAGTACAGGACCAATAATGTAATGTATGTACATAGTGACTGCACCAGCAGAAAAGTGAGTGCAGCTCTGGAGTATAATACAGGATGTAACTCAGGATCAGTACAGGACCAATAATGTAATGTATGTACATAGTGACTGCACCAGCAGAATAGTGAGTGCAGCTCTGGAGTATAATACAGGAGGTAACTCAGGATCAGTAATGTAATGTATGTACACAGTGACTGCACCAGCACAATAGTGAGTGCAGCTCTGTAGTATAATACAGGCTCCATAACATTTGCCGCTTTTTCCTTATTTATATTCTAAGGGTACTGTCACACAGTACCATTTTGATCGCTACGATGGTACGATTCGTGACGTTCTAGCGATATCGTTACGATATCGCAGTGTCTGACACGCAGCAGCGATCAGGGATCCTGCTGAGAATCGTACGTCGTAGCAGATCGTGTGGAACTTTCTTTCGTCGCTTGATCACCCGCTGACATCGCTGGATCGTTGTGTGTGACAGCGATCCAGCGATGTGTTCGCTTGTAACCAGGGTAAACATCGGGTAACTAAGCGCAGGGCCGCGCTTAGTAACCCGATGTTTACCGTGGTTACCAGCGTAAACGTAAAAAAACAAACAGTACATACTTACATTCCGGTGTCTGTCCTCCAGCGTCTCAGCTTCTCTCCACTGTGTGAGCGTCTGCCAGCCGGAAAGCGAGCACAGCGGTGACGTCTGACGTCACCGCTGTGCTTGCCGGCTATGGCGCTTACACAGTGGAGAGAAGCAGAACGCCGGGGACAGACACCGGAATGTAAGTATGTACTGTTTGTTTTTTTACTACTTTTACGCTGGTAACCACTGTAAACATCGGGTTACTAAGCGCGGCCCTGCGCTTAGTTACCCGATGTTTACCCTGGTTACCGGGGACTTCGGCATCGCTCCAGCGCCGTGATTGCAACGTGTGACCGCAGTCTACGACGCTGGAGCGATATTCATACGATCGCTGCGACGTCACGGATCGTGCCGTCGTAGCGATCAAAATGGTACTGTGTGACAGTACCCTAAGTCTTTCGCTCAGTTTGAGAAGTTCATCACTTTGATAGTGCACCATCCTCGTTTTGCTAAAGATTATAGCTACAAAAACCCTCCTTGGAAGAATTGCTCCGTAAATACTGAGTCTGCCGTTTTTGTGCCAGAACTGGAGGACGCTGTTGGAGCTGGAATGTTATATGCCAGATGTTGATGATGCCATTTAGAAACGCCGCTCCACTGCTCATGAAGCTGCATGGAATATCAATAAATTTCCTTCTGTTTAGAGTCACTCGATGCTCCATCAGGCCGTGTACACACAGAGCATTTACTTCTATGAGCTGAAAGTAAGGATCAAATTATAGAGCAATCACTGTCATAAAGGGGGATTCCAGCAGAAACTTTGCATATTTATCACTTCTCAAATCCTTTATTGGGGAATTGTAAGTTAAAAGCTTGAGGTCCAGTATTCAGGACCCTCCTCAAATAGCCGGAGCAGACAAAGACTCACAGAGAACCACGTTAGATGCGCTGCCTACTGATCTCAAGGAGAACATTGTAATACTTTATTTCTCCTGTGTTGGCGCTGCAGGAATATTTAACACCTGGGCCCCGATTCATCATTTGATTTTTTTAGGTCACATTTCTCTATCTTCTTGTGTTATTCGCTGCCAGTTTTTGCAACAAATTCTTCAAAATAGCATACGTGTTTCATAAATTTTCCACAGAATCAAAAATGCTCTTATTTGTGTCCAAATTTATGACTTTGTCGCCTCAAAAGTTGCAAGGTTTGAAAAATTGTGCCAAAATAACAGGCGGCATATATAAAAATCAGTCCATGGGAAGTAGTGAGGGGCCTGCAGAATATTTGCGCCAAGACACACAACTATGTGATAAGACTTCAGTGTTCCTAAGACTCTAAGTTGCTCTGTGCACCTTGACCTGCTCTGCTGACTATCAGCTGTCTACAAAACGTCTCCTGCCTACATTTTCCAGTATCCCAGCTCTCCATCTGCAGTGTCTAGGACTTTTCCTGCCTGCGGTTTCCATGATTTTATCTGTCTGTCTGTGCAGTCTCCAGGATGTCTCCGACCTGCGGATTCAAGTATCCCAGTTGGCTGTCTGTGGTCTCCAGGATGTCACCTGCCTGCGGCTTCCAGTATTTCAGATGGCTGTGTGCAGTCTTCAGGACATGTCCTGCCTGCCTGCAGTTTCCATGATTCTACCGGTCTGTCTGCAGTCTCCAGGATGTCTCCGGCCTGCAGATTCCAGTATCCCAGTTGGCTCTCTGTGGTCTCCAGGACGTCACCTGCCTGCCTGCGGTTTCCAGTATTTCAGATGGCTGTGTGCAGTCTCCAGGACATCTCTCGCCTGCATGTTCCAGTATCCCAGCTGGCTGTTTGCAGTCTCAAGGACGTCACCTGCCTGCAGGCTTACAGAATTTCTGCTGGCTGTCTGCAGTCTACAGGACATTTACCTCCTGCCTGCGGTTTTCATTATCCCAGCTGGCTGTCTGCGATCTCCAGAATGTCTCCTGCCGCCTGCGATTTCCAGTATCCCAGCTGTCTGTCTGATGTCTTAAGGACATGTCCAGTGGTTTCGAGTATCCCAGCTGTCTGTTCTCGGTCTCCAGAAGGTCTCCTGCCTGCGTGCATTTTCATCAGTATCTCAGCTGTCTCCTGTCTGCCAGTAGTCTTTAGCCCTTCAGATATCTGTGTCTTGCATTCCTCACCTGTCTGCTGTACTGACGTCTATGGCCCTTGTGCCCACCTGGATTTTGGGCTTGGAGGATCCACCCTACCTGGTCAGCTTACCAGAGACACCTAATTATTTGAATATATTCAAGGGATCGGTCAAAGAAGTAGGGACTGCCCTTCCCGTGGTTGTTCCTTCCCGGGGAAAGGTCTGGCTATTCACTGCTTGCGTTGAGAAACATGTGATGGTGTCTCCGCAGCTATCCTACATGCATTTGCATATTTCCCATAAGGGATGGGGGCAGTGTTCTGGATCACTGCGTTGAGAAACACGTGATGGTGTCTCCGCGATGTTGGATGTTTTGGTCTCCCCGAGGCCAATCATCTGTTCCTTCACAGCCTTTTACTAGGCACTGCTCCTAATAGCCAGATTCCTACTCCACACTGATGAGGGGCAAATACCCCGAAACAGCTGTCTGTGGATGGATACCATGCTTGGCATAGGTGGTTTTCCTTTATTGGATGCTGCCCTTCCCGTGGTTGTTCCTTCCCGGGGAAAGGTCTGGCTATTCACTGCTTGCGTTGAGAAACATGTGATGGTGTCTCCGCAGCTATCCTACATGCATTTGCATATTTCCCATAAGGGATGGGGGCAGTGTTCTGGATCACTGCGTTGAGAAACACGTGATGGTGTCTCCGCGGTGTTGGATGTTTTGGTCTCCCCGAGGCCAATCATCTGTTCCTTCACAGCCTTTTACTAGGCACTGCTCCTAATAGCCAGATTCCTACTCCACACTGATGAGGGGCAAATACCCCGAAACAGCTGTCTGTGGATGGATACCATGCTTGGCATAGGTGGTTTTCCTTTATTGGATGCTGCCCTTCCCGTGGTTGTTCCTTCCCGGGGAAAGGTCTGGCTATTCACTGCTTGCGTTGAGAAACATGTGATGGTGTCTCCGCAGCTATCCTACATGCATTTGCATATTTCCCATAAGGGATGGGGGCAGTGTTCTGGATCACTGCGTTGAGAAACACGTGATGGTGTCTCCGCGGTGTTGGATGTTTTGGTCTCCCCGAGGCCAATCATCTGTTCCTTCACAGCCTTTTACTAGGCACTGCTCCTAATAGCCAGATTCCTACTCCACACTGATGAGGGGCAAATACCCCGAAACAGCTGTCTGTGGATGGATACCATGCTTGGCATAGGTGGTTTTCCTTTATTGGATGCTGCCCTTCCCGTGGTTGTTCCTTCCCGGGGAAAGGTCTGGCTATTCACTGCTTGCGTTGAGAAACATGTGATGGTGTCTCCGCAGCTATCCTACATGCATTTGCATATTTCCCATAAGGGATGGGGGCAGTGTTCTGGATCACTGCGTTGAGAAACACGTGATGGTGTCTCCGCGGTGTTGGATGTTTTGGTCTCCCCGAGGCCAATCATCTGTTCCTTCACAGCCTTTTACTAGGCACTGCTCCTAATAGCCAGATTCCTACTCCACACTGATGAGGGGCAAATACCCCGAAACAGCTGTCTGTGGATGGATACCATGCTTGGCATAGGTGGTTTTCCTTTATTGGATGCTGCCCTTCCCGTGGTTGTTCCTTCCCGGGGAAAGGTCTGGCTATTCACTGCTTGCGTTGAGAAACATGTGATGGTGTCTCCGCAGCTATCCTACATGCATTTGCATATTTCCCATAAGGGATGGGGGCAGTGTTCTGGATCACTGCGTTGAGAAACACGTGATGGTGTCTCCGCGGTGTTGGATGTTTTGGTCTCCCCGAGGCCAATCATCTGTTCCTTCACAGCCTTTTACTAGGCACTGCTCCTAATAGCCAGATTCCTACTCCACACTGATGAGGGGCAAATACCCCGAAACAGCTGTCTGTGGATGGATACCATGCTTGGCATAGGTGGTTTTCCTTTATTGGATGCTGCCCTTCCCGTGGTTGTTCCTTCCCGGGGAAAGGTCTGGCTATTCACTGCTTGCGTTGAGAAACATGTGATGGTGTCTCCGCAGCTATCCTACATGCATTTGCATATTTCCCATAAGGGATGGGGGCAGTGTTCTGGATCACTGCGTTGAGAAACACGTGATGGTGTCTCCGCGGTGTTGGATGTTTTGGTCTCCCCGAGGCCAATCATCTGTTCCTTCAAAGAAGTAGGGACTGTCCAAAGTGGAATGAATTTGCACCACTGAATACAGATTTAGTTATAAATCTGTTCTCATTATTTAATAACAAATATGTAAATGTCCTGTGTAGACAAAATAAAGGATACATTTCTGCAGCCACCACTAGGGGGAGCTCACTGCATACAGTGCTATTGTTGAGTTTATGTACAGAAGTATACAGTAAGCTCCCTCTAGTGGCAGATAGAGGTATTTTCTCCATGTAGGTGCTGGGTCTGTATCAGAAAAACTGAGATCTGACCAATATAACTATAATAAAAAATATTATTCAATACAATGTTTTCACCTTTAAAAAATATAATGATTAAGGGCAAAGATCCAGCTTAAGGGGCTAAATTGCAACAAATGTTAAATGTTAAAGTTACATTTCCTTTTGATGACTTAGGATGGATTATTTTGAAAAAAATCACAATATTATGACATTATATCGAAGAATCTCTGGCATATTGAGCAGTGTTGTGCATGTCGCTCGGGGACTTGTTCGATCCCGTCACGCTTCATCTCTGCAGCTTGTTACATTTTTTGTAAATATTGACAATATTTTATTTAAACTGTCGCATTGTGAAAGGTAAGCAGAATATTACTGCCAAGGTTCTACTGCGTCAGCAATAAGATTTCACCCTTGTCACCCTCTGTTTGTTTCTTTAGCTCCACAGTATGGGTTTTTATTTTTCCTTTTCACTGATCTATTGACATATAAGACGAATTTGTCATTCAGCACAACGTACAGTCTGGTCATATCACAGTGAGATAAACTTATCAAGAGAGATGGAAGACGCATTCATGCTATGATGTACTCTCATGTACTTTCATAACATTGTTCAAATGTTACATGCTAAAGTTTGTCAAAGCTATCAGGGAAATTGTCACAAGGGTCACGTCCCCCTGGAGCACGTGGAGTTAGACGGTCATGTTGGGTAATGAATCGCATGTCTTCTTTAGAGATGTGTGAGTCGTATTCCATATTAAATGGATTTAGTTTCCTCTTTCTATGCTGCTCAGAAACATGCAGCTTCATTTCAGCTGCTTCTGATCTGGTCATTACCTCTTCCTCTAAAAACTGGTCAGACCTACTTGCTCATGCCGGTGAAAGATTCGTCTTCCTGTGCTGAGTGCTAAAGCTAAGTGGTTGGAGTAGAGTTGTAGTTGTAGTGATTTGTTGTTTGCTGTAGTATGTGAGTGTTTATCTCCTGGTTCCTGTTCCCATTTAGTTTATTCCTCCCTGTCCCGATCCTCCTCCCTATTGTTGGCTAGTGCGTTTGTATGATAGAGGTTTTCTGTTATCCCTGTTTTGTTTTTGTGTCTTGTTTACCTTATATTTCTGTACTAAGCCTCATGGGGTGGGGGAGGGGACAGATCAGGGTTTAACAAGAACATAGTTTGGTCAGAGACTTGGGCCTCTCTTTCTTTAAGAGTGCCCCCAGGACAGAGGTAGGGTCCCAGTTCCAGGGACAGTTTGAGGCCCCCCTTCCGTCAGAGCAAGATCAAAATTGACTACATTGCCAGTTCCAGTAAAACTTGGATTCATTCGCTACAGATACTAATATTTTTTTATTTTTATAGCGCCAACATATTCTGACGCACTTTACAATATTAGAGGGGACTTGTGTAGACAATAAAGACATTACAGAGTAAACATAACTCAGATACCAAAAGGAGTGAAGGCCATGCTGCTCGCAAGCTTACAATCTATGCCTGTGTCTGGAGGGAAGACTGTTCTTTGGGTGGTAGTTGACCGATTCAGCAAACAGGCTCATTTTGTTCTTTTATCGGGGTTATCGAATACTGAAACACTTTCCAGGTTGTTTTTCGATCATGTGGTAAGGTTGCATGGAATCCCTCTGGACATTTTTTCTGATAGGGGGTGCAATTTGCCGCCAAATTCTGGAGAGTGTTTTGTAAGGAATTGGGGTTTCATTTGTCATTTTCCTCTGAAACCAACGTTCAGACAGAAAGGATGAATCAATCGGAACAAATTTTAAGGGGTTTCATTGCGGCTCGGCAGGAGAACTGGTCCTCATTTTGCCTCTTGATGATTTTACAGTTGGGTTAACCAGTCTACTGGAACCTTGTCTTTTTTTTTTCATTCATGGTTTTCTTCCCCATTTTGTTGCATTCTCCAGGATGAGTTCTGGGTGTCATGGAGTAGAGGTTGCTATACAGAAACTTGGGGATGTCTGGAGGGAGGTTCAGAAAAATATTGGGGTGGCTCAGCTTTGCCAGAAATGGAAGGCCAATAAAAAACACTCAGCAAGTCATATATTTATAGTAGGTGATAAGATTTGGTTGTCATCAAAAAAATATTAAGTTAAAAGTGCAAAGTTATCTCCTAAGTTTATTGCCACTGTGACAGGGTCACTGACACGGTATGTTAGGGGAGATATGTGTCAAGGAGACTGCTTTCCTCTGTGATCTAGAAACCCATAAGTTTCTTTTCAGCATCATATGTACTGAAGGAGTTAAGCGGCCATGTTATGGGCGGGTTTTTAGGTGAGTAGGTAAGAGATGGGCGGGACGCCTACTTACATATCTCTTCCTCAAGGGTGTGGCTCGGGAAATAAATATCCAGTCAGTTTTTTTCCCGTGGTCTGTGTTGTGTAGAGGCAAGCAAGCCTCTAGGCTGGCGCTCCTGCGAGAGCGGCCATATGCTTTGGCCCAGAAGTGCTGGACAGGATTGTTTATGAACTTTTTGTTTGCTTTTGAGCCAGAAAGGCTGTTTTTCTTTTAACATTTTGGGTTTGTGATACAATAAACCACCCAGAGACTTTAATGCCATGTGTGTGGATCGCCCCGTCAGGGCAAGGGGTTACTCGATACCGGGTCCTGCAGTTCACAGGGGGATGTCACGGTGGCTGACCCGGTCCGTGGCCCTGGGACGTCCGTATAAAAGGGAAAGGTCTTTAAAGGGATAGAGTTTATGTTCGTGACTCCACCTGTGGTATTCGATCAGGGTGACCAACGCTGCTTTAAGGCGTCCGCTGGGGTGATATTATGGCAGCTAGATGGTATACCTTCCCATAGGTGAAGTATGTCCCCAGGGCTTCCCAGTATGTAGATGCTAGAATGGTGAGAGGTGCAGTGAAGAACGAGGACACAAGGTTGCAGTCTCTTTACCTTTAGTGAAGACTTCAGCATCCACAGTCCAGGGCACCAGATCACAGGGCAGGCAGAGTCCGGCTGGTTTGGAGGCAAGTCCAGAGTTCCCTTATCCAGGTGGAAACCAATAGCCTTCCCTTGTGCTGCAGTGGTGTAGTCCCTTACTACATAAGCTTCAAATAAGGTCCTCACAGATGTAATGTCTCTCTCTGTCCCCCGTAGTCGGATAGGACAAAACCCGTATGACTGGTGGCTTGAGCCTGTTTATAGGGACTCTAGCATGCCCCGGACTCTGAGGGGTGCCACCGTGCCTCCTGGGTGTAGGTGCGGACAGGTAACATGCAATTAGCTGTCCTGCCGGTCTCTGAAGTAAGGCATAGAGGTCCTTACTACCTCGATGTTCTGGCTACCGGTGTTCTGCCCCTCAGATGGAGGCAGCCTGTTCGGGGCTGGTCCCCTTCTGGTATCCTCTCCTGTGATTTGCTTTCCTTCACGCTTGCTGCAATATAATTCTGCCTTCAAACTATCTCTTTCTGGGAGCTGCAGCTCTTAGGGCATGCACAGCTCTGTGGACCCTCTGTCCTCCTCAGATGGATGTCTGGAACTAACTAACTTTCCCTACAGACTAACAGTTATATATATATGGGGAGTCACCTAGTAAATAGGATCAAAAGCTCCCCCTGGTGGCTTGGAGTATGAATGTGTTGCATGTTTGTGATACCTGGATGCAGTTATCCTTCCTTGCCTCTGAACGTAGCATCACTCTCCCCAGGAGGAAAGCAATACCACTGTGACGACCAGGACCCTGGGGCGCCACATGTGCCTGTGTCTACCTCGAGGAGCAGCTGAGTGAGTTGTCCTTCCACAGCCCATATGAAACTTTGAAGGTAGTTAAAGGTCACTGGATTAGATTAAAACTACCTCCATCTTTTTGCATCCTGAATGTGTTCCATAGATCACTGCTGAAATTGTTTTTCCCTTTGGCTTTGTCTCACTCACCACCTCCTCCGGTTTTTGTCAATGACAGGTTATTGTACAAGGTACAAAATGTTGTTCATTCTCAGAAAGTCCGTAATTCCCTTGAATATCTCATCCATTGGAAGGGATACCGACAGGAGGAGAGACCTTGGGTGCCATCTTGAACCGCTCATCTGGTCAGGGCTTTTTATCATAGGTTTCCTGGGAAGCCTGGGGGTCCGATGCTCCCCCCAGAAGAGAGGGTACTGTCACAATTTCACCACTCACGGTGTCCTATGGACGCTGTGACTGACAGCTCTGCCGCCCTATGGGATAGAGGGCTTGCAGAGCTGTCAGTATTGTGAGTAACACCTCTAGCGCCCAATCTGAGGCAAAGGTGTGAGTATTGTGAATGACAGCTCAGCTCATGGTATGAAGGATATACATGTGCATGGTGGGATGGATACACAGGTGCATGGTGTGATGGATATACATGTGCATGGTGTGATGGATACACAGGTGTATGGTGGGATGGATACACAGGTGCATGGTGTGATGGATACACAGGTGCATGGTGTGAGGGATACACAGGTGCATGGTGTGATGGATACACAGGTGCATGGTGTGATGGATACACAGGTGCATGGTGTGAGGGATACACAGGTGCATGGTGTGAGGGATACACAGGTGCATGGTGGGATGGATACACAGGTGCGTGTGTGATGGATACACAGGTGCATGGTGTGAGGGATACACAGGTGCATGGTGTGATGGATACACAGGTGCATGGTGTGAGGGATACACAGGTGCATGGTGTGATGGATACACAGGTGCATGGTGTGAGGGATACACAGGTGCATGGTGTGAGGGATACACAGGTGCATGGTGTGAGGGATACACAGGTGCATGGTGTGAGGGATACACAGGTGCATGGTGTGATGGATACACAGGTGCATGGTGTGATGGATACACAGGTGCATGGTGGGATGGATACACAGGTGCATGGTGTGAGGGATACACAGGTGCATGGTGTGATGGATACACAGGTGCATGGTGTGATGAATACACAGGTGCATGGTGTGAGGGATACACAGGTGCATGGTGTGAGGGATACACAGGTGCATGGTGTGAGGGATACACAGGTGCATGGTGTGATGGATACACAGGTGCATGGTGTGATGGATACACAGGTGCATGGTGTGATGGATACACAGGTGCATGGTGTGATGGATACACAGGTGCATGGTGGGATGGATACACAGGTGCATGGTATGATGGATACACAGGTGCATGGTGTGATGGATACACAGGTGCATGGTGTGATGAATACACAGGTGCATGGTGTGAGGGATACACAGGTGCATGTTGTGATGGATACACAGGTGCATGGTGTGAGGGATACACAGGTGCATGGTGTGATGGATACACAGGTGCATGGTGTGAGGGATACACAGGTGCGTGTGTGATGGATACACAGGTGCATGGTGTGAGGGATATACAGGTGCATGGTGTGAGGGATACACAGGTGCGTGTGTGATGGATACACAGGTGCATGTTGTGATGGATACACAGGTGCATGGTGTGATGGATACACAGGTGCATGGTGTGATGGATATACAGGTGCGTGTGTGATGGATACACAGGTGCATGGTGTGATGGACACACAGGCACATGGTGTGATGGATACACAGGTGCATGGTGTGAGGGATACACAGGTGCGTGTGTGATGGATACACAGGTGCATGGTGTGAGGGATACACAGGTGCGTGTGTGATGGATACACAGGTGCATGATGTGATGGATACACAGGTGCGTGGTGTGATGGATACACAGGTGCATGTGTGATGGATACACAGGTGCATGGTGTGATGGATACACAGGTGCGTGTGTGATGGATACACAGGTGCATGGTGTGATGGATACACAGGTGCATGGTGTGATGGATACACAGGTGCATGGTGTGATGGATACACAGGTGCGTGGTGTGATGGATACACAGGTGCATGTGTGATGGATACACAGGTGTGTGGTGTGATGGATATACAGGTGCGTGTGTGATACACAGGTGCGTGTGTGATGGATACACAGGTGCATGATGTGATGGATACACAGGTGCATGGTGTGATGGATACACAGGTGCGTGTGTGATGGATACACAGGTGCATGGTGTGATGGATACACAGGTGCGTGGTGTGATGGATACACAGGTGCATGTGTGATGGATACACAGGTGCGTCGTGTGATGGATACACAGGTGCATGTGTGATGGATACACAGGTGCATGGTGTGATGGATACACAGGTGCATGTGTGATGGATACACAGGTGCATGGTGTGATGGATACACAGGTGCATGTTGTGATGGATACACAGGTGCATGGTGTGATGGATACACAGGTGCATGATGTGATGGATACACAGGTGCATGGTGTGAGGGATACACAGGTGCATGTGTGATGGATACACAGGTGCATGGTGTGATGGATACACAGGTGCATGATGTGATGGATACACAGGTGCATGGTGTGATGGATATACAGGTGCGTGTGTGATGGATACACAGGTGCGTGTGTGATGGATACACAGGTGCATGGTGTGATGGATACACAGGTGCATGGTGTGATGGATATACAGGTGCGTGTGTGATGGATACACAGGTGCATGGTGGGATGGATACACAGGTGCGTGTGTGATGGATACACAGGTGCATGGTGTGATGGATACACAGGTGCATGTGTGATGGATACACAGGTGCATGGTGTGATGGATACACAGGTGCATGTTGTGATGGATACACAGGTGCGTGTGTGATGGATACACAGGTGCATGGTGTGATGGATGGTGTGTAGCCACTTCCTCTGTCTTCAGTTTTATTATTCAAATTTTTCTATTATTTTTATTTATTTATTTTTCTGCAAAAACATTCCAGAATGTAACGCTTATGATGATGAATCCCCAATGCGCCCGGTGATCCCTCATTATACGTGGCAAATGTGCTGTGTGGTCAGAACGCGTCAGATTGACAGGCGTTATTTAGATGTAGATGAGGACGAGATAGTTCTACGAAACGGCAACTGTCATGTAGAATATTCCCTGACATGGAATGTTACACGGAGCGAATATTACTGGAGGGATACAAAGCAACTTCTATGAATAAAAGACACGAGCTTACTCGCGCAAGCAAAATAAATCACTGCTGACAGACGCACTTTAAGGTATCTGAGCAGTTCAAGGGAGGTGGGCTGCGGACCCCCAACGCTGGATGTTTTTTGTATCAGCTGAAATGACAAAGGCTATATGAGTAATTCATTGAAACGTACTGGATGCCACCTTAAAAACAATCCCAGTTAGAAGGTAGTTATACATGGAAGCGACCGGTGATCACCTGCAGGACGAAGGACGTGAAAGATGATTTTCATTAATAAAAAGGCTTTTCCCATCTGGGACATTTATGGTGTGTCCACAGGATATCCAATAGATGTTTGTTCAATTCGGGTCCTGCATTTACAGCGGCAAGTAAAGGTTTGGGCACCCCTGGTCCAAATTACTGTTTTTGTGAACAGTTAAGCAATTAAGATGAAATGATCTCTGAAAGGCCTAAAGTTACAGATAGCACATTTCCTTTGTATTTTAGACAATACATATATTTTTTCATCTTTTACATTTTGAAAATTACAGAAAGGAACATGGGCCAATTCAAAAGTTTGGGCACCTTTGGACATTTGTGTGCTCAGATAACTTTGACCAAGGTTTGACCTTAATTAGCCTGTTAGGGCTCTGGCTTGATCTGTTGTGAATTTGCTTTTTGCTCCCTCTAGTGGTTACTAGTTTTTTGACTCTGGTTTTTCTGTCATTCCTTTTATCCGCACCTGGGTCGTTAGTTAGGGGTATTGCTATATAAGCTCCCTAGACCTTCAGTTCAATGCCTGGCAACGTAGTTATCAGAGCTAGTCTGCTGTGCTCTTGTCTACTGATCCTGGTTCCAGTTATATCAGCTAAGTCTGCCTTTTGCTTTTTGCTATTTGTTTTGGTTTTGTATTTTTGTCCAGCTTGTTCCAAATCTATATCCTGACCTTTGCTGGAAGCTCTAGGGGGCTGGTGTTCTCCCCCCGGACCGTTAGACGGTTCGGGGGTTCTTGAATTTCCAGTGTGGATTTTGATAGGGTTTTTGTTGACCATATAAGTTACCTTTCTTTATTCTGCTATCAGTAAGCGGGCCTCTCTGTGCTAAACCTGGTTCATTTCTGTGTTTGTCATTTCCTCTTACCTCACCGTTATTATTTGTGGGGGGCTTCTATCCAGCTTTGGGGTCCCCTTCTCTGGAGGCAAGAAAGGTCTTTTGTTTTCCTCTACTAGGGGTAGCTAGATTCTCCGGCTGGAGCGTGTCATCTAGAATCAACGTAGGAATGATCCCCGGCTACTTCTAGTGTTGGCGTTAGGAGTAGATATATGGTCAACCCAGTTACCACTGCCCTATGAGCTGGATTTTTGTATTCTGCAGACTTCCACGTACCTCTGAGACCCTCGCCATTGGGGTCATAACATTGATCACTATAATCGTTAGGAAACGCTGGGTGATGCCAATTTCCCAGCTTTATAAAAACTCAGCCTCCTCTAATCTTGTTCCCAAAAACAGCAGCCATGGGTTCTCCTAAGCAGGTGCCTAGCACTCTGAAAATGAAAATGGTGGAGGCACACAAAGCAGGAGGAGGCTATAAGAAGATAGCAAAGCGTTTTCAAGTTGCCCTTTCCTCAGTTTGAATTGTAATTAAGAAATGGCAGTGACCAGGAACAGTGGAGGTCAAGATAAGGTCTGGAAGACCAAGTAAAATGTCAGTGAGATCTGCTCATAGGATTGCTAGAGAGGCAAATCAGAACCTCCGCTTGACTGCAAAAGACCTTCAGTAAAATTTAGCAGACTCTGGAGTTGTGGTACATCGTTCTTTTCAGAGAGGCCTTCACAAATATGGCCATCATGGAAGAGTCATCAGAAGAAAACCTCTCATGCATCCTCAACCTAAAATTAAGCACCAGAAGTATGCAAAAGAACATCTAAACAAACTTGATGCATTCTGGAAATAAGTTGTGTGGAGCGATGAGGTTGAAATAGAACTCTGTGGCCACAATGATCAAAGGTATAGTTTCAGGAACAATTAAGCATTGTGGTGGATTAATCATTCTTTGGGCTTGTGTTGCAGCCAATAGCATGTGGAACATTTCACGGGTAGAGGGAAGGATGGATTCAATGAAATTTTAACAAATTCTTGATAAAAACATAGCACTATTGGTAAAAAAGCTAAAGGTGAGAATAGGAAGAGGATGGCTGCTACAAATGGAAAATGATTCTAAACAATCCACAATAGACGACCTCAAATGGCACAAGCTGAAGTTTTTACAATGGCCCTCACAGTCCCCTGATCCGATCATCATTGCAAATCTGTGACTAGACCTCAAAATAGCAGAGGATGCAAGACGACCCAGGAATCTCATAGAACTGGAGTGCATTTACTTAACATACATTTCGGTAGGACAACATTTCAGATGTTAAAATCATTTTTCAAGCTGGTGTTATAAAGTATTCTAGTTTACCGAGATAATGACTTTTGGGTCTTCATTGGCCGTAAGCCATAATCATCATTAACAGAAATAAACACGTGAAATAGATCACTCTGTGTGATGACTCTATAGAATATATGAGTTTCACTTTTTGTATTGAAGAACTGAAATCAATTCACTTTTTGATGATATTCTGATTTTGTGAGGAGCAGCTGTATCTTTGGACAGGAGAGGAGTATAAGACGTGATATATCTCTCCATTTATACGATGTCATTGATAAAGCTTCGTACAGTTTGGACTCCTCCTATGTAACATTATAAGCCTTTCTTCACAGCGGAGATTTCCTTTCATTACTTGGACACTTGCAGAATGAGTTGTATACAGGATGCTAAATGGCGGCGAGGGGCTGGCAGCTTTATGTACAGGCTGACAACAAGGCTCTCCTCTGCCAAGTCTGCGGCTTCAGCCATAATGAAGTGTGACAGATTTGCTGCTATTTAGGGAAGCGATAGATAAATGTCTGCTTTAAGGATTGTCATCACTTTTAGCTGACATCTTAGAAAGTCTCACTACAGTACAAGACATAGAAGATGCGATGTATCGTCGATTTATTACCTTGACTTCCTACCTGCGAGAAACATTGAAGTTCCAATTTCTGCAAAGACAATGGTGGAATTATCAAGATTCAAGTCAGCAATGTTTGAGGGTCCATTGGATTGGAAATGCCAGCTAAAATTGTCACCTGCTGTCACGGATCCACACCGCTGCCACCAATATGTCACAATTCACACCGTGACTGTCAACAGTATGTCACGGATCCGGGTGGATCTTTGGCCAACACACGGCTATGACATGTGCAAGGGGCTTATCTTAGTTATCCCTCCACTGCTACACTGTGATAAAAACACACACAAGGCTATTGACCTCTTAGTTTACCGCAGGGGCTTATTTTAGTTATCCCACTGCTCTGCAATATAACACGAACTGCAGGGATTTATGTATATCCCGCTTACAGTTCCACTTGAAAACTTGCAGCTCTCTGGCGCCTCCCTTACCCTCAGGTCAGATTAGGTACTGCACCTAGGATAATTAGTCCCCAAAAAGACTGCCTGCTAAGTACTGGCTATTGGGCATGCTGCAGCGAGGGCGATATAACAACTCCCACTCAGGAAGGAACAATAATTATCAAAGCCGCCGTCGCTACAACGACTCCCAAAAGCGCAGGACAAGGTATGCCACCACCAGCTTCGATTAACGGGTCCGAAGCTAACCCAAAACAGTAGCGTAATTCCCTTCAGAAGACTTAGAGTACGCTTTAGAGCAGGAGAACGAAGCTAGTATTTTAAATATTTTACTCCGTAAAAGAACAGGCAGTGTTTGTAAAAAGGTATATAAAGATGTTACAATATGAGACAAAGTACGTACAAAGCAACTATAAAATAACATGAATTAAAGAAGAAAGAAAAAACTCACTTGTGCTTAGATCATCTCAGGCAAAACCATGCTGGTAGGCGGAGCCAAATATCCCAATTCATGAGATAGTCTTTCTATAGTGAGATCCCAGGCAAAAAAACAGAAGTCTGGATGAATTGCAGAGACGTATACCTGGTTGGCTGTGACATCACTAAAAAGGCTGGTCTCCCTGGACCCTCCCCTTTCCTCAGGCTACAACTTTTAACAGCAATTCTTACAATTCTCCTATCTTCGATGGAGAATGTGTCGGAATCATAACACACACCTCATCCATCTTGTATTAAAATTGGCTTTCTTTTGGTACCAAATTCGTCCTAGTTGTTCCACACAGTTCCAGAGAAATCCGCACTTTGTACTCAATGTGTTTAGCGGCTCGCGCTTACAGTGTTTAACTGATCTACCGATGGAAGTTAGCAATATGTACTTATTATTTTCCTAGCCCAAATCGGTGGCCCAATATGTTACTATATTAGAACAAAAAAACTCCTGTCTTAAGAGAGATATCAGACCAGTTTCAGCTGGAGGGAGATTTGTGCAACTACAAGCGCAATAAAAATTGTTGTGGGGGGGCCATGAGGGATTTGGGATCCACATACACACAACTCTGCCAGCAGAAACACAGAGAGAAGGGGGGTCAAAGTCCACAGTGGTGTGCTATCAGGGAAACCTAATAATCATATTACATTTTATACATTATCGTGACACCTGCTCAAAATAATGCAGAAGACTGCAAAGACCGGGGCCAGACTAGCGCCCCCTACAGTCCGGCCCTGGTCCTGCTGGGATTGCGCTCTCATTCCTCCATCTTTGTGATCTATTTCCCCGTATCTGCATCACGTGATACATTGTATATTATAGTCAGAAATTATTTACTAAACACCACGAGGTCGCTTCCGTCTCTAGACCCCCAGTTATTAATCGTCTGTTAGTCTCGGGGTCCCCGATGTGAGCGCAGCGTTACCATAACTCACTTTATATTCCTCATTCCTTGTTGTAACACGTTTCTCCGGATAGATCCCAAATGGCTAAAGGGATATTAGAAAATGTCAGCCTTTACTGCTTTCTTCCTGCGCTAATTACACGTCCTCAAGGAGCTCGGTTTATTTAAATTGCTCTTTATTGCACTGGTTTAGCATGTGGCTCTGATGTAGCAGAGCTATATTGTGCCACTCGATGTGATATCTATGGTTTTACATAGGACTGCAGGAAATCTGCAATATAATATTAATGTAATGAGGATTTAAGAGATTCTGCATTCATAAGTGGGTGATTGGTGGAGATGGCTGGAAAGAAGTGGCCCCATTATTACAGTACGTGTCAGTGAGGTAGCCCAGGGTACATTACTTGTCATTACTGAAGGGGGCATCACTGGCACCAGGGGTGTACATAGAAAAAAAATATATTAGTGGGGCGCAGAAGAGCATATCTTACAACTCTGCAGACCTTATAGATATTTTTTCCTCCTATTGAAGCCCTAGATTTCCCTTTTATTGCCTCAGTAAAGTATGATGCCAACAAAAGTGCCCCTAAACATAGTATACTCCCACAATGAATTCCTACACAGTACCCTCCACACGCAGTATGATGACCCTACTATACCCCACCTCAACTTCAGTATAATGCCCAACACATAGCCCTCCAAACAGTATAATGGCCCCCACATAGCTATCCAAACAGTATAATGGCCCCGACATAGCTATCCAAACAGTATAATGGCCCCACATAGCTATCCAAACAGTATAATGGCCCCGACATAACCCTCCAAACAGTATAATGGCCCCACATAGCTATCCAAACAGTATAATGGCCCCGACATAGCCCTCCAAACAGTATAAGGCCCCCACATAGCTATCCAAGCAAAATGCCCTCCACATAGCCCTCCAAACAGTATAATGGCCCCCACATAGCTATCCAAGCAGTATAATGGCCCCCACATAGCCCTCCAAACAGTATAATGGCCAACAAATAACCCTCCAAACATTATAATGGCCCCGGCATAGCCCTCCAAACAGTATAATGTCCCCCTCATAGCTATCCAAGCAGTATAATGGCCCCGGCATAGCCCTTCAAACAGTATAATGGCCCTCACAAAGCCTCTAAACAGTATAACGGCCCCCACATAGTCTTTACACAGCATAATGGCCCCCTCAGCCTCTAAACAGTATAATGTCCCCCACATAGCCCTCCAAACAGTATAATGGCCCCCACATAGAGCTCTAAACAGTATAATGGCCCCTACATAGCCCTCCAAACAGTACAATGGCCCCCACATAGCAATCTAAACAGTCTAATAGCCCCAACATAGCTCTGCAAACACTAAAATGGCCCAAACATAGCCCTCTACACAGTATAATTGCCCCCACATAACCCTCCAAACAGTATAATGGCCAACTCATAGTCCTCCAAACAGTATAATGGCTCCCACATAGCGCTCCAAACAGTATAATGGCCCCAACATAGCGCTCCAAACAGTATAATGGCCCCCATATAGAATCCAAACAGTATAATGGCCCCCATATAGAATCCAAACAGTGTAATGGCCCTCACATATCTCACATCCTGGAATTTAATTTTGAGGGTTTGCATCACTTGCCTTTTCCTGCTATCCTGAATTATAGCATAAAAGTTTTATTATTGCTGAAACACTTGTAATGTTTTCTAATGGTTCCATTATTTGTCTATTGTGAACAGTGGTGAGAAACTAATCTTTGCTACGGATTATATAAGTAGCGTATCATTTTATTTTACTTCTGAACTGAAAATGGAAATTAAATAAAAAATAAAGGTGGGGAAAAAAAGAGATTAATAACAAGTTGGAAAGTGAGTTAACCAATTCTTCAAATCACATCCTTCAGCCAATCCGATCAGGAGAATCATGTAATACTTCATTTGTCCAGTGGTGGCGCTGCAGGAGAATTGAACACTTACTGCTGGGATTCTCGCCCAGATCACAAATGATCAATGATCGGCTGATTGTTTGTAGCTTCTCCAACAAAAAGGAATTTAGCAAAGTGGAAATTCTTCTTTAAAAAAAACAGTAAAGGCAGAAGAAATGGATTGAAGAACCATATGCAACGAGGTCATGGGAATGATCATAGCGGCACAGGCGGAGTGTGTTGATCTTACGGGAGGCAGTGACCTGTTGTGATGACAATGCTGTATATTTCAGCATTATTTTAGAAGAGGAGTGTGCTTTGTTGGAGGTGACAGGACACGGGGAAGAGACTGGTCACCCTGGGCAGAATCTGTATTATACGGTATTATATTATGTATGGTATTATACCATATCTGCTGGGGTGGACGGAGAACTGTCCTTGGATGTGTCCAGATTGACCCGGTAATGAGGTTTTTTCCTTCCTTCTTATCTTAATTAAGGGTCATTGGATAGAATCGTTCTTTCAGCTATAAATAAGACAAGCGGCAAGGGAATTATTATCAATCAATCAATCGTTCCATGGAAATATCTTCCCGGGTGGATAACGACGCTCCGTTCAGTGTCCGGACATCGTCCCCCAACTCTTATTAGATATCGGCTCTGGCATCGGCTTTGTGTTACTGGTCAGAAATGTTATTCTAGTGGCTGTAAATGCAGGTTGTGTGTTTATTGCCTCCATCACAGTGCAAGATTTAGCGTCAATCCAGTAGAGACCAAAGGTGACAGCAAGGTTATGGTAAAGGGTGGGATCCAGCGAGAACTAAATCCCACTAATGTAATCATCTCTCCTCCGATTGCTGTTCTCGGCCACCAATGTCTCTTACCATCTCACCAAGTCCTAAGTGGTCCAAGATTGGAAAGACCATCTAGACTCGGGATTGTGGCCATCACCGTTATGGTGCGCTGTGGCTGCCCGGGCTCCAAAGCAAAATCTACAGCCGGTAGTGAAATGGACTGGCCGGCACTGGTATAGGGAGCAGAAGCTGCCAGTATTATAGGGAGCAGTAGCTGTCACTAATAGGATAGGAAAACAATGAGACATCCAGCTCTCACGATCCAAATAAAATAATAGTTGACTTTATTGAATAATCCACATAAAATAAGAGCAAGACACAGAGTAGGTATGTAACACGTTTCAGGTCAATTGTGATCATCTTAAAAAATATATGATCAAGACACCGTGTAGATATACAACGCATTTCAGATCAAGCATCATAATCTAAAATATATATGAACAGGACGTAGAGTAGATATACAACGCGTTTCAGATCAATTGTGATCATCTAAAAAATATATGAACAAGACGGAGTAGATATACAACGCGTTTCAGATCAATTATGGTCATCAACAAAAAATATGAGCAAGACACAGTGTAGATATGTGACGCGTTTCAGATCAATTATGATCCTTCTTCGAGGCTCACAATTGATCTGAAACGCGTTGCATATCTACTCTGTGTTTTGGTAAATATAAGAAAACTGACTGAACAACAATATAATCTGAACTGGTGCATAACCAAAAAAGTCATATAGCAAATAGATCAATGGCTGCACTCAAAATTTATTGTGCTAAGGCAAGGAAATGTGCAATATATGAAATGTGAATAGCATAATGGCTAGGGAAATTTATGAAAAAACACATGAGATTCTTAGCACAAGAATTGGCCAAAAGTTGTGAGCCCATCCACCAAACGTCAAGGTAATCTCAAAACGGATGGGTACCTGAGCTGACTGCCTAGTGTGAACACTTACCTATGGCTAATAACATGGTAAAGCTTGCTTTTATAGGAAGCTCAGAACCAACTGTGTTAGGATGTAATTAAAATCACAGCATGGTGAAGGGCGGGGTGTTCTAGCCAGAAAAATAGTACATAGTAAATATAGAAAAACTGACTGAACAACAATGTAATCTGAACTGGTGCATAACCAAAAAAGGTACCCATCCGTTTTGAGATTACCTTGACGTTTGGTGGATGGGCTCACAACTTTTGGCCAATTCTTGTGCTAAGAATCTCATGTGTTTTTTCATAAATTTCCCTAGCCATTATGCTGTTCACATTTCATATATTGCACATTTCCTTGCCTTAGCACAATAAATTTTGAGTGCAGCCATTGATCTATTTACTCTGTGTTTTGTTCATATTATTTTTGGATTATTCAATACAGCCATCCATTATTTTATTTGGATTCTGGGAGCTAGATGTATCTTCGTTTTCTTCTCGTGACACACAGACCGTGTGATCTGCGCATCTGACGGTAAATGAGTTGGCCTTTTCTTCACTATTAGGATAGGGTCAAATAAAAAATCGTTCAGAGTTTCGTCCAGAAAAGTGCAACAATTTTAGTCTCATTCGTCATCCTTATACAATCCGTTTTTTTACAGCAGCTATTAATTATTTACAGAACATTTACAGTTTCCAAAGTTACAGAATTCGGATGCTATGTGGTGGCTCAGTACAATTTTTTTCACTCACCCATAGACTTGAATGGGCGAGTTTACGAAGAAACTTGTGCATGCTGCCATGTTTTTCACATGCAGATTTGGTCAGTACAAAAAAATGCTCATCTGAACACGTCCTCGTGGAATAACATTGGTCCAAGTGGGATCTGATGTTTTGTCACATCTCACTTGGACTGATAATATGGCCGTCTGCATGAGACCTTATAAAAAGCAATGACAATCATTATGATGGAGGCTGGAGCAATCAGTCTTAAAGGAGCTCTTGCTGTTTCATTTATGGGCGGCTAATCTCCATGTGGGGGCGCTGTGGCCTCACTATGAACGGGCCCTGTATTGGTTACTATTACAAGGGCATCAAGCATACAAGATGGCAGCAGCCTGCTCACCGTCCATCTAAGGTGTCATCATTCAATTTGGTAAATAATGAAATGATGCAAAGTAAAGCCCCTGTAGTAATCAAACTACCGACTAGTGGGAAAGATCCCTCCGTATTGCACTCTTTCCCACTAGTTCGATCTGTCTGCTGCCCCCTGCAGGTTGTTATCCTATACACAGGGGTCCTAATCGCGGATGATCGCTTCGTCCCCATACATCACTTTAACACTGCTGTATTTTTAACCACAAACATATCCCTGCATGTATTATTAAAGGATTAATGGAGGCGATGCACTTTATATGTCATCCGAAATCCAATGCACGCCGATGATATTTCATTAGGGTATTGATCAGTTATCAGGCAGAGATGTGTCTGAGGAGGAAGCGGGAGACTTATAGACCGCAGAGAATCCCTCGGACAATCCAAGCAATGGTTTCCATTTCCATGTTGTAATGTAATAATCCATCATTTTCACAGAAAACGTCCGGCGTTCATATAAAGTATCCGTGCGTTTGATACATTTCTTACACGGATGAAGTTTGAAAAGTTCTTTATTTAGATGGAATGAGTTGCTGGAAGCAGAAAGTGGCCACATCCCGAGCTTAACATTCCAATGGATAATTTTACTTTCACATCTTAAAGAAGGATTCCACCTAAAATCACCGCTCTATATACTGTATTGCCATGGCCTCAGCATCTCTAATGGGGGGTCCAAACTCATTGACCTCAACCAATGTTCTCTTCTGATATGAAAGGGGTTGTCTTAGGAAGAGGTGACCCGGAAGCATCCAGGATGTGGATCAAGAATGCCGGCCACAGAAGTGACTAAGCTTCCTGCAACTTCATGCTGTCACTCCAGAGGTACATAAAATGTGGACCGAGAATGCCGTCTGCAGAAGTGACTATGCCTCATGCACCTTCATGACCTCATGGGCCCAGTAAACACCAGATGAACCCAAGATGTGAACCAAGGATGCCGCGGGCAGAAGTGACTATGCCTCATGCACCTTCATGACCTCATAGGCCTAGTAAACACCAGATGAACCCAAGATGTGAACCAAGGATGCCGTGGGCAGAAGTGACTATGTCTCATGCACCTTCATGACCTAACGGGCCTAGTAAACACTAGAGGAACCCAAGATGTGGACTGAGGATGCCGTGGGCAGAAGTGACTATGCCTCATGCACCTTCATGACCTCACGGGCCTAGTAAACACCAGAGGAACCTAAGATATGGACCGAGGATGCCTCTGGCAGAAGTGACTATGCCTCATGCACCTTCATGACCTCACGGGCCTAGTAAACACAAGAGGAACCCAAGATCTGGACCCAGGATGCCGTGGGCAGAAGTGACTATGCCTCATGCACCTTCATGACCTCACGGGTGTAGTAAACACCAGAGGAACCCAAGATGTGGACGAGGATGCCATGGGCAGGTGACTGCTTCATGCACCTTCATGACCTCATGGGCCTAGTAAACAACAGAGGAACCCAAGATGAGGATTTAGGATGCCGCGGGCAGAAGTGAATATGCCTCATGCATCTTCATGACCTCACGAGCCTAGTAAACACCAGAGGAACCCAAGATGTGGACTTAGGATGCCGCGGGCAGAAGTGAATATGCCTCATGCACCTTTATGCTGTCATGCCAGAGGTGCTTAAGATGTGGACCGAGAATGCCTGACACAGAAGTGACTAAACCTCATGCAACTTCATGATTGCTTCGTGCTAGAAACGGTAAGCGTCTGTAAGCTCATGGACAGACATCTGTGCAGAGTGATCCAGAAACAGCATCACTCATGTCCATAGACTGAGGTTGGTATTGAATCTCCGACCTTTTCAAGAAAATCAGTCTGAGGAGTAATGAGAGACACAGTCCAGAGACGAGTGGTGCAGTTTCGAGAAAAAAAAGTATTTTTAATTCCTAATCTTATACAACCCCTTAAAATTCTTAGGCTATGGATCGAATAAGTGCCGATCCTAGTGCTTCATGTTATACTTGGAACTGTTTGTCAACTTTGATTGCATCTTTTCCCACAAATAGTCACTACGAATCAGATCTGAATACTGGAAACATCCTAGCATTAAGCAGAATTCACTGTCATGTTCAGGGAACCATGTATGCACGACCTTATAGCATTTTGTCATGTAGTAAGATCCTGATATATAAATTTCTGCATGTTGGAGATGACCACCATAGACCAGGTCCACTTAGTAAGGTCAAGACATGTATAAGGTAGTCTTAGTCAGGATTATATCCAAAAGGGAGGTGTAAAGTTTGCCATTATTCTTCAAAAACTTCTAGTCTTGGCTAAAAAATGGCACCAAATGCACTGTTAAAGCTCATCTGTTGAGGTGGATTACCTAAGCCGGAGGTCTGAATGTGGAGTGTGGACTGGAGGCATTTGTGCAGTGAAGAAGGAAGACTGTAAATACATCAATGTCCGCAGTGGCAGTCATGGCTCATCAGACTGGAGTCGGAGACAATGCTTTAGAAGAGTCAGAAGTAGAGTATAGAATGGCAAAGCAGAAAATTCATGGAGAAATGGAGCTGGATATACTGGATGCCACCATAGAGCAGGATGGAATAGCAGAACTGGGTATGTTGGATAGCACCTTAGAGAAAAATGGAACAAAAGAACTGGATATGCTGTATGACACCCTTTAAGCAATGCAGCAGATCTCAGCAAAATAGTAAAGCCTGGTGTGTCAGGAGACTCACTTAAAGCAATGCAGAAGAGCCTAGCAGCACAACAGAGTAGAGTATGTCAGGGGTCAGGAAACACACTAGAACCAGTGGTGCGGTAGTTGCATGAATGCCTAAACTACCTGAAAACTCAGGCAGTATGCTGTTGCGTGAGCTGTCCTAAAATCATGGCATCAGAAGTCTGCACCAGGTTAGCATGGTAGCTTAATGTTCACGAGAGCAGACAAGGACTGTCACAATAGGAGGAGGATGGCGAGACCAGCACTAGAGCAGGGACAGGGGAGTAACGTTAACTTTGTGAACCAATTTGCCAATGTATCACAGCTGTATAACTGTTACTCCCCAATACTTTATTATTCCCCTATGGATCATATGAAAAGTTTAATTCAAAAGTGAACATCCCTTTTAAGTCATCACTAGTTGGATGGTGTGTCCAGATAACGTAGTAGCACTATGTCCTTGAGCTTAAAGTTATATCTCTGCCATGAATGCTCATGTATCAGTATTCTTCTACTTCCATACTACATAGAAAGCCAGCTGCTTGACCATGAATGGTTACTCAGGGGCAGGACTAGCCACATTTTCCCATTAACCCACTGCTAATCTGATTGGCCATGACACTTTAACTGTCACTGTTTTGTGGTCTCAGAGGAAATACATGTCATCACAGGCGACCATTGGAGCCCTATTGCGCTAGAGGCCTATAATCGTGTCACAGCTTAGGCCCACCGCAGTGTCTCTCGGGATAGCCTGACCCTGAACTGCACCCACTACTGTTCTATTGGATAGCCATGGGGCCTACGAGACCATGATGGTCCATAAGAGGCAAAGGCTTGACTTGAAGATCCCATACAAAATCTGTAAAAATTCACCCCCCCTTACCTGTGCCATTTAGAATACTGGTGACATCTGATGTAGCTTTGGGCTCCATAATACACCAAGGCTTTAGTTCAACTACGACCTTTAGTGATGCCCCTCTTTTAGGACATGGTGGAAGGGGGTCTCTGTTGCAGATTTTGACTTACCTAATGACCTTAGATACAGAACTAGTCATCAACCTCCCTCTGTAAATAGCGCGATCCAAGGGTCATTAAACTTTTGCCATTGTCTATCAGCCAGGAGAATGATTGTAGAACCTCGTTTTATTGATTACCCATTGATGAGATTTGTTTTTCCTGCCTAATAATCAAAGATGCTCTTGATGTGATTATACCCCATATGTAATGCTAAATATGGCCCCGTGTTTCTCTTGTACCAATTATGACGATGCCTTCATAGGAGATATAAGCTAATTTACAATTAATGTTCCCAAAACCATCTGCACTCCATTAAATCAGTGAATGGAAGAGGGTTGTGTTCTGTTTTTGTGTAATGAGGCTGAAATTTGGAGGCTGATTAGGTTAACGAATGGCGATGGCTGGAGAAAACCTAATGTGATAGAGCTGGAGCCCGACTCCGTAATTCAATCACATAGGAAAGTATAGGCTCGGAACCAAAGGGACAGCTGTGGGCGGAGAGGAAATTTGGATTTTGGAAGTCAGAAGGAGGAACACTTCCAAACACTGATAGATGCTGGATGGAAAACCATTAATGGAGGCCCATGAAGAGCCCAAGCCGATTGCAACCCTAAATGGCCTGAGGGTGTGAGATGTTTCTTCTAAACCATACTTGCCAACATTTAGCCATAAGGAACCAATACACCAGCAAAGTCCATCCCCAACCTTTTTACGAGGTCCCACTCCTCCCCAGCTCCACACACCTCATTCCTTGTCTTCCAGAATGAAGAAACCTTTGAAAAACACCTGAAGATTTGCTGTCTATGTGGTCTACTGCTATTTCTTGAGCTTCCGTGATGACTTGGCACGTCTGATTTATTGACTTCTTGCCATACTTTTAGCTAGGTATGTGGCTTAACAGGAAGGTAAACTGAACGACTGCCAGGAAGCCCTTTTCGTAGGGTGCCCCAATAGTGGCGCATTGTGGGTCGTGCCCCATAGCCTGTGATCTGTTTGCACTCCCTCAGTCCCCTCCACTAGTCCAGTATTATATTCCTTATATCGATCAATCACATGGAATTTAAGGAAAATGCTGATGTAATTAATTATACTTTGTCATTTGACCACCTATTTTTTTCTGCTTTTGGACAAAATTTAAAAGAAAAAGTTCTTGTTATAATTTTTTTTGCCTCTTTGCCTATTTTTTATTGCATTTCTTATGGAACGATTTTGTTATCCTAGCCCTATCCCTCAGCCTAGCCTCAAGTCTAACCCTAAGCCTTATCCTACGACAAACCCTAAAACCAATCCCTAGCCCTAATCTTTACCCTAGTTAAGATGGGAAAAAGTGTAAAAATTTAAAAGTAGCTCTTAGTAACGAAGGAAGACAGTCTTGTGTAATGTGCATTGGACTTGATGCAATATTGTCTTCATTCATTAGCTACTTATCTTGATTGCTGCCTTTGCAGAGCACAGCTGTTGAGATGGATTTGTCGTTGGCTGCTGCACTCTGCATAGATATCAAATGATATGATAAAGCTCACTTCATTATGCTGAGCTCTATCATTTAATTTGCTGCCTATGCAGAGAGCAGCAGCTGAAGACAAAGTCATGTTGCCTGCTGCACTCTGCATAGCTCCGAACAGGCACTTATGGTGACGGTCCAAGAGGAAGCAGTGCTTGCCGGCACAAATCACTTGACAGTGAGGATGGGGTTCACAAGGAAGGGGGCAACAATTTGTGCCCCATAAACTTTGTCACCGCAGAAAACTGCCTCTCTGCCTCCTCCCACACTGCACCACTGATCCCCAGTGACTAGTTCTTAGGATAAATCTAAGCATGGAGTGGACGAGCATTCCTCCCCCCTCTGCATTCTAGTAATCGGGTGCAGCATTCATTTACATTGGTCATGCTGACTGGCAATAGAGGGGTCACAGCTGCACCGTTCTCTGCCTCCTGCTCTGCATTGATCTCTATGGAAAGAAGAGGAAGAGAAAGCAGAACACGACAATATGAAGACAGACTGATCTTTTCCATGGAATCTGTCAATAATATCAACCCCCTCCCCAAACACATATGGTATATGGGCATGCAGGTCTTTGAAAATAAAATCCATTGACACCTTTATATCCTCTATCTGTTGCTGCATTCCTGAATAATTATCATTTACGTATGCAAACGAGATTTTAAGTGCTCTGGGCATGACAGAGCACTTAAAGGGGTATTCCCATCTACAAGATCCTATATGTAGTAGGTGTAATAATAATGATATTATTATTATTATTCAATACCTCCAATTAGAAACGTAGTATAGTGACAGTTAGTTAGGTGTTAGTGCCCATAATCATGGATGCCTAAGCTACTGCAATGCCCTGCACATTGTAAGCGACATAGCTAATCAGGAGAACTATACTACATTTCTAATTGGAGGTATTTGCTAATGTTATTATTACATCTGCTACATATTGTGATAAGATTTTGGAGATGGAAATTCCCTTTTAAGGAGTCACTGATTCACAATATTGTTTCCCTGAAGTGTACCAGTCTCCTTAGCCTGACGGATGGCAGTTACACTCCTTGCAATATACTATGTATGCTCTAAAAATAGAGAATATTGCACTTGTCAAATTTATTACATCAATGATTTTACTTTTAGCCAAGTTCCTCATTGTTTTAAAGTTTTGATGTCTCTATAGAGGTCATAAAATGCACCAGATTTATAAATGATGTGCACAATTGCAGATAGAGCCTGGAGAGGGGAAAACTGGTGGTAAATACAGGATACAGGTGATATAATGTCCAGAAATAGTGCTAATCATCATGTACGAATGACGTCTTGTTCTGAACAGTCACCTGAAACGACGGTTTACACTCGAATTCTGATTATCTTTCCCTGCAGGAAACTGTTGCCCTTTGCTCCGCCCCTTTGGAATGCGATGGATACATTGTATCAGCATGAAGTTCTTCAGTTGTCATAGAGGATCCACATTGCTCCGGCCCCTGGTTAGTATGCTGAATACATGTCTAATGACACGAGCGCGGGTTATGGGTGATTAATTGTATAATATATATGCAAATACCTTCTCCTTCCAAGGTGATATTTTATCAGAAAAGCACATTTATCGCTCGGGCTTGACCTCCTCATGAATAGGACCTATTGCCAAGATACAAGTCTTCTTCATCTGGGAAGAAGTTGTAATAAATGTGTGATGTCATAGGGATCATTGAGGACCCCATAGATCGCTATCACAGACTCAACGTTATTATTTGATAATTGAAAAGTGATTTGGGGTCATAAATTTTGCGACTGTCAAGCCTAGAAACGTGGCAAAAAAGATTTGTATATTTTGAGATAAGGTTGTTTGAAAAGAAGGTTTTAACAAAATTCTATTTTATCACATGGGTCCCCTCAAAAAGGTGATCACCCTTATTCTAGAATTCCTCAAAATCATGTATAGTCAGGGATACATTGTAGCAAGTGTTCATGTTTACTGCAGCGCCACCATTGTTTGTAAAGTATAGACATGGTGGGTCCTCCAGATTGGGAATTTTTTTGTGCCTAATTTTCACTTTGGCCAATAAATATAAGAATCCTGAATATAAGACCGCACACCTCAGACTTCTTTAATAAGGCAACTAAAGATGGGTTTTCTAAATCTGTCTTCTTAAGGCTATGTTCTCATCCCATTTTTTGCTACACATCAGGGGCTCTGTCAGGATTTTCATCTGAAGTCCTTAAAATGGGATTCATCTGGAACAACTGCTACATTGAGTCTAATGGAGCAGATGGAGTCACTTGGTGCTCTATCTATCTATCTGACCTCCTTTTTGCCAGAGTCTGCCTTTTTGATGCAGACACAAAAGCATGGCGGACTCTGTTTTATTAAATTCAATGGCGCCATCATCGGTTCCACCAGAATTCTGATTTTCTGGGCTTCAGACGCAAACCCCGATGAAGCTACTGATGCACGGCAAAGTCGCAATGTGAGTCCAACCTTAGTGTCAGAGTTAAGTCTTGTGTCAGAAACATTGAGCAAACCAAGACATTAAAGCCCCCTGAAATCTCCCACAACTTGGCCCCAAATCTTGTGGACTACACACTTTTGGATAGGGTTTTGAAAAACTTGATTGCAGAAGCTAATTGGCAGGTATAATTTGTCGCTATTGGAAAGGCTGGACCTAAAGCAATAGACAGTCTTCACCTTAATATGTCCCCTCTTCTGATATGGATTTTGTGCATGGCTTCCCCACATAGGCCATGGCCTATCAGGATCTAGCTGGACTTGCAGGTAGCGCTATATAGAGGGACTGTTGGCACCAAATTTTTGGGCATTAGCCAGCGCCCCGTAAAAACCACATCATATGATCCTCAGCAGGCCCGACTTGCTTGAGCTCTGTTCAGACTTAGTCCTGTTTCATACGTCCGTTTTTCACATACGAGCCCCGTCCATATTTTTCACGGATGGGACATGTACCAAGCATAGTCTAAGAAGCTGTTCATGTGTCCGTGTTGCTGATCCATTTTTTTTTGCTTGCGAGAAAAATCAATGAGGTCTGAATGAATCCTTAATCGTTACAATGTTGAGCGTGTCTGCCATACAACGTAGAAACCATCATCTTCCTCCATTATCTGTACATTTTCTTCAAAAAGCATTTCATTATTCATTGAAGAGTTTATATTTATCCTGGAGCCATAGGAAACGTTCATCTACTACCATGAATAATTCAATAGATGATGACGATCATTGCAAAATATGATCAATGGCGATGAAGGTCTGGCAGCTCCAATGGTCACCACTGTGGGGGGAAACAATGGGGAACTGTAGTTGTAGATGACATCACCGATCCAGGATGTAGATAATCACAGAATTAGAGACTCGAGACACTCAACACTTTCCCTCACAGAGTCCATTTTAATTTAATTGCATGGATTGGCATTACATATCACTTACTGGGCTGCATGGTGGCTCAGTGGTCCGCACTGTACATTCACAGCTTTGGGGACCAACACTCAGTGGAATTTGACCATGTTTGAGTGGGCTTTCTCCATTTTTTCCCCCATCTCAAAAATATAGATTCATTTGGAAATTAGATTGTGAGCCAGGGACAAATAAGAGGGATGGCAATTGGGCAAAGCTGAGTAAGTCAGGAGAAACACAGTAAAGATGGAGTAGATGTTGTGTGTAGTAGCAAAGCCCAGCAGCAAAGCAGAGTCGGGAATGTCAGGTGCTGTAGCAGAGCCCAGCAATGTAGAAGGAGATTTGTCAGGAGGCGTCACAGAATGGCAAAGTGGAGTGGTATGCTGAACCCAGTGACATAGCAGAGCTGCGTATGCCAGGTGGCTAGTACAAAGCTGGTGCAGGGAGGTGGAAGATGGCTAGTACGAAGCTACTCATGGTGTGAGTAAGATGGAGAGCTGGTGCTGGAGGCTGGATAGATGAGTAAAGATCGCCAGCCTCCTGAAAACCCCATTTATGCTAATATATTGCACATGGTCTATTTTATAATAAGCGGAAGAGGGGCCGTTAGGTTCTGCTAGGTGCCAAAGTGCTTCCTCTGCCCCTTATACAGGTGCCAAATTGAGCTATTAAAGATGGTGACTTCAAGACCATCAATGTTTCCAACCAACTAAATTTTAACTTAAAATTCCTTTAGACATACTTTGATCATGACTCTTGTGGGCTACAGGCTATAGAAAGCCATGTCTGTGTGGGGTCTGTATGGAAGCTCAGGGGGAGCAAGGGGAAAACAAGGGGAACTGCTCATACAATTAAGATAACGGTTGGCTGAACTTTACCTCTCCCGACTCCTCCATAAACGAGAATGCTCGACCTAGCGTTCAAGTGTTCTTAATGGGATCATCAGAGTAAGTCTCTGCCAGAAACCTCTGCAGAGGCTGAAGACACCCAAAGAAATTAGATGAGAGTTGTCTGAACTCACTGCACAGTAGGCCCACCACCTAATGTGCAGAGTGGGTCTCCCGACTCTGTCCCGTCATCATCAGCATGGGACAGTGGCAATCCCTTTTTTTCATGTTTTTTAATGCTGAAGACACATGGACATTAGCCAAGTTGTCCTGCAGAAGAAAAGGATCTGGTACTTAAATTCAGCCAGTCCAATTCTTATCTCCCTCAACATCTTCTGGCCTGGAAGAGTATGGATGTCCCAAACACATGGCCAGATGGTTGGTGGACCAACATGCTTCCTTTGTTCATGGGGCCTTTAGGTTGGACCTCCCAGTGCGGCACAACTGTTTATGTGCCAGGCCATTTTTTTTTTTCAGATTTTCTCTTTTATCCTGTTAGAGCCTCTAAGTGCATATTGGGTTCATCCGGAATCCACACTAAGGGCAGGTGCAGACAACCATACGTTCTCCATCTGAGAAAACCGTCAGAATTATGCTAATCACACTGTGATCAGGATTTGTTCACAGTGTTTTCCGCTTGTCCCGGATGTGGAGAATTAAAAAAAAAAAAGTTTTTCCGTCTTCTCCATTCTGTGTCCGCACTCTGATGTCATTCCATGGTCCCATAGACTTAAATGGGCAAAATATTGCTGGGATTTTTTTTCTTGGACCACTCAGTTCCAGGATAGAAATCAGAAATGCGCTCGGTCTCATAGAATAACATTGGTCCGAGTGCGATACGATGTTTTGTCAGATCTCACTCGGCCCGATAATAGGGTCGTCTGCACGATCCCTAAGAAACATGCTAGTGAGTCAGACATGATAAGCTCAATGTTCTGCTTCATCCACAAATAATAATCTGCACATTCCCGTTCACCTATAATCGAAAATCCACAAAATGAGATTCTTCATCCAGAATTTCTTTCCTGCAAATGATGATAATTTCCGCAGCGCGGCCATCAGTTTGGTAAATTGGGCATTTTATGAGACTCAGCAGCCCCCATTAACTAGGAACTCATATATTAATTGGCTGCTCCATAAACATTGCCATCCCCCCATTGGTCTTACTGACGTGCCCATCGTGATCTATGGCCCTGTCTTAAAGAATTATTGGTTTAATTTTGCTATTTGCCAGTATTTCTTACTTGGATGAAATCAATAGGAATTAATCATTCTTCGGTGGAGAAAGGAAGGATGTCCTAATGAGGAGATGTTCTCGGACGCAGGACCGCGGAGTACAAAGCTGTCAAATGGAAAGGTTACACAGGTATAGAAAACATGGCTGCCTTCTAGAAAGAGCGCCACACTGGCACAAAGGTTGTGTCTGGTATTGCTGAAGTGAATGGAGCTGAGCTGCCATACCAATACCAAAATGCCCCATATAGTGGCCAAAATTCAGTACTACGTTGTCCCTATATATATTCACAAAGAAATGCCCAAAATAATATTACCCATCGCTATACGTGGGCTATGTACTACTAAATTAAACATTTTATCACTTATGGTGATCAATTGGTAATAAGAAACAGATCCCCAAGTAGTACTTAAGTAAAAAATCACTTTTATTAATAAATTTTTTTAAAATAAAAAAATTACATTAAAACAAGGGTGCTAGGTCCTGATATGAGGGACTGCAATGCCATAGGGTATTCCTAACTGTTCGCTGTATGCACAATGGTACAAATCCCTATATGCTAGAGCAAAAACCACTTTTCACATGGGATATATAACTACAGTATACCTATAATAAACCTCCTTGGAACTCCTAAGAGAAGGAATATGGCTATATTGAATCCACTGTGTCTATGTGTGCTCAATAATGCAATGATAAGGGCTCAACCATAGTAGTAAATATCAAATTGTTTCAGTACCTGATATACTGCGTCATGGAATCCTCTCGGCGTCCCTCTGCCCCGACGCGCGTTTTGCACTGCTTCTTCGGGACACCAGGCACACCAAATAGCAATATATATATATATATATATACTGTATATATACATTTAGCAGACCAAAGGAAAAGAAAGACAATATAACATTATATCTATACATATCATGAACAAGACATGGTAATACACTTGATTGTGCACAGTACCATTAGACAAGAGGTGATAATACACTTAAACCGTGTAGCAATATCAACATATGTTAGCTCATATACATACACTGATAACACACGGCAGCGGGACGAGAGAAGAGGGCAATGATATAAACATATTTTACCATTCCCCCTACACATCCTTGCTCCCATCATGGCTCAGAGACGACTTCATACTATTATAACAAATTATCAGACGCAGAATCCTTCCATGACGTATTGCAGGAGAAAGTAGCGGAGACGCGGTTTAATGCGAGCGATTATTCCGCTGCGCTGCTTTCATTACTGATATTGACTTTCCCTTATAGCGAATTGATGAATGCCTCCTACTATGGAAGATCCGCAAGCATGGGGGGAAAAAACTGGACAAAGCAGCAGCCTCTCAGGAACCGAGTGTGATGAAACTGTTTGTGATACATTTAAACCTCCTAAAGGGAAACTATCAGGAGCCTCCTTCTGCTGAACGGGTAGCTGTAAAAACATGGATAGACTCCCTCATTAGGACTGTGGTTTCAGCAGACGAGAGCAGAGAAGGCAAAGAAGTCAAAGGGGTGGCTCCTGGATGGCTTTTTCCTATGATTGACAGGTCTCTCCTTATACATAAATAGTGACTGATCTTTCATCTAGCACATTGTGCATGGAGGATTCAGCAGAGCGAAGAGCGGCCTCCACGGCTCTCCTTCTCGTTGGAGCATTCCATTGGCTTTCATAAGAAACCGACCTTGGCACCCAGGCTATCTGCATAGTCATCCCAACCCTGTCGATCGGTGGGTTTGCGTCCCTGACTAGACAGGACCACTTTTTTCCTTATTCAGTGCTTTAATCGATCTTGATCTGGGCACCTAGACAATTCATTTCTGGGATAGGGTTTATCAGTTCATCAAGGTGCATGAGAAGAACTGAGACCCTTTCTCAATATATCAGGGTGCGGGAAGAAAAAATAGATCTAGACCTAGTAACGTTGTCAAAAAGTCCAAGAAACTGTCCAGAAAGCAGCATTTGCAGAGGTACTTTATGGTGACGCCTGGATCTTTTGCATTCAAAGGAGAAAGTGGAGAAAGGGGCATGGCTTAAAAGAGGATTGAGGCCCCCAAGATGTCAGTGGTGTGATTAATGCACCTGGATCAGCAGAGTCCTGGACATCAGTTCCTAAGAGTTGAAAAGTGTAGTTTATTTGGGCTCCAATTATGGCAATGTGCCGTGTCCTTGTAGGTGACATTTACAAGAATGTTTAAACAACTGGACATCCCCTTTAAGAAGTCAGATGCTACATGTGATCTCAATGTAAGTGGTGAAAAGAAGAACATCTGAGCGTCCCGCGGTGCTCGTCCCTCTAGTTTCCATCACTGCTTATCTCTGCTCGCTTATACCATCAAAGTGATATATGTCCGTGGATCGAGCTGATACTAAATATCACTGTGCTGGATGCAATAGATTCAAGGATACTAGAAGATGAAGACAATCTGGGGGTCAGAATAAAAATTCTGTCACTGATACATTGCGATGGCAACAATATGAGCTGTGTGTATTTTTTATCATAATATTTATTATTTTTTTAATATATATAGTTGTGTGAAAAAGTGTGTGCTCCTTCCCGATTTCCTATTCTTTTGCATGTTTGTCACACATAAATGTTTCCGATCACCAAATAAAAGTAAATATTAGACAAAGATAAACACAAAATGTAGTTTATAAATTAAGGTCTTTATTATTAAGGGAAAAAGAAATCCAAACCTACAGGGCCCTGTGTGAAAAAGTAATTGCCCCTAAACCTAATAACTGGTTGGGCCGCCCTTAGCAGCAATAACTGCATTTGCGATAAGTGGCAATGAGTCTTAAACATCACTATTGAGGGATTTTGGCCACTCATCTTTGCAGAATTGTTGTAATTCAACCACATTGGAGGTTTCTAAGCATGAACCGCCTTTTTAAGGTCATGCCACAGCATCTCAATTGGATTAAGGTCAGGACTTTGACTAGGTCACTCCAAAGCCTTAATTTTGCTTTTCCTAAGCCATTCAGTGGTGGACTTGCTGGTGTGTTTTGGATCATTGTCCTGCTGCATAATCCAAGTGCGCTTCAGCTTGGGGTCACAAACAGACGACCGGACATTCTCTTTCAGGATTTTTTGACAGACAGCAGAATTTATGGTTCCATATACCACAGCAAGTCTTCCAGGTCCTAAAGCCCCAGACCATCGCACTACCACCGCAATATTTTACTGTTGGTATGATGTTCCTGTTCTGATATTCTGTGTTACTTCTACGCCAGATGTAATGGGACATGCACCTTCCAAAATGTTCAACTTTTGTCTCGTCAGTCCACAGAGTATTCTTCCAAAAGTCTTGGGGATCATCAAGATGTTTTTTGGCAAAACTGAAACAAGCCTTTTTGCTCTTATTGCTCCGCAGTTGATTTTGTGTTGAAACTCTGCTATGAAGGTCATTTTTGCCCACTTTTTTATAGTGGAAAGGAAAAACACCATATGCACAACCTCAGAAGGTACTCAAGTAGGGCCCCACACCATACATGTATAATAAAGAAAACTTGGCACTCAACTTCTAGAATATTTTTTGATTTTTTTAATGCAGCCAGAAAATAATATAGACGATTTGGCCTCACTGGCCTTCATCAGTAACAGACTGCAGTATAATGGTTAATCCCGTTCAGTGTGATAATGGGAGGGACACCATAGTCACTTTAAATGTGTCTGGCCATGCACTAGGCGCTGGGCATGGAGCCTGTATAAGACAGTACCTGGGTGGGTGGGAGTGCCAGCGTGCAGTCATCAGTGACGCGGTATCCACCGCTGGTCATTTTTTATGGTGGAGTCATGAACACTGACCTTAACTGAGGCAAGTGAGGCTTCATTTTACCCATCAATGGTAAAAAGAATATTTCAAAATAAACTCATGGACTGTGACGTGAGAGGAGAGGGATTGGATCCAAAGGTGTACTGGTACCAAAGTGTAAGATATGGTCACATTTAGTAGAAAAACAACTGAATATTGAAAAAAAGACACAAAATAAAAAAAAAGTAACAAAGTTTTTTGCGAAATTGGGTTAGTTTAGAAAGGATATCTTTATGTCAAGAGTTAGAATAGAGGTAAAATCACTTTCGAGACCAAAAATGGTGTCTACAAAATGTGTTCCGCAGATTGTATGGAGTGTAAGAATCACTTTAAATTGTGCTACCCAATTTTAGAAACATCTAGGGATAATTTTTAATTAGATGTACAATATACAATGTATCCTCTGATAATGTACAGAATCGCTTACTCTTCGCGGCGTTATTCGATTCACCTATATTTAAACAAGCGTTACAATATGAAAAGACATTCAATCAAAACCACCAATTATTTCAACCACCCGCCAGTGGCCCTGAAATGTCTTCGCCCTAGATCTTTGTAGCCTTGTTCCTGCTGTTTCAAGGAAACCAGTCCCGGTTGCCGTACATCAGAGGTTTGACATATCCACGGCTTAAACACTGAGACCGTTCTGGATCTTTGGCTTTCATTATGTACAATTTAAGAAATGACAGGCTTGAGCTGAAATCGACTGCCCTTTGCGATTTTCCTGGGTCTTAATGTTTCACATCGAGTATTCACCTTCCTTAAAGTATAATTTATTCCAGGTACTTATTCCCGGAGGTTTACCTCTCTGCTCCATGACTTGGCTTCTAACCCTCTTCAATAGGTCCCTACAGAATTGAATCTACCGTGGCTCAAATAATTGGAATATGATAGTAATGTGCTAAATTGGATTTATAACATTCTGGAGGGAATTTTTGGTGTCTACATGTATTTTTTCATGCCAAGGCAGTAAGGTTTTCATATAAATCTGACATAAAGAAAATTGGACAAAGAGATGAAGGTCAGGTCATGGTCTTCTAACATGTCTATTCCGGTCTTGGACATTTTTTCTACTTAGTGACTATACCAAGATACATCGAGCTTAGGCTCAAAACATGGTCTATAATTGGAAATCATTGTATCGTAGAGTAAACATGACTTCTGTTGACCATTGTAAGCCAGATGTGAGTACATCTATGAAGGTGTATAATCGTAGTAAGTCATCGTGCTACCTCCGGCCATATTAGCTCTGGCATTAAAATGGTGAACTATTTAGCAGAACATATGCTCAGTGACTCGTAACAAAATAATTGCCACTGGTCATATTTCCACTATTTGGAACATACCCCTGTCTGATAATGGTCTCCTCTAATTGTTGGAAGCACTTTATGGCTCTGTTCTTGATAGTCTAATTGCGGCTAGTTCTAGTTGTGCTTCTTCTATAATGTTTTCAGAGACAACTCTTTTCAGATAATAGTCAACATGGTGCTCACCTGATTGCCATGGATCCAGTTCCTGGAATCCTCAGAGTTAGCTCATTTTGCCATGGCCAGCCAGACACTTGTGGCGTTATGTGAAGCCATTCAGATAAATGGCAGTCCATCTAATACATGGATAGCGCTAACCTCCGATGTCAATGTCTCTCATATTTCATGGGAGGGCTACCAAGGGACCTTCTTCTATGACGTCCATGACGTTGGTTGTCTTGAGAAGAAAAGTCCTAAAAATAAAAAGGTTGTTTTGCCATAAAATTGGATGAAAGGCTTGTTCGTTGAGATGGTTTGATAATATTGAGAAAGTGCAGTCAATATATTGGAAAACTGTAAAGGAAATCTCTCAGTCAGATTTCACATCCCCAACTATATATATTTGCATGTAGCTCTTTCAATGACAAATTCAGAAATATCTTTACATGCCTGGACCGTTTCTCTATTACTAAGAAATCAGCTTTATAAATTGTGTGCAAGTGGGGCTAAAGAGCTATTTGTAGGTCTGAAGCCTCTGTCACTCCAACTCTATTCCCCACCCAGCGTCATCTCTTCATGCTTGACTGACAACTCCTTTGCCTGACATCACACAGCATTGAGACTGTCAGTGAAACAGGAGGAGTTAATTTGGCATTAAATACTTTTTAAGTATACTATCTGACGACATGGAAGGTCAACTCGTTGTCAGATATCTGCCACCAGTTGGCATAACTCATGCTCACTTATGTTCCAAATAGTCTCCGGTAGCAGATAATGGTCAAAATGAGCTTTTATGACTAGTGTTGAGCGATACCTTCCGATATGCAAAGGTATCGGCATCGGATTGGATCGGCCGATATCCAAAAAATATCGGATATCGCTGATACCGATACCCGATACCAATGCATATCAATGGGACACAAAATATCTGAATGGTTCCCAGGGTCTGAAGGAGAGGAAACTCTCCTTCAGGCCCTGGGATCCATATTCATGTATAAAATAAAGGATAAAATAAAAAATATTGATATACTCACCCCTCCGACGGCCCCGGCTCTCACCGGTTCAAGCGTCTGCCTCCGTTCCTAAGAATGCAGGGAGTGAAGGACCTGCGATGACGTCGCGGTCTTGTGATTGGTCGCGTGACCCCTCATGTGACCGCTCACATGACCGCGATGTCATCGAAGGTCCTTCACTCCCTGCATTCTTAGGAACGGAGGCACCGCTAAGAGCCAGGGTCCGTCGGAGGGGTGAGTATATCAATATTTTTTATTTTTATTCTTTATTTTATACATGAATATGGATCCCAGGGCCTGAAGGAGAGTCTCCTCTCCTCCAGACCCTGGGAACCATACGCACCGCACACTTCCGATTCCGATTTCCGATATCGCAAAAATATCGGAACTCGGTATCGAGGTATTCTGATGCAGCAAATATTGGCCGATACCCGATATTTGCAGTATCAGAATGCTCAACACTATTTATGACCATGCAAATGCTCATTTTGCCTGGCCACCTGAAGACATAACAGATTGATCAGGTTTCTGCTCAGTGATTGGCCTAATGGGGTAACTAGTCAATAAGGGATAATCCTAACAAGAAGTTAGATCTTGATTGTTTCAGTCTGCTTTAGTTTGAAGACTCAATTGTCCACTTAAACATGTTGGCCAACAACTATATTCTCCCTATCTAAATTTTTTTGATGATCCTTATTGAAAATATTTCAACATCTATATTGGTGGTGGCATCTTTCATGCTTTTGACTAGACATTGATCGAACATCATCACAAGAACACTCTTGGCCATTTCAGTCCATTGAAGTTGAGCGACTGCTGCATACTTTTATGAGATTCTCTGAAACATGTTGGCCAACAATTACATCTTCCTCCACGTATAATTACTTTGCATCTCTGCTGTTCCAATTTGTATCTTTTGAAATTTGCAAATATAAAGTATTTCCAATGGTTCCTCAATAATACATTTTGATTACTTTGACTATAAGAACATACGCCCATCTTTTTGCTTCCCTGTTCTCTATTTAGAATTAATGTAATCTGAATATTTTTGTAAATCACTTGCCATAGAGGGGTTGAAAATTTAATTTTCTCACCTTTAATGTCAAATTTAATTAAAATTAATTTGGGAGAACTCGAAACAGTGATTTAGTTCACACAGACAAAAATGCCTAAGGCTCTATTAATGTGAAAAACATTTGCGGCAGCTTGGCCGAACTGGTCTTTGTTTTTACCGCTTGCTAAGATTGCCTTTAACAATCAGGTAAATCAGTCGAAGGGAACCTCGCTGTTTTTCTGTAAATATGGTTTTCATCCCCATTTTTGTGAGTTTTCTAGGATTAGTTCTGAATGTCCTGGGGTGGAAATCATTGTGCAGAGACTTGGGGATGTCTGGAGGGAGGACCAAAAGAATATTGGGACTGTTCAGATTCGCCAAAAACAGACGGTCGATAGAAGACATGGGTCCTATTTTTTAGGTCGGGGATTGGGTTTAGCTGTCATCCAGAAACATGAAACTTAAGGTACCATCGGCGAAGTTGTGTCTGAAGTTCATCAGTCCCTATGAAATTCTGGAAGGGGTGGCCTTTAGGTTGAAGCTTCCTCCATCTCTCCACATCCCTAACATCTTCCATAAATCCCTGTTGAAGGAGTTTTCCCCTCGGTGGTGTCACCCTTGTCCCTGCCTACTCCTTGTGCTGTTAATGGCAGTTTAGAATATGATTTGTAGTTGTGCATTCTCATAAGGTCTGAAATTTCCTCCAGTACTCCATCCACTGTAGGGGATGATTCCACCTCTCAGTGCTCAGCTGTCTGTGCAGTGATTGATAGCTCAGTTGTCCAGTCTGGTGCAGGAGCGTGCCGAGCTGTTTTCCAATAATTGCTCAGCTATTTAACTGAGCTGGCATTCCCAGATAGCTGTCAGCTTCAGCTAATTGTGGTTGGTTTACTCCGTGACTTGTATTTTGCTCATTGATCTATCGCTGCCTGACCCAGGATCTCGTTCTGACCATCTGTCTGTTTAACCCTTTTGCTCTGATCCGCTATCCTCCTGGTATTTTGACCTTGGACTGTTACATGACTATGACTTTGTCTCTTCCCTCTGTTTATGATGTACCCTCCTGGCTACTGACCTTGGACTCCTCAACTATCCTGACTCACAGCTTGTCTGTGGGAAGTGACTCAGCATCACACTTCTCTAATCCCTTTAAACGTTGTGATTTTTACATCCTCCCCTTTCATCAGAATAGTTCTAACATCCTTCTCTGAACCCTCTTATCAGAATGGTTCTTCACATCCTCCTCTGATCCCTTCTTCAGAATGATTTTTCACATCCTACTCTGACACCTGTCATTGTCAGGACTCTGAACATTTTTTATTACCTTTTGTGCATTGCTGCCCTTTTCCAAGATGGCGTCTTTGGTCTCATGTGCACTGTGTCTTCCTGCTATAAAACTCCACCCCAGCCTTCAGTCTGTGCTTGAGTATTCTACCTTGCATCCAGCTCCTGACCTCTGGTGACTCCCTGGCTATATACCTGCTCCTGTGAACCTGTGGGCTTATCCTGCTACTCTGCTCTGAGTTCCTGCTGCATACACCAGTTCCAGTCATCCTCCTTCATCTGCTGCTCGTGTTTACTTCCATCTGCATTTGCTGGACATGTAAGCTGTTGCTGCTCTGCAAGAACCTGAGACTATTACCCAGGCCTCCCTGGTTGAGCTAAGATATTATTTGAACTGCCTTATAAGCATATCTATCTGTGTTTTGGACTAAGCAAGGACTTATTTGTGTCAAGTATCCTCAAGAATAATTGTGCTTCATAGACTTTCTGCGTGATTGCATTTTCCTCTGAAGTTTCCTATAGACTGCTAATCTGCATTTAATATTTACTCCAAGTGTTGTGGACTTGAGTTTCTCTCTGCACCTGTTTGAATCATCGTGTGATAATATAGACTTTACCACTTATAAAACTGTGTCCTGTAGTTGTCTTTTCCATGCAAAGAGTCTCCTGAGTTATCCCCTATAATTATTACAGGATACTCTAGCCTAAAAAAAAGGAGACTGCTGGAACAATGACTGCAGAAAGCAGACTAGAGCAGGTGTTTTCCATAATTAGATCACTGCAGAAAGATGTGGAAGGTCTGCAAAAGAAGTTTGGAAGCTTTGAACACAACCAACAAGTGTTTGGACAGACTTTGCAGGACTTAAGCACCCGCATGGCAGCCCAGGAAAACAAACTTGCTGGCATAGAGTCCCTGTATGGACGGGCTTTTCAGGACATAAGCACGCAAATAGCTGCACAAGTGACTTTTCCCTCTGGGCAACCGCCACCAGCTAGCCCACTTAAGTTGCCCCATTCAGATTTAATGGTGATCGCGACAAATTTCGTGGCTTTGTGAATCAATGTATGCTATATTTTGATGTGCATGCTGACCGTTTTCCTAATGATAGTTCCAAAGTATTGTGTGTAATAATGCTACTGACCTCACGAGCGCTCGCCTGGGCGAATCCGATGATTGAGTCTCGTGACCCACGGTTAAATAACTTGGATGATTTCTTGGCCGCTATGGCATTAATGTTTGATGATCCTAATCGCCGTGCAACCGCTGAATCTGCTTTATTGTCTTTACGCCAGGCAAAACGTTCTGTTATTGAGTATGCTTCTGAATTCAGGAGATTAGCGGTAGATACCAATTGGGACAGTTATGCACAATTGCCTATTTTTAAAAGGGGTCTGTCTAGTATTGTAAAAGATGAACTAGCTCACTCTGAGTCACCACAAGAGCTAGAGACATTTATACAGCATTGTGTGCGCATTGACATTCGCCTTACTGAGTGTAGGCAGGAGAAGTTTGCTGCATATAACCGTATTTCTAACTTTTCCCTTCCAAAGAGCCTGCAGGTAAAACATCTCGGGAGGTGGAGGAGGTGCCCATGCAAATTGATTCCATTCAGAGGCGCGAGATCAATGAGCGCCGGGAGCATCGCCTTCGTGAAAGTCTATGTTTCTACTGCGGGCAGTCTGACCACTTTCTGATCAATTGTCCTAAGTGTCCCAGACGGCCTAACAAGGTGCTAGCAGCGGTAGGGGAGTATGACAACTGTGATGATGAATCTGACATCTCTGAATGTAGCCTGCCTTTAAACGCTGTATTCCATTCATTTTCTATGACTTCACCCCCCAAGGAGTTTAAGGAAAAGAACTCTCACTGTTCTCTCCCTATTAAGATCCTGTGTTCAGGACAGTGGATTTCCAGTGCAGCTATGATTGACTCTGGTGCAGGTGGCAATTTCATGGATATCGCATTTGCCAAGGAACATGGTATTGAAATTCAGCAAAGAGCCTCTCCAATTACCATGGAAACAGTGGATGGGTCACCTTTAATCTCTGGGCCTGTGGATCAGGAGACCATACCCCTTGAAATTTTGTTGGAGCCTAATCATCAGGAGCAACTTTCTTTCTTGCTAATTTCTTCTCCTCATTTTCCTGTGATTTTAGGCATTCCTTGGTTGCGTTCTCAGAACCCAATTATCAACTGGGAGACCAAGGAGATTATCTTTCCAACAAGGAGCAACTCAGCATTAACAGAAGCTGTCCCTGAGTCCACGGCTACAGAACCACATGTACAGGTATTTTCTTTACCTCCAGCATATAAAGAGTTCTCTGACATCTGTGACAAGAAGAATGCAGATCAGCTTCCTCCACACAGGCATTATGACTGTCCCATTGAGTTGCTTCCTGGGGCAGCTATTCCGTTTGGTAACGTATACCCTTTGGCGTCACCTGAGCTTCAAGCCTTAAAGGAGTATATTGATGAAAATCTGGCCAAAGGCTTCATACGTCCTTCTTCCTCACCAGCAGGGGCACCTATCTTTTTTGTAAAGAAGAAGGATGGGACCCTGAGACCCTGTGTTGACTATCGGGAGCTCAATAAGGTAACCGTACGAAACCATTACCCTTTGCCTCTGATTCCCGAATTACTGGAAAGAGTCCGCCATGCTAAGGTGTTCTCTAAACTGGATCTTCGTGGGGCTTATAATTTGGTGCGTATTGCTCCAGGGGATGAGTGGAAGACAGCATTCAGATGCCAGTATGGACACTTTGAATCTCTTGTGATGCCCTTCGGGCTTTGTAACGCTCCTGCAACGTTTCAACACCTTGCTAATGACATTTTCAGAGATTTGTTGGACCAGTTTGTAGTGATCTATTTGGACGATGTACTAATCTTTTCTGACTCTCTACAGGAACATGAAGAACATGTCAAAACTGTTTTAAGACGTCTGAAAGAGAACCATCTGTATATTAAGCCGGAGAAATGCGAGTTCCATCATTCTGAGATACAGTTCTTAGGTTATATCATCTCTCCCCAGGGGCTGAACATGGAATCTGGTAAGATTCAGGCTATCCTTGATTGGCCAGTACCCTAGAACGTTAAGGAGGTCCAACGTTTTATTGGTTTTGCAAATTTCTACAGACGCTTCATTCGAAAAAAATTTTATATTGTCCGTCCCATTACTTCCTTGACAAAGAAGGAAAAGCCCTTTAAGTGGTCATCACAGGCTCAAGAAGCTTTTGATCGGCTTAAGATCTGTTTCACATCAGCACCGCTGTTGATACACCCAGATCCAACACTTTCCTTCATTGTGGAGGTGGACGCTTCTGATAATGCTTTGGGGGCTATTCTCTCCCAAAGAACTGGAGAGAAGGGTCTGCTACATCCTTGTGCTTTCTTTTCCCGTAGACTAACCTCAGCAGAGAAGAATTACGACATGGGAGACAAAGAATTGCTGGCTATTATTGCAGCTTTCAAAGAATGGAGGCATCATCTGCAAGGAGCTGCACAACAGATCATAGTGCTAACTGACCATCGCAATTTAGAGTTCCTTAGATCCGCTAGATGTCTTTCTCCCCGTCAGGCTCGTTGGAACTTATTTTTAAATTAATTTAACTTTGTTATGTCGTACCGTCCAGGTTCTCGTAATGTGAAGGCTGATGCTTTATCCCGAAACCATGCTGCGGATTCCGTACCTGGAGCCCCGTCCAAGACCATTCTATCTGATGCCAATTTCATCTGAGTTATCCATGATCAGAACTTGTGGAAGGAGTGCAGGGAGGCGTATGAAGGTGATGTATTTCTGGCCAACCCACCTGTGGATATTTATCTTGTCTTTAAGGGTGGCATGTGGTTCAGAGATCGACGTATCTACGTCCCTGAGGTCATCCGTCTGCAGATCCTCAAGTTGGTACATGACTCCAAGTTGGCTGGTTACAGGGGGGTACAGAAGACACAAGAGTTCCTGAGCCGATTCTTCTGGTGGCCAACTTGCCTGAAGGATACCAAGGACTATGTTCTCTCTTGCGAGGTATGTGCCCATTACAAGACTCCTCATGTGGCACCTACGGGTCTTCTACAACCATTACCTGTTCCGTCCCGCCCTTGGGGGTCTATATCAATGGACTTTATTGTGGAGCTGCCTACATCGGGGGGCATGAATACAATCATGGTGGTAGTTGATCGTCTGACTAAAGCTGCTCATTTTGTTCTGTGCACCGGCCTCCCCTCAGCTAAAGATACAGTGAACTTGGTTATACAGAATGTCTTTCGGTTGCATGGGGTTCCGGATGAGATCATCTCTGACCGTGGAGTACAGTTCACTTCAAGATTCTGGAAGGGGTTTTGCTCTGCACTCAATATTAATGTATGTCTCTCTTCCACTTACCATCCCCAGACAAATGGTCAGACTGAGCGTACCAACCAGACGCTGGAACAATATCTAGATACAATATCTTGATGTCAGCCATCTCCAGGATGATTGGTTGGAGTTGCTGCCGTTAGCTGAATTTTCATATAACAATTCTCAGAGCGCCTCCACTAAATTTACACCTTTCTTTGCCAATCTGGGTTATCATCAGCATGATCATGTCATCAGCATGATTCTTCAAATTCTCCTCTAATCCGATTAATCACTGTGATTTTTACGTCCTCTCACCCCCTTCATCAGAATAATTTGTATACACTTCTCTGAACTCTCTTATAAGAATTAGGCCGGGGTCACACATGCGTGTTTTACGGACGTAAGAGCGCAGAAACTACGTCCGTAAAACTCGCATAACATACGGCACAATTATTCTCAATGGGGCTGCTCCTATTAGCCGTATATTACGGTTCAGTATTATACGGCTTTCTACGGCCGTACAAAATCGCAGCATGCTGCGTTTGTCAGCCTATTGCGCAAAAAAATCGCTAATGAAAGTCTATGGGGGCGAGAAAAATACGTATTCCACACTGACCAGCAGTGTGACTTGCGAGAAATACGCAGCGGTGTTAGTGAAAAGTCGGTAATTCAATTGCCGGCTTTTCATTTCTCCTGCACAAACCCGACAGGATATGAGACATGGTTTACATACAGTAAACCATCTCATATCCCCCTTTTTTTTTGCATATTCCACACTACTAATGTTAGTAGTGTGTATGTGCAAAATTTCAGCGCTGTAGCTGCTAAAATAAAGGGTTAAATGGCGGAAAAAATTGGCGTGGGCTCCCGCGCAATTTTCTCCGCCAGAGTGGTAAAGCCAGTGACTGAGGGCAGATATTAATAGCCTAGAGAGGGTCCATGGTTATTGGCCCCCCCGTGGCTAAAAACATCTGCCCCCAGCCACCCCAGAAAAGGCACATCTGGAAGATGTGCCTATTCTGGCACTTGGCCACTCTCTTCCCACTCCCTGTAGCAGTGGGATATGGGGTAATGAAGGGTTAATGCCACCTTGCTATTGGAAGGTGACATTAAGCCAGATTAATAATGGAGAGGCGTCAATTATGACACCTATCCATTATTAATCCAATTGTTTGAAAGGGTTAAAAAACACACACACACATGATTTAAAAGTATTTTAATGAAATAAACACAGCGGTTGTTGTAATAATTTATTGTTCTCTCAATCCATTAGGAAACCCTCGCTTGGCAAAATAATAAACGCACAAGATACATACCTTCTGATGTCAGATCAGGTCCCACGATGTAATCCATCTGAAGGGGTTAACTAATATTACAGGCAGGAGCCCTGCTAAATGCAGCGGTGTGCTCCTGCTTGTAATTCCCCGGCGAATGAATGAAATGTAGGTCATTGACCTACATTACCTTCAGTCGCGGTGATGCGCCCCCTGGTGGATGTCCTCATATGACCTGGAGCGTGGGAAAAAGTTCCCAGGCTGCAGTTCATGAGAACATCCACCAGAGGGCGCATCACCGCGACTCAATGTAAGTAAAGATCCAGCTTTCCTTTCAGCACCCGGGGGATTACAGGCACGAGCGAGTGGTTTATCGCAGCTCGTGCCTGTAATATTAGTTAACCCCTTCAGATGGATTACATCGTGGGACGTGACAGTTCAGCTGAGGGTATGTATATTGTGTGTTTATTATTTTTCCAAGCGAGGGTTTCCTAATGGATTGAGAGAACAATAAATTATTACAACAACCGCTGTGTTTATTTCATTAAAATACTTTTAAATCATGTGTGTGTGTGTTTTTAACTCTTTCATACAATTGGATTAATAATGGATAGGTGACATAATTGACGCCTCTCCATTATTAATCTGGCTTAATGTCACCTTACAATAGCAAGGTGAAATTAACCCTTCATTACCCCATATCCCACCGCTACACGGGAGTGGGAAGAGAGTGGCCAAGTGCCAGAATAGGCGCATCTTCCAGATGTGCCTTTTCTGGGGTGGCTGGGGGCAGATGTTTTTAGCCACGGGGGGGCCAATAACCATGGACCCTCTCCTGGCTATTAATATCTGCCCTCAGTCACTGGCTTTACCACTCTGGCGGAGAAAATTGCGCAGGAGCCCACGCCAATTTTTTCCGCCATTTAACCCTTTATTTTAGCAGCTACAGCGCACAAATTTTGCACATACACACTACTAACATTAGTAGTGTGGAATATGCAAAAAAAAGGGGATATGAGATGGTTTACTGTATGTAATCATGTCTCATATCATGTTGGGTTTGTGCAGGAGAAATGAAAAGCCGGCAATTGAATTACCGGCTGTTCACAGATCTCGCGCTGAATGAAATATAAATACAGAATATATATATATATATGTGTCTCAATGACATATATATATATATATATATATATATATATATATATATATATATACTGTATATATGTTTTCCCGAACATTTCAGCACATAAATCCATTAGATGTCGGTTTTGCAAGCCTGCGCGAAAATCTCGCAGTACGGATGCCATACGGATTACATACGGAGGATGCCATGCGCAAAATACGCTGACACACCCTGACTACGGATCAATATTTTGGGAACATTTCTCCGTATTACGGCCGTAGTACGGACGTATAATACGTGGCGTATTGTCTTACGCCAAGTGTGACCCCAGCCTTAGTCTTCACATCCTACTCTGACTCCTTTTCAGTGATGAGTTGTTTCCATCTTCAGGATCCCCTTTTGCTGTAAGTTTTTTCCTCAATCACACCATTCTTGGCATACTCTTCACGAGGTCTTCTGTTTATGAAATCCTGGCTCTGACTAGTCTAGAACCGATGACCATGCCTGTTTGCAAGTCACTCTAATGACTCAAATTTTCCATTTTAATGTATATTCACACTGAAAGTGATTCACGGAAAACCGATCAATGCTTTTATGCTGCACTCCAAGGATTTCCATCCTGGTATACTCTACTTGTTAAAGGGCCAGTGTCCCTAATAAAGTGGCCATTCAGTGTGTATCATGCCCCAATATGTAGGACTGACTGTTCTTTTCCTCATCTGTAGGTAGAGGCAACGTTTGAGCTCAGAAACAAAGTCAACCTGAGCGTGAACAAGAGATTGACAACAAGTGCCCTGGGGACTGACACCTGCCTTCACCAGTTAGTTCATGAGCGAGCGGCTGCACTGACAAGCCAAAGTATAGGTCTCTGGAGTCCGCAGCATGCTCCAACTGATCGGATGTGGCTAAGGGGCAGCTCATGTGCCGTACAGGCTCAGTCTATGAAAAATTCATTCTTGGTGCTTCCAGAGAGGGATGATGATGATGATAATTCCAATTTTATGCAGATTTTCATATGAAACTCTATAATAAAAAGCTCTGCAATTTTGTGTTTTGTTCACTTGTTAATTTCAAAACTTCTGCTTGCTGTGAGTAAAAAGGGTAATTTGTTGTTAACACTTAGAGGTTGAGGCTGCGATCACTCATTTCAGCCGCTTTTCTTTATTTTTACTGACGTTTCCTGAAGTGGAGGCAAAATGCATTTCTTTAGCTGCGATGTTTCATTAATTTTTATCATCCCTTTTGTGGCAATTGCAGACAAATTATGGCAGAAAAGTTGAGGTTTTGCCGCAATTTTGAATTTTGCTGCAAACTCAGAAACTCGCAGCGATAAACACTCTGTGGCACATGTGTGAATGCAGCGTATGAATGCAGCCCTGCAGCTTGCCCTGATGATGTCCATCGCATGCATCTGCAGGATTTATTGCAAGCTTTCACATAACAACCCCTGATCCTGAGTGTGTAGTTCATCAGAAGGCTATAAGCTGTCGTCCTCTGAATTTTTAACAAGAATCGTCTTTCCCACAGAGTTCTTGGCAATGCCTTTCTCCATTAAGCTTTATTTAAAGAGAATTTGCCGGCTGCCAGTAGTGTATTTTTTTTTTCTTAAAATTTAGCATTTTGTCCCTTTGTTATTCCTCCTGGAAATTCAGGAATAATTTAAAAACTGAGAATTCAATCAGTGCTAACGATATAGAGACAGACCGCCTTTGAGGATGATAATGGTAACACCCAGGCCAGTAGTCTTATACGTCCAGGAGGAACCACACAAAGAATCCAACCAGTGCACCAGAAATTAGATGATAGCTCACTCACTGACCAGAAAAGCAGGGCCGGCGTTAGGGCCAGGCAGACTAGGCAGCTGCCTGGGGCCCCCACTCCCTTGGGGGCCCCCAGCATCTACAGCAGAAGCTTCACTGATAATAGCATTATCAGTGAAGCTTCCGAGTAGAGACTGGTTAAGGACCTGTAGTGACATCACGATCAGGTGACCTGCCATGTGACCGTGATGTCACCACAGGCCATGTACTCAGGGAATGTTTGTAGCAGTAAAATAGGAGCCTGCAGTGAAGCACAGGAGCAGCGGCCACTGAACCTCCCCCATCAGAGTGATAGAAGTGCTCATTGGCCAGTGCTCCTGTCCTGCTGCACGGAGCCTCTGAGGGGAAGGGAGAGAGACCCAGCACCAGTAACAACCTGAGCCGGCAGATAAGTAAAGAGCACCGTCCAACTGTGTGTGTGTGTGCTGCTCCTGGTGATGATGGCTCCTGTCCTGCTGTCAGCAACTCCTGCTCTTGTCGGCAGTCCCAGCAGAGGAGAGGGCAGAAAGGTGTCTGCTGGGAGCAGGAGGAGCTGCAGCTGATAATGTGCATCATCTCATTCCCTCCAGCATAAAGTCGTGTGTGTGTGTGTGTGTGTGGTGTGTATAGCGTGTGTCATGTGTAGTGTGTGCTTATGTGAATCACATGTATCAAATGAGCATTTGTTGTGCTGCATGTGTGTGCCGTGTATGTGTGCATGTATAAGTGTGTCTTTGCTTGCCGTGTGTGTGTGTGTGTGTGTATGTATATATATATATATATATATATATATATATATATATATATTGTATGTGTGTATATATATGTGTGTGTATGTATGTGTGTATAAATGCGTGCCATGTATGTGTATAAATGCATGCCATGTATATATTTGTGTGTATAAGTGCATGCCATGTGTGTGTTTATGTGTGTGTAAAATATATATATATATATATATATATATATATACGCTATGTATGTGTGTATGTATAAGAATGCTATGTATGTGTCTGTGTATAAGTGCATGCCATATATATGTGTGTGTATATAAGTGTGTGCCGTGTATGTGTGTATGCGTGCGTGCCATGTACATGTATGAATGTGTGTGTGTATAAGCATGTGTCATGTGCGTGTGTGTTTAATTGTGTGTATATATATATATATATATATATATATATATATATATATACTTTTTTGCATTCTATATAAACATACAGTGATAGTGTGTGTGTGTGTGTTCCATGCACATTTTAAAATAATGGTTGAACAGACTAGAGTGTATATATATATATATATATATATATATAACACACACACACACAGCCCTGCGGCTTATAGCATGATACTATATGGGGACAGATTGATCTACTAGTGTTCTGTCCCCATCATTCGATTCGTCCTCAGACGATGTAAAGAGGCCGAGAAACAAGAGCCAAACGACTTCAATGTTGTCAATCGCACGCATCGAACGGTCTGAACTCAACGCATGTAAATGCAACCAAAATGTTTGAGCGTCATGGTGCAATATGTATGTGAGCATTGGGGGCCTCATTTTAAACTTTTGCCTAGGGCCCCACTTTGTCTAAAACCGGCCCTGCAGAAAAGCTAGATCACTCGGTCACTTCATACTGAATCCTTGTTGTAGGATCAATAGGCTCGAAAAGTACAAAGAGAGGTAAGGGAATCCATGGACTCAGATCTCTGGAGTATTAGGAAGCATTAATTCTACATGTGGCACTAATATACGGCACTATAGGACTCTGTAGCGAGGGGGCAGCACTGAGCACAGGAGGATTACAGGCATCATTACCCCGGCTGTCCATCATACAGACGTTCAGGACATATGGGCACTCATGTCTTTTTCTACAAAATGATTTATGACTTTTCCATGGCACACACTTCCATACTGTAGTAACGGGGTGATATCAACCATATCCGGATCCATGGGTAATGAGGGCACCCGCTGGGACTCTAATGCACAGCACGGGCTCAGATCGTCTTTTTTTAGATCATTAAACCTAAGTCACGATTGATTCTGGAGATGTTAGAAGCTAAAGAAATGAATATACTGTGCAGATAAATATCCAGAGGTCTCCGCTCAGCCATAGATGTGATTAGAGACTTTGCAGTGTAGCATTGTGCAGCATGGTCCTGGTACTTATGCCATGTAGGAAGCCACAAGTACTGTAAATGGCACCGTAATTGGGAGCCCTGGAACAGATTTAGAATTTTAGCCCAGGAGTTCAATGTTGTGCCCAACTTGCTGTAGACACCATCTACTCCTCCGCTCTTCACCGTCCACCCCTTCACTCTTATCCCTCCACTCTTCACCGTCCACCCCATCTACTCTTCACCGTCCACCCATCCGCTTCTCATCATTCACCCGTTCACTTTTCACCAACCACCCTTCCGTTCTTCACCGTTCACCCCTACGCTCTTCATCGTCCACCCCTCCGCTTCTCACTGTCCACCCCTCTGCTCTTCACCCTCCACCCTTCCGCTTCTCACCATCACTCTTCCAGTCCTCGTTGCATCTTTGGATTGCCATTGGTCGTGCTGAAATCCCAGGGTCTCACCCTCTAGGCTGTGGTTTCTGGATTTCATAGGCCTGTGAGAACTCTACACATGCACTGAAAGGATTTGTTTTATCTTTTAACATTTTAATTGCCTATTGTGGTTCAGAAAAATGTCTGCCAGTTTGTTGGATCCGTGTGGAAATGAATTACAAAAAAAATCCAAAGATTTACAAATGTGGATTTTTGTAGAATTCTAGTACACACAGTTATTAACATTGGGTTGTGGTGCTCTGTTTGGCTTCTTTGGGCCATGCTGTTTTTTGATGTGAGAGTTTATATGACATGCACATTGTAGGTTTGTGGTTGAGGGAGGTAGGAATCTGTGAATGGCAGTGACGTAGTGCCACCGTGATCCAAAGGGATGCGGGGCAAATCCCTATGCTGTGGCTGGTGCACCCACATTAGACTGTGGCTGAGGGCATCCGCTCAGACATCCATCGCTGTGCAATAGGACAAGCTCTGTAGATTTCAGACACGCAGTTTTAGGATCGTACCATAGGGTCTTGCAACATATATTTTTATATATTGACTTGCAACAACTCAGGTGCCTGACTTAGTTGTAATTGAGACTTTTTGGGTCACCTCAGGGACCAAGATTTACACCTGTCACCACTGTACCCCAAAGAACCATATGTGCAACTTGAAGCTCTTGGACTCCAGTTCAAAGCCTGTAACAAAGCTCCCACCTACTGTGTACCATTTATGTTAGATAATTAGGTCTTCTTATTTAGTATTGAGGCCTTTAAACCCTTAAGTCCTAGGTGCAACTGCTAAATCCTTGCCAGGGACCAAACGCTAAATGTACAACTAAGGGTACCGTCACACAGTACCATTTTGATCGCTACGACGGTACGATTCGTGACGTTCTAGCGATATCGTTACGATATCGCAGTGTCTGACACGCAGCAGCGATCAGGGATCCTGCTGAGAATCGTACGTCGTAGCACATCGTTTGGAACTTTCTTTCGTCGCTTGATCACCCGCTGACATCGCTGGATCGTTGTGTGTGACAGCGATCCAGCGATGTGTTCGCTTGTAACCAGGGTAAACATCGGGTAACTAAGCGCAGGGCCGCGCTTAGTAACCCGATGTTTACCGTGGTTACCAGCGTAAACGTAAAAAAAACAAACAGTACATACTTACATTCCGGTGTCTGTCCCCGGCGTTCTGCTTCTCTGCACTGTGTGAGCGTCTGCCAGCCGGAAAGCGAGCACAGCGGTGACGTCTGACGTCACCGCTGTGCTTTCCGGCTATGGCGCTAACACAGTGGAGAGAAGCAGAACGCCGGGGACAGACACCGGAATGTAAGTATGTACTGTTTGTTTTTTTTACGTTTACGCTGGTAACCAGGGTAAACATGGGGTTACTAAGCGCGGCCCTGCGCTTAGTTACCCGATGTTTACCCTGGTTACCGGGGACTTCGGCATCGCTCCAGCGCCGTGATTGCAACGTGTGACCGCAGTCTACGACGCTGGAGCGATAATCATACGATCGCTGCGACGTCACGGATCGTGCCGTCGTAGCGATTAAAATGGTACTGTGTGACGGTACCCTAACTACCGGGGATTGAATAGCAAATATACCACAGACCATCTGGAAGTAAACACTGAGCAAACATTTGACAGTCGATGGATCTTAACTGGTATTTCTGAGCACCAGAATAAAAGAATGGTCTAATGGCCTCTTGAGATCAAATATTTGGTTTACTACTGACCACCAGGGCTGACTGAATGTTCCATCGTCTACCAATGACTGAATGCTCAGTGTTCCACATGGAATCTGACATTGAAAGTTTATAAAATTGACCATGGGTCATCCTCTTGAAATGGAACTTGGATCAAACATTTGGTATACCACTGATCAACAGGGACTATTGGATGTCTTATTGATTGCCAGGGGCTAAAAATTGGGTGAGCCACATAAAATCTGACATTGAAAGGACTATGGCGTTGAGCATAAGTTGTTGCCCTTGAACTGGGATCAATCAATATTTGATGTATCACTCGCCATCAAGGACTGCTAGACATTCCGTTGGCCAATAATGGCTAAAAGCTGAGTTGTCATTATCCAGACCGGGTTTTGTATCCTGTCTCTCTTTCCTGGTCTGATCATGTCAAGCGTTAACTTTTCCCTGCCTCGTTTTGGGGTCAGGTTGGCTATTTCTATCCACTGCATCCTACAGGTTGTGTCAGTTATAGTTTCTGCCTACGGCGTTGTGTAGCTGACGCTGCGAACCCTGATTCGTTCTGCTGCTTTTGCTTACTGTACCCGTGTCTGTTTATTCCCCTCTTCCCATTCTAACTCTGTGTTCCCCTTTCGTGTTTTGGTCTCCATGGTACTTGACTTGGCTTGAACTCTGACCTGCTGTTTTGTCTCTTGCCTTTGGCATATCTGCTCCTGACCAGTATTGACCCATTTGGCTTGTTTCTGACTCTGTGCTTGTTTATTCCTTTTGTACTGTGCTACAGACTAATATTGACCCGGCTTGTTTGACTATTCTGCTGCCACCTAGTGGTAGTCTCGCTGCAGAGCTGACTTGCTGTCCTCCCTCCACATCTACATTGCCATCTAGTGGAGCTTGCATCATCATGCATAGCTGCAGCGTGACATGAGTGAACCATATGGAATGTGACATTGCAAGGTCTATAAGACTGACCTTAGCTCATCAATTCTGGAACTGGGATGAAAATTCTGGTACACCACTAAACCCCAATTTCTGTTGACTACTGATGATTAAAAGCTGGGTTATCCATATGGAATCTGAAATTGAAAGCACCAGTAGATTGACCATGGATCAGCCTCCTAGAATTGTTATCAATGTACCTCTGACCATCAGTGACTACTAAATGTTTAATTGACTACTAGAGATGAGCAAATTGATGAATAACAAATCAACTTTATTAGAATTTTTGTCTTGTTTTTCTTATTTATGTGATATAAGGACAGCATGGCCCACAGTAAAGTTATCCATGTCGTGTTTGCGTTTTGAAACCTATGAAAAGCGGAAGCAGAAAATGTGGTAAAGCCAAACTGGGCTCCCCAAAAGTGCCTCTATGGTACTTGCATGCTTGAGCTAGAGATTGTAGGCTTCCCCAGTCTGGTGTTCCCTGGTTGGGCCCAGTCCTTTTGTCTGCCCTTATTCACACTGACACATGACACATGGTAAGGTTTTAATATTAGACAGTGTAGGGCTGTCCCGATCAGAGTTACCTTGACGCGGTGGGATGGCTTTTGTGCTATTTTTTGATCAAAAAGAGTATTACTAAAAACTCTGTGTTATTTAAATGCACTTTTGCTTTTTTACTTAGTTACAGCAGGGTTTTTGCTTACTTTTTTCTCTTGTAGGTTTTAATGCTTGAGAAGTGTAACACTCTGAGGACTCCTAGGACTGTATTGAGCCATATAATGTTCATACTGGGAGCAATGGACAACTGTGGCTTTGTCTGCTACCACTGGTCAATTTGCTAGTGCAAGCAGTGCCTCCAATACTCCCACGGGGAGTTTCCTTTTACATTATTCCATCCGTTGCAGCTTTCTCGCACCAGACAGTTTTCAAAGTGCCACCGCTGAGCTGGTGCTGTTTTTTTTGTGCAACACCTCACTAAATTGTCATAGCCTGAACTAGAATATTTTGTGGTATGTTCATTAAGTAATATTACTTTGACACGTTAAATACAACAATGTGAGTGAATTGTAGCAGAGGTGTCAGCAGCTCCTGCCTAACACAGTGTCAGTGATTCCTATCTCTCCCTCTCTGTTACCCGTCTCTGCTCCAAGGCCGGGCACTGATCCCTTCCTCTATGGCCGCTGCGCTTTACTGTGGTCCACTCCAGGTTTCTCAAGTTGCCTGATGACCTCATAACCTGAAGTATTTTAAGGTCGCCTCAGACCCCTTCGTGTGACTAAACATTCAGTAAGCTTTGTATCTGGTTACCTTGTGCCTTGGAGTTTGTCTCACCAACCAGATCTCTCAGCTGGCAATCATCTCTGCAAACTCCTGTTTGTTTCTTCAGTTTGAAATTACTTCCTGGCTCAGACCTGCTGTTAACCTTTCATCTGCTGTAAGCATAAAAACTCTTTCCTGGAGTTGTTCACACTACAAACACTGCAGCATCAAATTAATCTTCTCTACAAATTTGTTTGCCTGCTGTTCACTTCTGGCAGCAGCTATCTATTTGTTTGTTGATTAACCCTTCATTCACTGTAAGTGTAACTAATTCTTTTCTGGAGCTGTTCACACTACAAACGCTGCAGCAATTCTTGGACTATACTTCTTCAGTTTCTGTGCCAGTCTACACTCCTGGCTCTGTGTCTTTTGGTATTTCCTGCTCTGCTTAGCTCCTTGTTGTCCTGCTTCTCACTGTTCCATATGCCATCTGAAAAGTCCTGCATTCTGTGCACATTTGGTCCGTGATGTCTAACTTGACTCTCTATATCAACTTCTGTAATTATATTTATTTATTCCTTTTGCTTAACACACTGGCTATCTGTATTCTGTGGACCGTGTCTGTTTGACTGAAAGCGGTCCTCTTTCCTATCAATATCCCTCACAAAATGACAGCAACTCCTGCTTGGGCTTTTATAGTGGCTACGAGTCATCAGTGACCTCTGATCTATAGTCCTTTATGATTGACAGTGAAATGGAGTGGGGTAACTGCAAGGCATTTTGGGAAAGCTGTGCATGACCGCCGGGCCATTCCCAAGGTAATGTGATCCTCCTTCTCCATCTTATGCTCTCTGTAAAAAAGTGGTGGCCATTTAGGATGTCCTAAAGGAATGGCAAATTTGTCGAATTTGCAAACTTTGACACATTTTTAAAAATTTGCACCAATGTCAATGGCCCTAATATCAAATTTTCGAGCATCTGAGGCATGGTTATAAAACAATTAGCAGCCTCTTGTAGTATTTTCCAACTTCCTTCCATTCACTTATTCTTACATTTTCCCAGAGTTCGTGGAGAGGCCAAAGGATTTAAAAAGCGCTTAGAATAGAAGCAGAAGAGGGGAAAAGAAACAAGATTTGGATTAATCTTGTCACATCATAAGGATTTGTAAGAGATGAGCGCGACACTAAAAGCCTCGTTTAGAAGCCGCGGCGCAGTCTCCGTGTAATGAATCATCCTAATTGTTTAAGGCTGCAGTTCCCATTGTCGTAAAGCCACAAATATTAGAAGAACTGCGGCAAATGGAGCGCGGCGCATTGGAATAACTGCTCTGTAGTACAAGAATACACAGTGGCGCAAATTTATTTTTGTGCATTAGTTTTAATCCAGAGTTTTGGCTCAAAGACTTTCCGACACATTTATCATTGTTTTACGCAAAACAATGCGAGACGATCGCCAATATGGATTTTCAAAGTTGCGTGCCGAGGACGTCCAACCCTAAGAAACATTTGTTAACCCCCTCTGCCTGTGACCAATTTTCGTTTTTTTTTTCCTATTCTTCCAAGACCTATGGTTTATTTCATTTTTCATTGGCACTGCGGTATGGCTAAGTTTTTTCGTGGAGGAGATGTAGTTTTAAATGACACAATTTAGATTACAATTTAATCTGCTAAAAAAAAAGAGAAGAAAATTTTCCATTTTCATTGTTGTTCGAGTTTTGTTCTTACAGATTTCAATGTTAGGTAAAAAGAATTTATAACTTTTTTTCTCTTGGTCTGTACAGTTACTTACATAGTTTTATTTGTTTAGTTTTACTACTTTACTAAAAATAAAAAAGTAAAAAAAAGCCCAATTGGTTTATGCCTCCATAACTTTTTATTAGATCCTCTGTGTCAGACCGTTTAGACTCAATGGACGCTCTTAACAGCAGCATTTAAGGCGTTAACGTGCCATGATTAGAGCCTGCTCTGACCGTGGCATCTGGAGGCAGCTACATAACACAGCGAGAACACACCTTGAATGAAAAATTCTCAGCTCTGAGATTAAAGAGTCAAATTGTAACAAATCAAATTAATTATAAATTTCCCCCAAAATATAGATTTACAGTTTCTGAATTCTACAGGACTTCATTTGCACAAATCCAGCAAAAAGGTGGCTAGTCAGCCTTACTTTGCACCAATCTTTTTATCTTTTTTTCCCTTTACAGAAAAATGTGTGCAAAAAAGCCACAAATAAAAATCACAATAATTACTTTTTTGCACACCCAAATAAACATAATGATGCAAAAAAGAGGGGGAAAATAGATTTTCATTTCTGAGCTTACACCAGAACTTAAAGTGCACAAAGTCTTAAAATCCCGTGACGTAATAATAATTAAAATAAAAAAAATCTAAAAATGTCTTAAATATATTTGTCAATACATAAAAACATAGTTGTGTCCCATTAAAATTCTTTATTCTCACTGGACCTACAGTACGGTTGACCAAAAGGGGAAAGTAGAGGAGAGAGTGGCTACACACAGCGCGTCTCACTCTGGAGGATCAAGGGTGTTCGTGCAGTACATGGACAACATATTGATTTCAATAAGAGATGTGTAATACTTCAGTTCTCCTGCGGGGGCGCTGCAGAAATGCTGAACACCTGCTGGAAGGATCACACACAGATTACAACTATTTGCTGGGGGGCCTTAATGAAATAACTTTGCATCATTGAGGGACTAATTTAGCAAAAAGGGACGGTTTAAAGTAAAGCACCACTTTAGTTCACTTCTCACTCTAGTTCTGGGGTATGGCAGCCATTTCTTTCTCTCGCTCTAGACTCGTAATAGGGGAATCTGGATATATAAACCATAAGTCAGAAATGTGAATGCTTTATTGGGATTTTGAGGACCCAAAAATGTATGATTTCAATGGGAAATACTGATTTGTGGTCACTGGAGACCAGACCAATGTTTCTCATTGCTTTTTAAGTCAAGTCCTTCCTTAGTATATAAAAACAAAAATCTTATCTGTCCGCAGAGGCTACAATCAGTAAAAATTGTGGACAAAATTACATAGCCATTGACATATTGCACCGCGCTCCTATAAGGGGCTCATAACATTACCTTGTTACATGTTTCACATGGGAAGGGTCAAAGTGCCTCTATAACAGTGCCGACCCCCTTACTGTCCCCATAATATTGCTAGTTACAATGTTCCCAGAATGGTTTCCCTTATCATAGCCTTAGTGTCCTCTTAATATTGCCAGTGTTCACAGTAACTTTGCCAACTATACTCATAACATTACCAACCGCGGTGCCCCCACATCAGTACCAGACACTGTGCCTCCTTATTATTCCCAGCTATAGTGTTCCCAGTACCAGTGCCAGATTTAAGGCCCCCATAACATTGCTGAGGACAGTGCCACAGTTATAATGCCAACTGCAGAACGTCAATACCAGTCCCAACTCCATTTTTTTCCATTGTCAACCACAGGATCCCCATAAAATTCCCACCTTCAATAACTTTACATTTACACCCATAAAATTGCCGACCACAGGGCCCTTATAACACAGCCATGCACGGCGTAACATTGCCAACTACAGTACGTCCACAGCGTTACCATCCACAGCAGCCCTGTAAGTCTTCCAAAACCAGAATTCCCAGCAGGGTCCAATCTATGGCAGAAGCAGGGCACAGATTGGCACTGAATCACAAAACATCCACAGAGCCGCCATTCATCACACACTGGGTAAATAAACCCAAATACTCAATAGGGGATCTACACAGCACCCATACATCACTAGGTTAGTGCCCATTCAGCCCCTGGGCTGCACCTTATATTACTAAATCCATTGCCCCCAACTCTGGAGGACAGAAAGGAGGGAAAAAGTGTGATGAGGTGAATTGATTTTATGATCACACCCCTAACCCCAACCAGTACTTTTTGTACACCCACACAGAATTAGCGCTCCTACTTAGTGTTCCTACACAGATTTATCCCCCACATGAAATATGATGCGTCCACCATGCCCCCACACATAGTATGATGTCGCTAGTGCCCCCCTCAATGATGGCCCAGCACAGTATGATGCCCCCAGGGCTCCCCCACACAGCATGATATCCCACAATGCCCCTTCCGACACAATATGATATCCCACAATGCCCCCTTCCGACACAGTATGATGTCCCCAAATGCCCCTTCTGACACAATATGATATCCCACAATGCCCCCTTCCGACACAATATGATATCCCACAATGCCCCCTTCCGACACAGTATGATGTCCCACAATGCCCCTTCCGACACAATATGATGTCCCACAGTGCCCCCTTCCGACACAGTATGATGTCCCACAATGCCCCTTCTGACACAGTATGATGTCCCACAATGCCCCTTCTGACACAGTATGATGTCCCACAATGCCCCTTCCGACACAGTATGATGTCCCACAATGCCCCTTCCGACACAGTATGATGTCCCACAATGCCCCTTCTGACACAGTATGATGTCCCACAATGCCCCTTCTGACACAGTATGATGTCCCACAATGCCCCTTCCGACACAGTATGATGTCCCACAATGCCCCTTCTGACATATGATGTCCCACAGTGCCCCCTTCCGACACAGTATGATGTCCCACAATGCCCCTTCTGACACAGTATGATGTCCCACAATGCCCCTTCTGACACAGTATGATGTCCCACAATGCCCCTTCCGACACAATATGATGTCCCACAATGCCCCTTCTGACAGAGTATGATGTCCCACAATGCCCCTTCCGACACAATATGATGTCCCACAATGCCCCTTCCGACACAATATGATGTCCCACGGTGCCCCCTTCCGACACAATATGATGTCCCGCAGTGCCCCCTTCCGACACAGTATGATGTCCCACAAAATGCCCCTTCTGACACACTATGGTGCTACTCCACCCCACCAGCAAAAAGACCCTACTTAGCACTACTCCCATAATACCCGGTCAGATTTCCAGTCCACCTGGAGTATTGGTGCAGCACAATGTAATAATGTCGCGCTTCAGATGGCCCATGTGAATTATGGAGCAGGGAGCTGGTGGTTCCCTGCTCTACCATTATGTTCATCTATATCTGAGTCTTAACGACACAGGTACAGTTTAAAGAAGAACATGCCGAAGACCTCCTGGGACAACAGGACTGAACCCTAAATCTAGGACTGTCCCGCAGGATCGGCACTGTTAGGAGTCATGTTAAAACCATGTACCCAGAGTATCAGCAGGTCACCCCAACAGTACCAGTCTGGCCGGATTATCCCCCGAGAGCGTGTGTGAACAGCTAAGTGTGTAAATCGGCCTTCCCGCTTGCTCTTGATACAATTCCATAATATACACAAATTATAACCCATAGCCAAGCGCGGCTGCAGGACAGCTCCCAGGTCTGAGATCCTGCGCTGCAGTTTCCAGAAATGTTTCCTAAAGCTGCTTTAGTAAAGAAGCGGAACAAGAAAAGCTCTTTATCTGCGTCGTGTTCTGTTCTGTGATTTCCGCAGTCAGCCACCACCGTGGCCTAGATATTTGTCTCGCCGTTCCCCATGCACCGGTCCGGACAGGATGACTCCGAAGATTTCATTCTAAACACTTGGATAAACCTTCATCATAGCCTAATGTCATACTGAGAATACTGAGTAACGTTCCCTGTTTGGAGCTCGGCCAATATGCTTGAACATGATTTCCCGTTTGCTAGCAAGACGCTGTCTGTATCCCTCCCCCCGTTTTCTTCACCCCCCCCCCCCCCCGGGGGGGGGTACAAACACCTATTTCTTATTGCAAATGATGGCTGTTGGAAGCAATGGAGCCAGATTCATGAATGATTCATTATAGAAGAAGTGGATGATATTCTCCAGCAGAAAAGTACAGCAGATGCCAAACTGATAATGGTTGTATGGAAATTCGGGAAAATTATTTTATCTGTTCAGCATAAATTCTTAGATTCTTAAAGTGTACCTTTCTTTTCAGGGGACTTTTCAGAATAAGTGGTGCGGAGCTCATACTATTGTTCACCGTTATATGACTTGTATTCTGCATTTATCACCAGTTTCCCCCTCTGCAGGTTTTAGCACTAATTTTCAGTTGTCTCTAAGCTGGTGAGAGGAGACTGGCTGTTTTGATGTTTCCCATACACAGCACACACAGACATGAGGGATTCCTACTGTCCTGTTGCTGCGTATCACATCTTTAGAAAAAAACAGCAGCATGGAGGACATTATACAGAAGTACTGAGCACTGTAGATGTGAATACAGCTCTGATGGAAGGTAAGATTTACTAAACAGCAGCAGCATCGAGGACATTCTACAGAAGTACTGAGCACTGTAGATGTGAATACAGCTCTAGGGGAAGATAAACATTTACTAAAAAGCAGTAGCATGGGTCAGTGTGACACTTCAGTGAACCGGCAGTCCAAGGTGGATTTTACTTGTTCGTCAGAAAGAATGATGAGTTCAGGAGGCAGAAAGAGATAAAGAAGCGTCTCATAAGTAGAGAAAGATTTATTGTATAATTCTCTCCTAAATATATCACAATGTTTCTTATGTTTGCTTGCACTATTCAATAATGCTAAGTTGTTGAAACAACAGTCAGTGACCATTTAACTGAGTTGTCCCATGAACGATACATAATGCCTATCCACAGGATAGATGGTAAGATTATTATTTCTGGGGGTCCACTGAGAACCCCATACTTATCTGCGTTTAAAACAAACGAGTGCAATCCGATAAAAAAGTCAGATCGCAATCTGACTAATCATAATCAATGATTACGTGTTCATCTGGGATTTTTTTTCTCAGCTCGGACTGCATGCTGCGAGTGGCCATGTATATTGACGAGACTCGTCAAGGCAAGTCAATGGGTGAGAGGCAAAAATCGCATGGCATATGGACCAGACGTGTGCAGTCCAATTTTTACGCACTCATCTCATTGGAAACCCAACATTTCATCAGCCGAGTACAGTAAATTCACAGTGTGACAAATATGAATCGATAAAATAGATATATACATAGAATATATACAGTGGGGAAATAAGTATTTGATACTCTGCCAATTTTGCAAGTTTTCCCACCTACAAAGAATGTAGAGGTCTGTAATTTTTATCATAGGTACACTTCAACTGTGAGACGGAATCAAAAAAATAAAAAACACAATCACATTGTATGATTTTTAAATAATTACATTGCATGAAATAAGTATTTTATCACCGACCAACCAGCAAAACATCTGGCTCTCACAGACCTGTTAGTTTTTCTTTAAGGCCGGAGACACACTGGTGCGAGAGACGGCCGAGTCTCGCTGGTTAAAAGCAAGCTGTGGCACCTGCACTCCGGAGCTGAGCGTGCAGCTCCATGTATTGCTATGGAGCCGCACGCTCCGCTCCGGAGTGCAGGTGCCACAGCTTGCTTTTAACCAGCGAGACTCGGCCGTCTCTCGCACCAGTGTGTCTCCGGCCTAAGAAGCCTCCTTCTCTGCACTCATTACCTGTATTAATTGCATCTGTCCACACACTCAATCAGTCACACTCCAACCTCTCCACCATGGCCAAGACCAAAGAGCTGTCTAAGGACACCAGGGACAAAATTGTAGACCTGTAAAAGGCTGGGATGGGCTACAGGACAATACGCAAGCAGCTTGGTGGGAAGGCAACAACTGTTGGCACAATAATTAGAAAATGGAAGAAACACAAGATGACTGTCAATCTTCTTCGGTCCTGGGCTCCAGGCAAGATCTCACCTGGTGGGGTAAGGATGATTCTGAGATAGGTCAGAAATCAGCGCAGAACTACATGAGAGGACCTGGTCAATGATCTGAAGAGAACTGGGACCATAGTCTCATACATTACTGTTAGTAACACCCTACACCGTCATGGATTAAAATCCTGCCGGGCACGCAAGGTCCAGGCACGTTTCAAGTTTGCCAATGACCATCTGGATGTTCCAGAGAAGGCATTGGAGAAGGACATGTGGTCAAATGGTCAAAATAGAACTTTATGGTATCAACTTCACTTGCCGTGTTTGGAGGAAGAAGGATGAGTACAACCCCAAGAACACCATCCCAACCGTGAAGCATGGTGGAGGAAACATCATACTTTGGGGTTGCTTTTCTGTAAAGGGGACTAGACGACTGCACCATATTGAAGGGAGGATGGTTGGGGTGATGTATCACGAGATTTTGGCCAACAACCTCCTTCCCTCAGTAAGAGTGTTAAAAATGGGTCGTGGCTGGGTCTTAACTAAGGAACGGTTCCGTAAGAAGCATTTCAAGGTCCTGGAGTGGCTTAGCCAGTCTTCAGACCTGAAACCAATAGAAAATCTTTGGAGGGAGATGAAACTCAATGTTGCAACAGCACCGAAACCTGAAAGTTCTGGAGAAGATCTGTATGGAGGAGGGGGCCAAAATCCCTGCTGCAGTGTGTGCAAACTTGGTCAAGAACTACAGGAAACGATTGACGCTTTGACCTTCTTTCTTCTGGAAGAAGACTGCGGCAAAACGCGCGTCGAGGTGTGGAGACGCTACACCTGACACTCTCAGTCATTCCTAATTTTCACCATTATATATTGAATCATGTCTGTACTCCCTCCTCACATTTAGGTAGTGGTGGGGGGTATATTAGTATATGCTTTATGCTCACACTTTATAACCTGCAGAGTTAACGGGTCTAGGAATATATACAGTACTCTGTTGTGTATTGGGTATAATATAATTTCTACTTTTCCTTGATAGGTTCTGACAGGCAGCAGTATAGTTACATGCGCAGCTGACATCCCATTTCATTATCAGGAGATGATATCATGGTGCCTACAAGTGCACATAAAAACATGAAGACGTTACCTGATATGAAACATTTATGTCAGTATAGACCGAGCAATTAATGTTTTGTTCCCTATATTTTATTGTTTCCTGGTCTTTTCCATTGGTAGATGACCGTCAATAAAGTTAGTAGTATTGTTTTTCTATTAATTATCATTGAGAATTTTATATATAGTATATATCACTAAAGACGGTGTACATACTGCTACTATAAGTCAGAATTTTGTAGCATCTTCTCTGTGAGGCACTCTGCTTTTTAATTCTTGCTCTTGATTTTATGATAATGAATAAAGATTTGATTTTATTATAATAGATCTCTTCATTACTCTGGAAGATAATTCTAACCAGGGTTTGGGTTTATTGATTATGTGAAGTGCCATTGACTTATGTTTTTTGGACATTTTTAGTAATTTATCTTAAAGGAATGCCAAATTCCCCGTGCCCAATTACTATCATAAGCCCCCAACCTTCTGCCATATAGTGTGCAATTAAGACAGTGATCACATTTTTTTTTCTCAAAATACGGTACTAACAAAATACAGTGCCTACATAATACCGCCATACGGTGTTCATTTTGCTAGCAAGACATAAAAATATTAGGTTACTATACTCTGTAAATATTTTTTAGTATGATATGTCCGTGTCATGTGACACCTTTAGGGAAAGTTATATAAGAGTTGCACTTCTGGAATGATTATGTACAACAAGGCTTGCATCTAACATGATGATACATGACATGTCTTACTTTTCGAATGATTATGTAAGGCACATGGGAAAGACTGGGGACTGCTTTCTAGCAAACAGCTACATGACAAGGAAAGTTCATTCTCTGCGTTGCTTTGCCAGCCTGGTTTCTACATTGGTTACAGAAGTCCATCTGAAAAAACACAAGAAGCTGACCCCGATTTGTGGTCACAATGCATTAATATGAAGCAATGAGGATGTTATCTGGACACTACTGACTCAGACCTAGAAACTCAACTAACCATTATAAGAATATAACTACGATAATACTGCCCCTATGTACAAGAATATAACTACTATAATACTGCTCCTATGTACAAGAATATAACTACTATAATACTGCCCCTATGTACAAGAATATAACTACTATAATACTGCCCCTATGTACAAGAATATAACTACTATAATACTGCCACTATGTACAAGAATATAACTACCATAATACTGCCACTATGTACAGGAATATAACTACTATAATACTGCCCCTATATACAAGAATATAACTACTATAATACTGTCCTCTATGTACAAGAATATAACTTTAATACTGCCCCCTATGTACAAGAATATAACTACTATAATACTGCCTCTATGTACAAGAATATAACTACTATAATATTGCCCCTATGTACAAGAATATAATTACTATAACACTACCACTATGTACAAGAATATAACTACTATAATACTGCTCCTATGTACAAGAATATAACCACTATAATACTGTCCTCTATGTACAAGAATATAACTACTATAATACTGCCCCTATGTACAAGAACATAACTACTATAATACTGCCCCTATGTACAAGAATATAACTACTATAATACTGCCCCTATGTACAAGAACATAACTACTATAATACTGCCCCTATGTACAAGAATATAACTACTATAATACTGCTTTTATGTACAAGAATATAACTACTATAATACTGCCCTTATGTACAAGAATATAACTACTATAATACTGCTCCTATGTACAAGAATATAACTACTATAATACTGCTCCTATATACAAGAATATAACTACTATAATACTGCACCTATGTACAAGAATATAACTACTATAATACTGCTTCTATGTACAAGAATATAACTACTATAATACTGCTCCTATGTACAAGAATATAACTACTATAATACTGCACCTATGTACAAGAATATAACTACTATAATACAGCTCCTATGTACAAGAATATAACTACTATAATACTGCCCCTATGTACAGAATATAACTACTATAATACTGCCCCTCTGTACAAGAATATAACTACTATAATACTGCTCCTATGTACAAGAATATAACTACTATAATACTGCCCCTATGTGCAAGAATATAACTACTATAATACTGCTCCTATGTGCAAGAATATAACTACTATAATACTGCCCCTATGTACAGAATATAACTACTATAATACTGCACCTATGTACAAGAATATAACTACTATAATACAGCTCCTATGTACAAGAATATAACTACTATAATACTGCTCCTATGTACAAGAATATAACTACTATAATACTGCTCCTATGTACAAGAATATAACTACTATAATACTGCTCCTATGTACAAGAATATAACTACTATAATACTGCTCCTATGTACAAGAATATAACTACTATAATACTGCACCTATGTACAAGAATATAACTACTATAATACAGCTCCTATGTACAAGAATATAACTACTATAATACTGCCCCTATGTACAGAATATAACTACTATAATACTGCCCCTCTGTACAAGAATATAACTACTATAATACTGCTCCTATGTACAAGAATATAACTACTATAATACTGCCCCTATGTGCAAGAATATAACTACTATAACACTGCTCCTATGTGCAAGAATATAACTACTATAATGCTGCCCCTATGTACAGAATATAACTACTATAATACTGCTCCTATGTACAAGAATATAACTACTATAATACTGCCCCTATGTGCAAGAATATAACTACTATAATACTGCTCCTATGTACAATAATATAACTACTATAATACTGCCTCTATGTACAAGAATATAACTACTATAATACTGCCCCTATGTGCAAGAATATAACTACTATAATACTGCTCCTATGTACAAGAATATAACTACTATAATACTGCTCCTATATACAAGAATATAACTACTATAATACTGCTCCTATGTACAAGAATATAACTACCATAATACTGCCCCCTATGTACAAGAATATAACTACTATAATACTGCTCCTATGTACAAGAATATAACTACTATAATACTGCTCCTATATACAAGAATATAACTACTATAATACTGCCCCTATGTACAAGAATATAACTACTATAATACTGCCCCTATGTACAAGAATATAACTACTATAATACTGCTCCTATGTACAAGACTATAACTACTATAATACTGCCCTTATGTACAAGAATATAACTACTATAATACTGCTCCTATGTACAAGAATATAACTACTATAATACTGCTCCTATATACAAGAATATAACTACTATAATACTGCCCCTATGTACAAGAATATAACTACTATAATACTGCTCCTATGTACAAGAATATAACTACTATAATACTGCTCCTATGTACAAGAATATAACTACTATAATACTGCCCCGTATGTACTTTTTATTGAGAAAGGAAGGTCTCGTGGTCTCCTAACAAGTTTCTTTATATTCCTTGTTTCCAGCTCCCTCCTCCATCTCTCTGTAGTTTACGCCTGTCAGTCTCGCATACATTTCTCTGTGGTCATTCCATTGTTCTCTTCTGGAACAAATGAACTTCTTTCTGTGACTGGAGACTTGTTTTCTATAATTTAGTTCGATTTTTAAATTACTTCTATTTAGTAATAACAGTCATTTCAGTCATTCTGATTTCCATCCACAAAAGTTTGTATTGACTGGAGGAATAATGATTTTCTTTTCCATCGTTTTTCAGACCATTATTTCTTTCCTTGATAAATGTTTATTTTCCAGCATAAAAATGTCATGGCTATTTATAAGTTGTTGAATTTATTGCTGTGCCTCAGAGCCATGTGTAGTGTTTATCATGGAGGGCCGTACGTCCATTCTGCACTATCTATTTTCTATCTATCTATTATCTATCTATTATCATATACGGTATATCTATATCTATCTATCTATCATCTATCTATCATCTATCTATGTATCTATCTATTATCTATTTATCTATCTATCTATTTTCTATCTATTTATTATCTATTTTATATATATTATCTATTATCTATCTACGTATTATCTATCTATTATCTATCTATGTATCTATCTATTTTCTATCTATTTATTATCTATACATTATCTATCTTTTTTTCTTTCTATCAATCAGTCAGATATATATCAACATATTTCATATTTATCTAAATAAAAACTATTTTTCTGCATACAGTGGGGAAAATGAGTATAAGTATTTGATACACTGCCCATTTTGCAAGTTTTCTCACCTACAAGAAATGAGAGCTCTGTATTTTTTTTCGTAGATACACTTCACCTGTGAGAGACAGAATCTAAAAATTAAAAAAAAAAAACAGAAAATCACATTGTAGGATTTTTTAAATAATTACATTGCATTTCATTACATGAAATAAGTATTTGATCACCAACCAACCAGCAAGAATTCTGGCTCTCACAGACTCTGCACTCATTACCTGCATTAACTGCAATCTTCCTTGGTTGGTCTCGGGCTCCATGCAATAGCTCGCCTCGTGGGGTAAGGATGATTCTGAGATAGGTCAGGAATCAGCCCAGAACTACACGAGAGGCAGGGCTTGACTGGCCATCTGGCAATTCTGGCAAATGCCAGAAGGGCCTGTCTGGTCATGGGCTGCCTTGTCTGCTAGGTTGTTAATATTATCTGTGTTCTCAAGACACTCATACTGTTAAGAGTTGTGACGGAGCACAAAGTCGATACCCCAGCAGGCCACGGGTATCATTAGACATATTGGTCTTGTAGAAAATCTTCCATTCCTCCATCCAGGGTAATATTAGTAATATATCCCATCTGGTTCATGGGGACAATATGGGCCTCTGTGATTTCAAATGCCAGGGCTGAATTTCGGCCCAGTCCGTACCTGACGAGAGGACCTGGTCAATGATCTAAAGAGAGCCGGGACACACAGTCTCAAACATTACCGTTAGTCCCCCTGTTTACACCAGGACATGCCCAGGCCCTTTTGAAGTTCATCAATGACCATCTAGATCAGTGTTCCCCAACTCCGGTCCTCAAGAGCCACCAACAGGTCATGTTTTCAGGATTTCCTTAGTATTGCCCAAGTGATAATTGCATCACCTTCACAGGCAATAATTCCAACACCTGTGACATACTACGTAAATCCTGAAAACATGACCTGTTGGTGGCTCTTGAGGACTGGAGTTGGGGAACACTGATCTAGATGATGCAGAGGAGGCATTAGAGAAGGTCATGTGGTCAAATGAGACCAAGATAACACTTTTTCATATCACCTCCACTCACCGTGTTTGGATGAAGTTGAAGATATAGGATGAGCACAACCCAAAGAACACCGTTCCTACTGTGAAGCACAGTGGGGGAAACATCATACTTTGGGGGTGCTTTTCTGTGAAGGGACAGGATGACTGCACCGTATTGAAGGGAGGATGGATGGGGTCATGTATCGCAAGATTTTGGCCTACAAGCTCCTCCCCTCAATAAGAGCATTGAAGATGGAATTATGGCTGGGTCTTCCAGCATGACAATGCCCCCAAACACAGCCAGGGCAACAAAAGAGTGGCTCCATAAGAAGCATTTTGAGATTCTGGAGTGCCCTAGCCAGTGTCCAGACCTGAACCCAATAGAAAATCTTTGGGGAAAGATGAAATTCATTGTTACCCAACGACAGCCCAAAACCTGAAAGATCTGGAGAAGATCTGTATGGAGGAGGGGGCCAAAATCCCTGCTGCACTGTGTGCAAACGTGGTCAAGAACTACAGGAAACGTCTGACCTCTGTAATTGCAAACAAAGGTTTCTGTGCTAAATATTCTGCTCTGTTTTTCTATTGTATCAAATACTTATTTCATGCAATAAAATGCAAATTAATTATTTAAAAATCATACGATGTGATATTCTGTTTTTTATTTTTAGATTCTGTCTCTCACAGGTGAAGTGTACCTACGATAAAAATTACAGACCTCTCCATTCTTTGTAGGTGGGAAAACTTGCTAAATTGGCTGTGTATCAAATACTTATTTTCCCCATTGTATCTATGTATTATCCAGTTATCTATCGCATCTGTCCACCCATCTATCTGTAAAGAGCCCAAGCGAGGTAGTCGTGGGTGAGTTGCTGCTCCCAGTCTCTCTGGCGCTCCACAGACAATATGTGTCCCTGTCCCGGTGGGCTGCTGTGTGTGTGTGGGGCATCACACTTACTTCTGGCCTGCAGGCCTCCATTGGCTCCAGGTTTTCCTCTTTTGGAAACTTGGCAGCAATTAATCCAGGGGACATCGGTTTTATAAAAATAATCAAAGCTTTACTGGACACTTGTCAGTCTTTACAAACAGGCATATAGGATAAGGCCCAATGGGTTGTCGTCTTTCCCACAGGTACAGGACACAACTTCAGCCCTGGTTCTCGGTATGGATACAGTGTCCCTCATTATCTTCTCTATCACTAGGAAATCTACTCCACCACTAGCAGTGCACCCGGATTGCAATACCTTCTGCCCCATGTAGTCTGAGCCCATCTTTCCCTGTAGCTTCACAAACTGAGTGCGCCCAAGGCCCCCGGCATCCATCTCAAAGTTCTCCCAAGTCAGTAAATGGAATCACATGGAAGGGTATTCTTGGCAATCCACTGCCCTGAGTATTAGGCCCACATTGTCCCTAGCAGCCCAATGCAGGAGGTTGCTGCTGACACTTCACACTACTGTTGTGCACTGAACTCTACTTCCTGTACTTGGCACTAACTATCAGTTCTCCTTACCCAATCTTGGCTGGCCATTAACCCTCACACTGTCCCTGTGCCTGATGTGTTACTTAGCAGACTTCACCTTTCACCTGCATTCTAGACAGTGATATCTTGTGACCATTAATTAGTACTAGTGTTGAGCGATACCGTCCGATACTTGAAAGTATCGGTATCGGATAGTATTGGCCGATACCCGAAAAGTATCGGATATCGCCGATACCGATACCAATACAAGTCAATGGGACACCAAGTATCGGAAGGTATCCTGATGGTTCCCAGGGTCTGAAGGAGAGGAAACTCTCCTTCAGGCCCTGGGATCCATATTAATGTGTAAAATAAAGAATTAAAATAAAAAATATTGATATACTCACCCGTCCGGAGGCCCCTGGACATCACCGCTGTTAACCGGCAGCCTGCTTTGCTTAAAATGAGCGCGTTCAGGACCTTCCATGACGTCACGGCTTCTGATTGGTCGCGTGCCGCTCATGTGACCGCCACGCGACCAACCACAAGCCGCGACGTCATTCTCAGGTCCTAAATTCCTAGAATGAGGAGTTTAGGGCCTGAGAATGACGTCGCGGCTTGTGATTGGTCGCGTGGCGGTCACATGAGCGGCACGCGACCAATCAGAAGCCGTGACATCATGGAAGGTCCTAAACGCGCTCATTTTAAGCAAAGCAGGCTGCCGGTTAACAGCGGTAAGGTGCAGGGGCCGCCGGAGAGGTGAGTATATCCATATTTTTTATTTTAATTCTTTATTTTACACATGAATATGGTTCTGATACCGATTCCCGATACCACAAAAGTATCGGAACTCGGTATCGGAATTCCGATACCGCAAGTATCGACCGATACCCGATACTTGCGGTATCGGAATGCTCAACACTAGTTAGTACTGCAACCCACCAGGAAATTAACACTTATCACATGGACACATATCAGAAGCAAAAGAAAATTCACATCTTACCTATTCTATACGAAAAATAGCATTGATGTCTTCAGGGGAGAAGAAGGCAGCTTGTCCATCTCCTTACATATCTACTTCATTTCTATCTATCATCTATCTACCTACATATGCTTTTACCTTCAGCTCCAGGCTTCCTCTGGCACTGGGGCGACAAATTCCCAGTGGTCACAAGGCAATGAAGCCTCTTGTCTTGACCCTTGCCAGTTTGCATACTTTGGCCAAAATGTCAAACATAGCCTGAAATATTTTTTCACTTTTGCAAAATGTAACCACGTTGTTTAATGTTTCTTTGGGGGGCACTTACATAGTGTTGGGAAGCCTGCCTGATCTTATAGTATTAGCTTCACCAATAGGCCTTAAGATGGTTTACATGTATCATTGCGACTGGCACCTTCATCTTTACTTGTGTGCATTTATAATACTAAGAAACCACTACGCCTACAGATGATCGGAGTGTGAGTGGTTGTTTCATCCGTATATTGCACTTTTACTGCAGCCTCCTCCTTTTATCATGGGGACTTCTGCATCTTGCAGTATAATGGAATTGTGACCACGTATTGGTAAGTACGGTCTCTTTCTGTTGCGTGTTTGACAGCAGCCTCTAAGGGGTTAATCTGCTGTGATTCGCGCTAGCTATAATGACCAAAAAAATCCTTTTACACATTAAAGAAGATTTCATCTATCACCGAAAGCTGAGGTGACCTCAGGCATGACCATGTGGACTTCCATATAATGACTCGCAGCTATCACATGGTATAGCACAGAATATCAGTAGGGACTATCAGAGCCTGTATAAAAGCTGTGGCAGGGAATAAAGCAGACATTTTAAGGTGACTCTGAATAGTGAAAGGACTTCGTAGCTCACAGGTCAGCTAAAGGGAGAGGAAAACCTAACGCTTTAGACAAAAACTCCAAACAATAAGGTGTTGTACAACTGCAGCACTCAAGATGAGATTGGTAGTTTGCAAATAATGCAGAAAGTCAATTGATGGGAGAGAAATAGACAGGAGAGGTGCCCATAGACTTGCCAGACTCATTGTGATTGATCAGCGATATGGTGGAGATGCATCTGTCCTGCTGCATTTGAATTAAAAATACCCATTTCTTTCATTTACTGTATAGTGCACTAGAAAGCAGAAGCAAGGCAGCACAATATTTTTCACAAAAAAGTATAAAATCAGTGTCAGTCAGAGACAGTGTGCTGGCTTAACACAATTTTGTGAAATGGGGGAAAAAATGTTTTTCAAACAAACAAATGAAACTTCTCCAACATCTAGAAATTTAACTGGAACTATATATCTCACAAAGTCTGGTCCGCAAACTTTTTTTTTTGTACATATATTCTACAAGTGATTTTTTTTACATCTTTACTCAGTACACCAATACGATGTCCCATTGCAGGTGCTGGTTTTTTGGTCGTCTGCTTACCTAGCGTTTCTTATTTTGTCATTTTTCATAAGGGAGGTGTTAATTTTGTTGAAGAAGCAAAAAAAAAAAAAAGGAAAAAAGGAAAAAAATTAAGACTTTTTAGACTTTTAAGAGTATATCTGTTTTAGGCTATGTGCACACGTTGCGGATTAGGCTTAGGAATTTCTGGTGCGGATTCTGTCTCTCCTGGCAGAAAACGCACCTGAGGTTTTTTGTGCGGTTCCACAGCGTTTTTTTGTTCGTTTTTGCTGCGGTTTTCTTGCGGATTTGCTGCGGTTTTCTATAATGGAGTGGGTACAAAAACGCTGCAGATTCACAGAAAATAATTGACATGCTGTTTCTTTTAAACCGCAGCGTTTCTGCAGCGGATTTTCCGCAAAGTGTGCACAGCATTTTTTTTTCTCATTGATTTACATTGTACTGTAAATCAATTGCGGATCTGCAGCGTTTCTGCACCTCAAAAAACACTGCGGATCCGCAGAGAATCCGCAACGTGTGCACATACCCTTACTAGTCTAACTTGATCACTATATATTCTACACCTACACTGCAGCCGGCTGACACATTTTACTTTCTGTACGTGGACCTACCTAGCATTTCTTGTTACATCCTTTTTGGTTACGGAACTTACGGTTGATTAATTGGGATTGGAAATATTGTCATGTTGTTCAAAAGAACAATGACAATGACAAAAGATAGAGCAGTGTAAAAGAAAAATGCCTCAATACCATGGTAAAGAAAGTGTGAGCTGCTGACAGCTGCAAAAGCACCATGAGCACTGCTATCAGCCGTCTGGGCAGCAGCCCTACCATATGCAGGTCACAATTGGCCTCTATTGCCTCCAGATATCATATTAATGGGGAGGAGAAGAAGGATGTTTTGGAATATAAGGTACATCACTCATCCCAGCCTCAGCAGGATGATGTTATCTCTGACAGCGACACCATCAGTTTGAGCCAAAGTTCTGCCCAAAAAGGTCTGCCTAATCACAAAGGTTAAAAGGATAATTTTTAGACAGTTTTTTTTTTCAATGAAAACAAAACTTGAAAAGTTTGCTTTCTGTGTTAGTAAGTGGGATGTTGTTACTACAGCTTACCATCCATTTCTTGGTGACGTCACTTTGATATTAGTAAGGTTGAGTTTCTGTTAAAGAGCTTGCAAGGTGTTGGATGAAATAGGAGACCTCAGCATGTTACACACATTGTTTCAGAGCCACTGATGCTAATTTTATTTGCTGGCAAAAGAATTTTAGGAAAAATTTGACAAACTTGTCAAATTTGTATTTAAAAAATTGTTGATCATCTCTATTATCTATACAGTATATCTATCGCATATCTATTTATCTTGAACCTTGTGTACATGGGCTTAGAGTATATATGATTTTTCATCTTTTTGAAATAGGAGTGCTGGTATCTTTTATTTTATAAATGCCGGAATGCAGTTATCTATCTACAGTATTAATACAATTTTTGGCTGTTTATCTGTTGCATAGCTTTTCTGCACGGTTTCGATTGTTTATAAGCACCAGCATATTATTAGTGTCCCGGGGTGATGCCTCATAGTCAATGCTAATAATAATGAAGCCTGCTGCTACCTGCTACAGTCAGGGCCGAGCGCCACCGACCTGTCAGCCAATTATAGACAATTACTACAGATATCAATGATGGCGCTGATAAACAGAGGTTGTCATAGAGACCGGAGGGAAGGGAAATATTTTGTGACCTATTTCTAGTGGAACACAAATCTCTATCTATCTATAATCTATCTATTATCTATGTATCTATGATCTATCTATCTATCTATCTATCAATTATTATCTATCTATCTATCAATTATTATCTATCTATTACACTGGTCAACAGCATTTTTGGTGCCAAAGATATTTCATCGAATTTAGGGTATTTTTGGGGTGCTGATTCTGAATATGTCATCAGTTTTGCCAGATTGGCTCAAGTTTTTGAGATTTTTGGTATCTTATTTATAGCACTTGTTGGTAAATGCGACGCATCCTCTCATTAATTTCTTTGGATTAGTACTTGAACTGAGCAGTTCTCAATATAGTTTTGTGTTAATTAGTGTTCTAAAAGTTTGTTCATAGCTTGATTTTTGCACTAACTTTATGTTGTTGTCTGTTTTCCAGTGAAAAGCATGAACTCATCAAGAAGAAGTTGTCTTAACGATCCAGACTCATTCTGTTACATTTGTGGTGAATACACACTGCCAAAACATAGAAGAAACATAACAGACTTCGTAAAAAAAGTGTATTTTGCCTATTTTGGGGTTATGCTTGGGGACCAAGACAAGTTTTGGGCACCACACATAGTGTGCAAAGCATGTATCGAATTATTACGAAAATGGAGCAAAGGACAAAGAAAAAGCTTCAAATTTGGTGTTCCAATGGTGTGGAGAGAGCCAAAAAATCATCATGATGACTGTTATTTATGGTAACCACAGGTACAGGCACATCTTCACAATGAGGGACAGGCCTTCTTGCAGATTCCATGTTACTCCCATTTTCGTTTCTTATGCTTATTGAATCCTTGCACTTGCACTGCACAGAAATAACAGTCATCATGATGATTTTTTGGCTCTCTCCACACCATTGGAACACCAAATTTGAAGCTTTTTCTTTGTCCTTTGCTCCATTTTCGTAATAATTCGATACATGCTTTGCACACTATGTGTGGTGCCAGTAGCGTAGCTACCAGGGGGGCAGAGGGGGCGGTCGCCCCGGGCCCTGTGCTCTGAGGGGGCCCACCCGGAGCTACGCTACTGTTAGGGCCGGCATTAAGGCCCCGTCTCACTAAGCGATTTACCAACGATCACGACCAGCGATATGACCTGGCCGTGATCGTTGGTAAGTCGCTGTGTGGTCGCTGGGGAGCTGTCACACAGACCGCTCTCCCCAGCGACCAACGATCAGGGGAACGACTTCGGCATCGTTGAAACTGTCTTCAACGATGCCGAAGTCCCCCTGCAGCACCCGGGTAACCAGGGTAAACATCGGGTTACTAAGCGCAGGGCCGCGCTTAGTAACCCGATGTTTACCCTGGTTACCAAAAAAAACAAACACTACATACTCGCCTTTCGGTGTCCCTTGCCGTCTGCTTCCTGCTCTGACTGAGCCGCCGTACAGTGAGAGCAGAGCGCAGCGGTGACGTCACTGCTGCGCTCTCACTTCTCACTGTACGGCCGGGAGTCAGTGAGAGCAGGAAGCAGCCGGCAAGGGACACCGAAAGGCGAGTATGTAGTGTTTGTTTTAGTGTTTGTTTTTTTTGGTAACCAGGGTAAACATCGGGTTACTAAGCGCGGCCCTGCGCTTAGTAACCCGATGTTTACCCTGGTTACCAGTGAAGACATCGCTGGATCGGTGTCACACACACCGATTCAGCGATGTCAGCGGGGCCTCAACGACCAAAAAAAGGTCCAGGCCATTCTGACACGACCAGCGATCTCGCAGCAGGGGCCTGATCGCTGGTACGTGTCACACATAGCGAGATCGCTATGGAGGTCGCTGTTGCGTCACAAAACTTGTGACTCAGCAGCGATCTCGCTAGCGATCTCGCTATGTGAGACGGGGCCTTTAGGGGCCCCTGCCTCCGGGCAATGTTTATCTGTAATTTCCCCTGCGTTTGTACTGTGTATGTAGCTAAAGTAACATGCACGGTACAAACACTCACAGGGGGTCAGCAGAGAGAAGGAAGAGAAGGCCTCCAATCAGAGTGCAGGGAGTGAGTCATGTGATCGCTCTTCTGCAGTCTGTGGAGGAGAGGGGGAAGGGAGGTCACTCACCGCTCACCCAATCCCGGCTGAGCGCGCTCTGCTCAAAGCTGCTGTGCTGCAGAGAAGTGATCAGCTCCAGCAGCAGGGGCAGCAGCCGGGGCCGCAGGGGGACTCTGCCTCTGACTGACCTGAGCTCACTGCCTGCACATGATGTCTGCAGCATCTGACTTGGAGGAGCCTGAGGAGCAGCCCCCAGGACCAGAGGACACTCTCCACACAGCATGATGAGTATCTTGGCACATGTCATTTGCTATTTCATATGTCTGATCTGTTGCCTTGAATACATACATACAGGCACAGTATATAAAGCAATGAAGGTTCTTAAAGGGAACCTGTCACCCCGTTTTTTAAAGATGAGATAAAAATAGCGTTAAATAGGGGCAGAGCTGTGCTTTACATTAGCGTCTTTTTTGTGCCTTTATTCCCCAGCTATGCTGCCGAAATACCTTTGTAAAGTCGCCATTTTGGGCTGTCACGCTGGTCTGGTCATATGGGCGTGGTGACATCGCTGTTTCTTTCCCCAGATCTTGCTTATCTGTCCGTTGGTGGCGTAGTGGTTTGCACATGTCCAGCTGCCGAATCCACTGCGCAGATGAAGGAAAAGAGCGCGATCTGCGCTGTTCCCCTGGTGATCGGTGGGGGCGGCCGTCTTCCTGAGGCCGCAGGTGCGCAGATGGAGGGCTCTGCTGCACGGGGCTTCAGGAAAATGGCCGCGGGATGCCGCGCATGCGCAGATGGAGATCGCGGCGGCCATTTTCCTGAAGCCCCGGGAAGCCGAGCACTCCATCTGCGCACGCGCGGCCTCAGGAAGATGGCCGCGCCCACTGATAAACCGCTGAATAGCGCAGATCGCGCTCTTTTCCTTCACCTGCGCAGTGGATTCGGCAGCTGGACATGCGCACACCACTACGCCACCAACGGACAGATAAGCAAGATCTGGGGGAGAAACAGCGCTGTCACCATGCCCATAGGACCAGACCAGCGTGAGTGACAGCCCAAAATGGCGACTTTACAAAGGTATTTCGGCAGCATAGCTGGGGAATAAAGGCACAAAAAAGACACTAATGTAACGCCCAGCTCTGCCCCTATTTAACGCTATTTTTATCTCATCTTTAAAAAACGGGGTGACAGGTTCCCTTTAAACTTGTATGTCTTGTTTATCCTGCAATCTGGACAGACACTGAACACTGACATGTGATCGATAAGTGTCTTGCACATAATGTATTTACTGCTGATTAGCTTATGAGAAGGAGAATGATTATTTTCTTAAGTTTGCGAGTGGCTGGAATCTTGCAGGACGGCTTTACATGTGGGAGCCTGTCATCATATAAGGTCCGGCCACCATCTGTACGCCCTCACATAGTGTTCTAGAACGCTCTCTATGTCCCCAATCCTCTATGCAAGGCACAAAAAAGAGCTTTTATTATACTCACGGATGGCGCAGTCCGGGCGTCACAGTCTTGATCCGGCGCCGACCCTCTTCCTGTGATCGCTGTCCCTCTTCGTGTGGAAGATGCGTCCTACATCCTGCATTCAGTGTCCTCTATCGCACTCCCATGCAGGCGCACTTCTCTTTGCCCTGCTGAAGTCAGAGCACAGTATTGTAGTGCGCATGCGCCGGTTTATTTCCAGGTAATCAGCGCCCTTTGGCCTTTCCCAGCGCATACACACTACAGTACTTGGCTCTGCTTTCAGCAGCCTAGAGAGAAGTGTGCCTGCACAGGAGCGCGATGGGTGACACTGTGTGGATGACGTAGGATGTGTCATCCAGATGAAGCAGTAATGGAGAATGGCGATCTTAAGTCAAGACCAGCGATGCCTTGGTGAGAGCCATTGGTGAGTATAATGAGAGGTCATTTTTATGCCTTGCGGAGGGGATTGGGGACACATTTACAGCCTTCCTTATAGAGGCTGCCTATGGGAGCTGCATAATACTATATAGTCTTCCTATGTGAAGGGCATTATACTATAGAGTCTGCCTATGGGGAGTGCATGATACTATATGGAGGCCTATGGGGAATGTATTATACCATATTGAGGACTATCCGGTGTATTATGCTATATGGAGGCTATCTAGAGGGCCATCATTCAGTGCGGAGATTACAGCGACGGGGCCATCATACAGTGTTGGAGCCAGTTTGGGGGATATTAACGGGTCAGTATATACAGTGAGGGGGCATAATACTGTGTAAAGGGGAGCTGTACAGTGGGGGAGACTCGGGACTTTATTAAATGTAAAGTGGGCACTTATTCTTACAGGGGAACTCAGGTTACTGTGACTATCAAAGGGTCACACACAGAGGGCATTATTACTTTCTAGGGGACAAAATGTGGGCACTGTTTTCTAGGGCACATGCACCTGGCATTACTATATTATAGAGGGGTGCTTTAGAATTTAGATGGCACAGAGAACCACACAGCAGGTGCAGTAATAGGGACACATACGGCAGCAGCGGCTCAGTATTGGGGTATCAGGGGCAGTAGTAGGGACACATACGGCAGCAGTGGCTCAGTATTGGGGTATCGGGGTCAGTAATAGGGACACATACGGCAGCAGCGGCTCAGTATTCGGGTATCAGGTGCAGTAATAGGGACACATACGGCAGCAGCGGCTCAGTATTGGGGTATCAGGGGCAGTAATAAGGACACATACGGCAGCAGTGGCTCAGTATTGGGGTATCGGGGTCAGTAATAGGGACACATACGGCAGCAGCGGCTCAGTATTCGGGTATCAGGTGCAGTAATAGGGACACATACGGCAGCAGCGGCTCAGTATTGGGGTATCAGGTGCAGTAATAGGGACACATACGGCAGCAGCGGCTCAGTATTCGGGTATCAGGTGCAGTAATAGGGACACATACGGCAGCAGCGGCTCAGTATTGGGGTATCAGGTGCAGTAATAGGGACACATATGGCAGCAGCGGCTCAGTATTGGGGTATCAGGTGCAGTAATAGGGACACATACGGCAGCAGCGGCTCAGTATTGGGGTATCAGGTGCAGTAATAGGGACACATACGGCAGCAGCGGCTCAGTATTGGGGTATCAGCAGGATGATGAGTTTGTGCAGGTTGGGAATAGATGGTGATGGGGCTGGAATGTGAGAAGTGAAACGTGTCTTTGTTGTATTCTCTGCAGATGAGTTGTAGCTGGAAGAAGTTGTCATGTCGGTCTGGGCCAGATGGAAAAGACGGGAAAAATGAACAATTCTATCAGAAAGAACGTCAGAGGTAAGTCATTATCTGTAACTGTGCAGTGATCTGTTATATGTTCTGTAGGACTGGTATCTACCACTGACCATATGGCGGTAATATCAGTGTTGGTCTTTATATAGAGATTATCTTCAGTAACAGCGCGGTCATCTGCTGAGGTTCTCCTCCACTATTAGGGCGCATCACTGAATTGTAATGAAGGTTACCTGGTTAGGGGCCCACTCAGAAGCTTCGCCCCCCCTGGACCAAAACCCTAGCTACGCCTCTGTGTGGTGCCCAAAACTTGTCTTGGTCCCCAAGCATAACCCCAAAATAGGCAAAATACACTTTTTTGACGAAGTCTGTTATGTTTCTTCTATGTTTTGGCAGTGTGTATTCACCACAAATGTAACAGAATGAGTCTGGATCGTTAAGACAACTTCTTCTTGATGAGTTCATGCTTTTCACTGGAAAACAGACAACAACATAAAGTTAGTGCAAAAATCAAGCTATGAACAAACTTTTAGAACACTAATTAACACAAAACTATATTGAGAACTGCTCAGTTCAAGTACTAATCCAAAGAAATTAATGAGATGATGCGTCGCATTTACCAACAAGTGCTATAAATAAGATACCAAAAATCTCAAAAACTTGAGCCAATCTGGCAAAACTGATGACATATTCAGAATCAGCACCCCAAAAATACCCCAAATTCATTAAAATATTTTGGACACCAGAAAAAAAAATTTTTTTTGTTGACCTGTGTTATCTATCTATTATCTATTATCATTTATTTATCTATTATCTATCTATCTTTTACCTATCTATCTATTGATCTATCTATTATCTATATATCTATGAAACTATCTAATAACTATCCATTATCTATCTATGTCACTGGTGTGTCAGAGGCTTCAGACAGTTGCACAGCATCTGGCTGCAGAAGGTCTCTGTGGTTGGCTATGCAGGCGCCATACTAGTCCTTCTGAGTCTTTGAACCAGTGGTAACCTCCCCCCGGCTCTAATTGACACATCTGTACCTGGGTGTTTATAGACTTCCTGGCTGCTGCTGGGAATTTCCGGTGATATTTCCATTTTCCCCTGTTGAGGCTTGGAGCTATAGCAGTCGGCTATCTTCCTCTTTGGTGCTGTTGGATGACGTATGTGTTACCTCTCTCTTAGTCTACTCAAGATAAGTGCTCCCCTTGTTGTCTGTCTATCCCAGATGTCTTTAGTTGTAGTGGGGATTGACTAGTGCCTACCCCGTCTGCTCCTAAGCAGGGCTTATCACCAGGGTCAGGCAGGGATTAGGTTCCTGCTCGGTGATAGGTGCAGAACCTATATAGGGATGTTTAGGGCAGACAGGGTGACTTTAGATCTACCTAGGGGTCCCCACTCCCCCCTTCCCTAGTGTTGGGCTCCCGTCCCCTCAACCCTTTGTGTTGCACTTAGTCTTCCAACAATCTATCTATCTATCTATCTATCTATCTATCTATCTATCTATCTATCTATCTATCTATCTATCTATCTATCATCTATTACTATCTATTATCTATTATCTATTTATCATTATCTATCTGTTATCTATCTTTTTATTATCTATCTATGTATCTAGTATCTATCTATCTATCTATCTATCTATCTATCTATCTATCTATCTATCTATCTATCTCTCTCTATCTCATGCTGTTGTTGTCACTGTTGCTTATTAGTGTTCCAGTTATTATTTCTCATTTGAACTTAGGAATACCGAGTGAATCTTTAATAATCCCGCTGTATCAGACCTTCCCAGTTAATGCCATCATCTATATCCATAAATTATTCAAGTTAAGATTTCCACTTAATTACGGCCTTTTATTTTTCTAAAACCTATTGTGAAATTCCTTTTTTTTCAATGGAAGTTCCCATAAAATTCATTATAAAATAAATGCACCTATAAAAAGCCACTTCGGGCGGAGACAAGCGGTGCCCGGGACTCTTCCCTGCCGACATAATGGAAAGTAAGTGAAGTTCTCGTTGCGTTCCTGTAGGATCGGTGATGTTCCCAAGGCTCTGACTCACAGTCACCTCCCACCAAGTTTAATCAGTATCCCAGCTGGAGACAAATAACAGCAGGATTTTTTTCAGTTGCTTTCAATGAGTTCACGCTGTTCCGAGAGCACATTCCACTTCTTACAGAAAGTTAGCTATGTCAGCCTTAAGTTCTTCTCATTTATGCCTTTCTGATAACTTGATAACAGGCAATTACCCAGCCAGGGGTTTCTTGAGGACCATAAAGTTGTATTTTACACTAAGATTAAGTAATTCACTGGGAAATAGCAAAGTCTATTAGAATCCTTGATGGCCTTTTTGGAAGTCATACAATGAAATCTGCGCCATGTTGAATGGGGCTTCATCAGTGGCACGGTGGAAAGGTGCCAAAGAAAATGCCAGCGTTATGTTTCGAAGAACTTATTAGGTAGATCCTCAAAACCCTTGGTCTGGATAAGCAGATGACGTTATTACAGGAAGGAGATCCATATGGAAAAATGGAAGCTTTGGTAGAAAAATGGCAACTGGAGGAACAACTGGGAACCACTCAATCTGATGAAATAAAATTAATATTGCGGCAACAGTCAAAACAGAGTTGCAGTCTACAAGAAATCAAGGAAGACTCAGTGATAAGGAATTTCTGGACCAGAGCGGAGTTGCACAATGATATGGCAGAGTTGTGTCAGCAATTTAACCGAGCTCACTTTGTCGCAGAGTCCAATGCCAAGCTGTCAGCAGTGTGACACACTTTACATAGCAGAGCTGACTTGTCACAGAGTCACCCAGTGATGTGGTAGACCTCGTTAGTCCAAACGCAAGTGCAGACAACCGTATGTCCTCCATTCGGGAAAATCGGTTGGATTATGCTAATCACACTCCGATCAGACAGTCCTCAGAGTTTGATCAGAGTGTAGTCAGATTTTCTTGGAGGGGGAGAGATAAAAAAAAGGTTCTCCATCTTCTGCATTCAGTCTGTCCATGAAAATCATTCGATTGTCATCCGAGAACAATCCGATGTTTTCCACGAACCCACAGACATGAATGAGCGAGTGCCATCTGATTACACAGGCATGCAAGGGTTAAATTTCCTACCATACTTTTCTCAAGATGGTGCTCTAGTGTATTGCAGAGATGTTCCTGGGCTGATGGAAAAATGTAACATTGAGTACAATGTGAGCGAGTGGACACTCTTCATTGATTCATCCAAAAAAAGTCTGGATACTGTGCTACTGCACAATAGCAGCAAATATACTCAGTGCCTGTAGGGCATTCTGTGCAGCGGAAGGAAAACTATGAGAATTTAGACTTTATTCTCAAGAAGCTTAACTGCAAGGATCAAGGACGGTCAATATGTGGTGATCTGAGAGTTCTTTCTTTGCTCATTTGGAAGCAAGGAGAATACATGAAGTATCCATGCTTTTTGTATGAATGGGACAGCAGGGATAGGACTCCTGACTGGAGCCTAAAAAGTTGGCCGACGAGAACATCCTTGCAACTTGGACTCAAGGACGTGGTTCGGTAAAGTTTAGTTGGTCCCACAAAAGTTCTCCTGCCATCACCCATATTTTGCCTACTTGTGATATCGAAGGTAAATTTTGCAGGCTGCGAGTAGCCCAGAGAAAAAAATCAGACATGTGCCCAACCTCATTGAATAACATTGTTCTGAGTGCTATCCAATGCTTTGGCGGATCGCACTTGGACAGAAACTTTGGTCGTCTGCACCAGCCCTAAGGCAGATTTGCCCAGTAATATAACAGAGATAGCTTTGTTATAGAGTGCAAAGTGGACTGGCACAATAGAATAGCAGAGCTACCCAGTGAAATAGCAGAGCTGGCCTAGTTTAGTTGTAGTAACATTATAGTATCTAAGAATAAGGAACGCAATCCAAAGTAGTGAATGTGTCTGACAAGCAACTGAATACTCAGGCTGAATCTGCCACATGAGCCGGCCTATAAGACCAGAAGTTCTTGATGATATACCGACAGTGGAAGGAGGCATATGTGTTTGGCCACCCTTAAAGAAGTTGTTCACTACTAGGACAACTTGTCATACCCCATACTTGGCCCGATAAAATAAAAAAGCTAATACTAATACTCAGCTTATACCCCGCCTACCGGGACATTTTAGAGCACTTCATGATTCCCTCTGCCGAGAAGCATTTTGGAGATGGACTTTTCACCTGTCCACACTGCCAAAAGTACCAATACACCAATACCTGGTGTACCATCAACAGTATCACTGTGCTTGATTGGCAGCAAACTCGCCTGATCTTAACCCCATAGAGAATCTATAGAGTATTGTCAAGAGGAAGATGAGAGACACCAGACCCAACAATGCAGATGAGCTGAAGGCTGCTATCAAAGCAACCTGGGCTTCCATAACCCCTCAGCAGTGCCACAGGCTGATTACCTCCATGCCACGCCGCATTGATGCAGTAATTGATGCAAAAGGACCCGACCAAGTATTGAGTACATTTACTGAGCATACATTTCAGTAGGACAACATTTCGGATTTTAAAATCATTTTTCAAGCTGGTGTTATAAAGTATTCTAATTTACTGAGATAATGACTTTTGTGTTTTCATTGGCTGTAAGCCATAATCATCAACATTAACAGAAATAAACACGTGAAATAGATCACTCTGTGTGTAATGACTCTATAGAATATAGGAGATTCACTTTTTGTATTGAAGAACTGAAATAAATTAACTTTTTGATGATATTCTAATTTTGTGAGAAGCACCTGTAGTTTTTTCTCCAGTTGCAACTAATTTAACAGACTTTTCAGCGTCTTCACAATTCTTTACACTTTTTTTATTTCTTCTGCTCACGGATGAGCGATTTTTCTTTTATCCTTTCCTACAACACTTATCTTTCCGAATAACCATTTCACTGTTTATGGGATATTTGTCTTTAGAAATTGCAGCTTTCCACCTCGCACTTATCAGAATTCTTCCTTTCTTATTGTCAGCGTCAAACAAAAGGAACATTTACAATAAGATGTGACAGAATGTTTTGCTGACAGGGACGCTGAGCTGGTTAATTAGTCTTTGTGTTTATGTAAATCGCTATCTGTGAAAGTGATCCAGAATATCGTGAGATTCTAGTATCCAAAAAGAATTCATGTAACCCTGTTTGTTATTTTTATTAAAGAGGTTCCTGCTATTGCAGAGGGACATCTTATTCTCAGTGCTACACTGTATTATAGAGTGCTCCAGAGGACATAGTCTGGCCATTATTACATGGAAGTCCGGTGTCACCACCCCGGCCCTGAACATACGGGGGGACCCACTTGCCATAGGGGATGCCGGAACACTATGGAGCCTGTGAGTCGGGGAGCCTGGTGCAATCGCTGACACTGTCCCCCCTCAAATACTCATCTCCCCCATTCCCCGCTGCTCCGGTCTCTTTAGCGTCTCCTGACTCTCTGTGACGTGTCAGGGCAGAGGGCGCAATGATGCCGCTACTGTGCTGAGCAGAAGGCGCTGAGGAGACTGGAGCAGCAGGGAACAGGATAGGCGAGTATTTGATTTTTTTATGTATGGAGCATTATATGGAGGCCATTATACCGTATGGAGCATTATATATAGCTCCCAACCATCCCAGCTTAAGCGGGACTACCCATCACATCTAGGCTTTTTCCTAGCTTCTATACTAACCGCTCTTTGACGTCTTCATCAGTCAGTAGCTCCTCCTCCTTCTTCTCTCTGTTCAGTGCCTTAATTAAATTATATACAGTGGTGTTCAAAAGTCCTGCATAGGCGTGAAGAAAACTATATGTTTCATACTTCTGCAGCTCTACAGTGAAACTGGTGGAACATATATGTTTTTCTAATCCCTCATTGTTTGCCATACTCATTTTTGAATGTCCCAAGTGTATAAATTGTTATGGTATGCGCATTTTTGATATTTTTTTTTGCAGCATAACCATACCTACACCAGTACAGTGTGTAGAATGGTGAACAGGTTTCTAAGTTCATTAACTTCCAATGCAAGTTCACACAGAGTTAAATTTTACTTTTAAAGATTTATTATTTTTTATTTAATTCAGAGTCCTGAAAAGGGCCTTTTGAGTGCATCTTAAGCTTCTAATACTTTATTGGCCAAGCCTTTGCTCTTGAGCACCAGCTTGCATCTCTGTGGCATTGAGTGAACAAGCTTCTGCAGATGTTCACGAGTGATGATGTGGTTCCAGGCCTGTATCAGAGCCTCAATCAACTCACTCTTGTTCCTTGGCTGTTTTCTAGATATCTCTAATGATACCTTGTGCCACAAATTTTCAATTGGATTGAGGTCCGAGGACTGAGCTGGCCAGTCAATAGTAGCCACCTTGTTCTTCCAACACCATTGGCTGCCATACAGCCCCAGACCATTACTTTCATTACATGTTTCACAGAGAAGCTCAAACACTCTGGCTTGTACTCTTCAGTGGGAACCTTCTCACATAAGACTTGCCATCATTTCCTAAAATGCAAAAAGTGCTTTCATCACTAATTAGCACTTTTTCCCACTCCTCCTTCCTCCATTTTAAATATTTCAATGCCCACAGTTTTCGCCTTTGTCTTTGTATGGCTGTCATCAATGGCTTCTTTCGGGCCTTGCACCCTCTCAATCCTGCTTCCAAACATCTCTTCCTAACAGTTGACGTTGCTACCTCAATATTGCACTTTTCTTGTCATTCTCGCAGAAGCTGAGGAGAGGTGAGCTTTCGATTGGCAAGGGATGTTCTTATCAGTACTCTAGCCTCCCTTTTAGTTGACTTTCTGGGCCGACCAGATCTGGGCCTGTCCTGGGTAATTCCAAGCTGCTTATGTTTCTGCAAAATTCTTACGACTATGCTCTGATTACAGCCGACCTTCCTTGCGATCTGGGGGCCAGTATAACCCTCTTCATGTAGCACCACAACTCGCACACGATCCTCCGCTGACAAAAATCTGAAGGCTCCCATCATAAAACTCTACAGTATGATTCACTAGATAGATCAACAGATAAAACAAACAAACAAAGCAGCAGATGTGATGCAATATAATGCAATGTGATTGGCTGCCATATCCAGGTTATGATTGGTCACAAGAACCTCATCTGTGATTGGCTAATTTTGGATCTGAAGCTGTACAATATATAGTTGTGCTTTCAATTCCCATATTGTTGCAATAATTTCAGGCAAAACTGCTTCACAAACTAAAAATATTACAGGGAGAGAATGCAAAATTGTATTCTGAACAAAACCATATATAATATGTTATATTCGCATCGAAGATATTCGACAGAAAACGTTTAAAACTTGAAAAATCAATTTATCCTATGCCTATGCAGGACTTTTGAACACCACTGTATTTGCAGCTTTGAAAATTTGCCTCATGATTTGTCCCTCTCTCTCTGCTCTTCAAGAGTTGGGAGGAATGGCAATATATGGGGCCCATTATACTGTATGTAGCAATATATGGGGCCATAATAGTGTATGGAACATTATATGTGGCAAATATATACTGTATGTAGCAATATATAAGGCCATTATACTGTATAGAGCATTATAAGGGGCTCATTATACTGTATGGAACATTATATGGGGCCCATTATATACACTGTATAGAGCAACATATGGGGATCATTATACTGTATGGAGCAATATATGGGACCATTATACTGTATAGAGCATTGTATGGGGCTTAGTATACTGTATGGAACATTATATGGGGCCATTATATACTGTATGAAGCAATATATGAGGATCATTATACTCTATGGAGCAATATATTGGGGCCATTATACTGTATAGAGCATTGTATGGGGCTTATTATACTGTATGGAACATTATATGGGGCCCATTATACTGTATGGAGCAATATATGGGGCCATTATATACTGTTTGGAGCAATATATAGGGCTCATTACACTCTATGAAGCAATATATTGGGGCATTATACTGTATGGAACATTATATGGGGCCATTATATACTGTATAAGGCTAGTTTCACATTTGCGTTTAAAAATGCAGCGTTTAAAACGCAAACGCAGGTGGTGAAAAAAACGCATGTAAATGCGGCAAAACGCCGCGTTTTTAGATGCATGCGTTTCCGCATGCGGTAAAAAAAACGCAGCGTTTTGCCGCGTTTACATACGTTTTTTCCTGCGTTTGCGTTTTTGAAACGCATGCTGAGAAGTGTGTGACAGCTGCCAATCATCAAAATCAACAAGAAAACCCACTATAAATAGAAATAGCTAGGGTTAGGGTTAGGATCCCTAGGGTTAGGGTTAGGGTTAGGATTAGGATTAGGGTTGAGCGACTTTTCCTTTTTTGAGGTCGAGGGTTAGGGTTAGGATTAGGGTTGAGTGACTTTTCCTTTTTTGAGGTCGAGTCGGGTTTCGTGAAACCCGACTTTCTCAAAAGTCGAGTCGAGTGAAATCGGCCGATCTTCTTGAAAAGTCGGGGTCGGGGGATCGGCCGAAACACGAAACCCAATGCAAGTCAAAGGGAAATCTATATATTTTTATATTTACTTCAGCGCGATATAGCAGAAAAGCCGGTAATTCAATTGCCGGCTTTTCATTTCTCCTTCACAAACCCGACAGGATATGAGACATGGTTTACACACAGTAAACCATGTCATATCCCCCTTTTTTTTGCATATTCCACACTACTAATGTTAGTAGTGTGTATGTGCAAAATTTCGGCGCTGTAGCTATTAAATTAAAGGGTTAAATGGCGGAAAAAATTGTCGTGGGCTCCCGGGCAATTTTCTCCGCCAGAGTGGTAAAGCCAGTGACTGAGGGCAAATATTAATAGCCAGGAGAGGGACCATGGTTATTGGCCCCCCTGGCTACAAACATCTGCCCCCAGCCACCCCAGAAAAGGCACATCTGGAAGATGCGCCTATTCTGGCACTTGGCCACTCTCTTCCCACTCCCTGTAGCGGTGGGATATGGGGTAATGAAGGGTTAATGTCACCTTGCTATTGTAAGGTGACATTAAGCCAGATTAATAATGGAGAGGCGTCAATTATGACACCTCTCCATTATTAATCCAATTGTATGAAATGGTTAAAAAAAACACACACACAATATTGCAAAGTATTTTAATGAAATAAACACACAGGTTGTTGTAATATTTTATTGCTCTCTCAATCCACCTGAAGACCCTCGCTCTGTAACAAAGGAAAAATAATAAACCAACAATATACATACCTTCCAATGATCTGTCACGTCCCACGATGTAAATCCATCTGAAGGGGTTAAAATATTTTACAGGCAGGAGCTCTGCTAATGCAGCTGTGCTCGTGCCTGTCAAACCCTGGTGAATGAAGGTAATGTAGGTCAATGACCTGTAGTTACCTTCATTCGCGGTGATGCGCCCCCTGCTGGATGTCCCTCGAACGCGGGAAAATATTCAGAAAAGTTACCAGGCTCGAGGTCATATGAGGACATCCAGCAGGGGGCGCATCTGTTGTGAATTCTGTTTTTGGGCTCCCTCTGGTGGTTACTGGTGGTACTGGCTGACTTTTGTCTTGCACCTGTTCCCATCAGGAAACTGGGAGTTTCCTATTTAGTCTGGCTTCTCAGTCATTCTAGTGCCGGCAATCAATGTTACCAGAGCACCTCTGTTGCTTGCTACCTGCTCCAAGTCTGCAATTCAGCTAAGTTGGATCTTTGGCATTTTTTGTGTTTGTTTGTCCAGCATGCATTTATATTTCTCTTGCTGCTGGAAGCTCTAGTGATCTGAAATTTCTACTCCAGTGTCATGAGTTGATAACGGAGTTAAAGTAATTTCAGGATGGCTGTTTAGGGTTTTGAGGTAACCGCGAAGTCCTCTTTTGTATTTTCTGCTATCTAGTCAGAGGGCCTCTCTTTGCTGAATCTATATTCATACTGCGTACGTGTTTTCCTCTTACCTAACCGTTATTATATGTGGGGGGCTACTATCACTTTTGGGGTTTCCCTGGAGGCAAGCCAGGTCTGTGTATTCCTCTACTAGGGGGTAACTAGATCTCCGGCTGGTGCGAGGTGTCTAGGGATCATCGTAGGCACACCCCCTGGCTACTATTAGTTGCGTGTTAGGTTCAGCGTCGCGGTCATCTGAGATTCCATCATTCCTAGAGCTAGTCCGTTTTTGCCTGAGTCCCTGCCATTGGGAACCATGACACGCATCACCGCGAATGAAGGTAACTACAGGTCATTGACCTACATTACCTTCATTCACCGGGGTTTGACAGGCACGAGCACAGCTGCATTAGCAGAGCTCCTGCCTGTAAAATATTTTAACCCCTTCAGATGGATTTACATCGTGGGACGTGACAGATCATCGGAAGGTATGTATATTGTTGGTTTATTATTTTTCCTTTGTTACAGAGCGAGGGTCTTCAGGTGGATTGAGAGAGCAATAAAATATTACAACAACCTGTGTGTTTATTTCATTAAAATACTTTGCAATATTGTGTGTGCGTTTTTTTAACCATTTCATACAATTGGATCAATAATGGATAGGTGTCATAATTGACGCCTCTCCATTATTAATCTGGCTTAATGTCACCTTACAATAGCAAGGTGACATTAACCCTTCATTACCCCATATCCCACCGCTACACGGGAGTGGGAAGAGAGTGGCCAAGTGCCTGAATAGGCGCATCTTCCAGATGTGCCTTTTCTGGGGTGGCTGGGGGCAGATATTTGTAGCCAGGGGGGGGGCAATAACCATGGACCGTCTCTAGGCTATTAATATCTGCCCTCAGTCACTGGCTTTACTGTTATGACCCCAATGGCAGAGGGTCTCAGAAGTTATTACCAAGTCTGCAAACACAAAAACCAGCTCATAGGGCAGTGGTAACTAGGCTGACCGTATACCTGATCCTAGCACCACAAATAGCAGCAGCCGGGGAACGTACCTACGTTGGTTCTAGACATCTCGCGCCAGCCGGAGAACTAACTAACCCTAGAAGGGAAAAGATAGACCTTTCTTGCCTCCAGAGAAAAGACCCCAAAAGTTGGATACAAGCCCCCAACAAATAATAACGGTGAGGTAAGAAGAAAAGACAAACGTAAGAATGAACTAGGTTTTTAGCAAAGAGAGGCCCACTGACTAATAGCAGAATATAGGAAGATGACTTATACGGTCAGCAAAAACCCTATCAAAATTTCCACGCTGAATATTCAAGAACCCCCGGACCGTCTAACGGCCCGGGGGGAGAATATCAGCCCCCTAGAGCTTCCAGCAAAATCAGGAATCACATTTAGTACAAGCTGGACAAAAATAAGAGCAATGCAAATAATCAAAAAATAAGGAAGCAGGACTTAGCTTATTTTGCAAGAACCAGGACCAGCAGACAGGAGCAAACAGAAAGGAACTGATTACAACGATGCCAGGCACCAGACTGAAAATCCAGGAAGCTTAAATAGCAACACCCCTGGACTAACGAGCCAGGTGGGTACCAAGCTGAGGAAAGAAACTCAAAGTGTCATGTCGCTAGTGACCACAAGAGGGAGCCAAAAAATCCAATTCACAACAGTACCCCCCCCTTAAGGAGGGGTCACCGAACCCTCACCAAGACCACCAGGACGATCAGGATGAGCAGCGTGAAAGGCACGAACCAAATCGGCCGCATGAACATCAGAGGCGACCACCCAGGAATTATCCTCCTGACCATAGCCCTTCCACTTGACCAGATACTGAAGCCTCCGTCTGGAGAGACGAGAATCCAAGATCTTCTCCACCACGTACTCCAACTCGCCCTCAACCAACACCGGAGCAGGAGGCTCAACAGAAGGAACCACAGGCACAACGTAGCGCCGCAACAAAGACCTATGGAACACGTTGTGAATGGCAAACGACACCGGAAGATCCAAGCGAAAGGACACTGGATTAAGGATTTCCAAAATCTTATAAGGACCGATGAAGCGAGGCTTAAATTTAGGAGAGGATACCTTCATAGGAACAAACCGAGAAGACAGCCACACCAAATCCCCAACACGAAGTCGGGGACCCACACCGCGGCGGCGGTTGGCAAAACGCTGAGCCTTCTCCTGTGACAACTTTAAGTTGTCCACCACATGATTCCAGATCCGCTGCAACCTATCCACCACAGAATCTACCCCAGGACAGTCAGAGGGCTCAACATGTCCCGAGGAAAAACGAGGATGAAAACCAGAGTTGCAGAAAAATGGCGAAACCAAAGTAGCGGAACTAGCCCGATTATAAAGGGCAAGCTCAGCCAATGGCAAGAAGGTCACCCAATCATCCTGATCTGCCGAAACAAAACACCTCAAATAAGCCTCCAGTGTCTGATTTGTTCGCTCCGTTTGGCCATTAGTCTGAGGATGAAAGGCAGACAAAAACGACATATCAATGCCCATCTTAGCACAAAAGGATCGCCAGAACCTGGAAACAAACTGGGATCCTCTGTCAGACACGATATTCTCAGGAATGCCGTGCAAACGAACCACATTCTGAAAGAATAAAGGAACCAGATCGGAAGAGGAAGGCAGCTTAGGCAAAGACACCAAATGGACCATCTTGGAAAAGCGATCACATACCACCCAGATGACAGACATGCCCTGAGACACCGGAAGATCCGAAATGAAATCCATGGAAATGTGTGTCCAAGGCCTCTTCGGGACAGGCAAGGGCAAGAGCAACCCGCTGGCACGAGAACAGCAAGGCTTAGCTCGAGCACAAGTCCCACGGGACTGCACAAATGACCGCACATCCCGTGACAAGGAAGGCCACCAAAAGGACCTAGCCACCAAATCTCTGGTGCCAAAAATCCCCGGATGCCCTGCCAACACCGAGGAATGAACCTCGGAAATGACTCTGCTGGTCCATTTATCAGGAACAAACAATCTGTCAGGTGGACAAGAGTCAGGTCTACCAGCCTGAAATCTCTGCAACACACGTCGCAAATCTGGAGAAATGGCTGACAAGATTACTCCCTCTTTAAGAATACCAGCTGGCTCTGAGACTCCAGGAGAGTCAGGCACAAAGCTCCTTGAAAGAGCATCAGCCTTCACATTCTTTGAACCTGGTAAATACGAGACCACAAAGTCAAAACGGGAGAAAAACAATGACCAACGGGCCTGTCTAGGATTCAGGCGTTTAGCAGACTCGAGATACATCAGATTTTTGTGATCAGTCAAGACCACCACACGATGCTTAGCACCCTCGAGCCAATGACGCCACTCCTCAAATGCCCACTTCATGGCCAACAACTCCCGATTGCCAACATCATAATTCCGCTCAGCAGGTGAAAACTTCCTAGAAAAAAAAGCACATGGTCTCATTACAGAGTAACCAGGGCCTCTCTGCGACAAAACGGCCCCTGCCCCGATCTCAGAAGCATCCGCTTCAACCTGAAAGGGAAGTGAGACATCAGGCTGGCACAAAACAGGCGCCGAAGTAAACCGGCGCTTCAGCTCTTGGAAAGCTTCCACGGCTGCAGGAGCCCAGTTAGCAACATCAGAACCTTTCTTGGTCATATCCGTCAAAGGTTTAACAACGCTAGAAAAGTTAGCGATAAAACGACGGTAGAAGTTAGCAAAACCCAAGAACTTCTGAAGACTCTTAACTGACGTGGGTTGAGTCCAATCATGAATAGCTCGGACCTTGACTGGGTCCATCTCCACCGCAGAAGGGGAAAAAATAAAACCCAAAAAGGGAACCTTCTGTACTCCAAAGAGACACTTTGAGCCCTTAACAAACAAAGCATTCTCACGCAAAACCTGAAACACCATCCTGACCTGCTTTACATGGGAGTCCCAATCATCAGAAAAAAACAGAATATCATCCAGATAAACAATCATAAATTTATCCAGATACTTCCGGAAGACATCATGCATAAAGGACTGAAACACTGAAGGAGCATTAGAGAGCCCAAAAGGCATCACCAAGTACTCAAAATGACCTTCGGGCGTATTAAATGCAGTTTTCCATTCATCTCCTTGCTTAATGCACACAAGGTTGTACGCACCACGAAGATCTATCTTGGTGAACCACTTGGCACCCTTAATCCGGGCAAACAAGTCCGACAACAGAGGCAAAGGATACTGAAATTTAACAGTGATTTTATTCAGAAGCCGATAGTCTATACAAGGTCTCAAAGATCCGTCCTTCTTGGCCACAAAAAAGAATCCCGCACCAAGAGGGCAAGAGGATGGACGGATATGCCCCTTCTCCAGAGACTCCTTGATATATGAACGCATTGCGGTATGCTCAGGTACAGACAGATTAAATAATCTTCCCTTAGGAAATTTACTACCTGGAATCAAATCTATAGCGCAGTCACAGTCCCTATGAAGAGGAAGAGCACTGGACCTGGACTCGCTGAATACATCCTGATAATCAGACAAATACTCAGGAACTTCCGAAGGAGTAGAGGAAGCAATAGACACCGGCGGGGAATCACCATGAATTCCCTGACAGCCCCAACTTGACACTGACATTGCCTTCCAATCCAAGACTGGATTATGGGTCTGTAACCATGGCAGACCCAAAACGACCAAATCATGCATTTTATGCAGAACAAGAAAACGAATCACCTCCCGATGTTCAGGAGTCATGCACATGGTTACCTGTGTCCAAAACTGCGGCTTATTTTCCGCCAATGGCGTAGCATCAATACCTCTAAGAGGGATAGGATTTACCAACGGCTCAAGAACAAAACCACAGCGCTTGGCAAATGACAGATCCATAAGACTCAGGGCAGCACCTGAATCCACAAACGCCATAACAGGGTAGGAAGACAATGAGCAAATTAAAGTCACAGACAAAATAAATTTAGGTTGCAAATTACCAATGGCGACAGGACTAACAACCCTTGTTAGGCGTTTAGAGCATGCTGATATAACATGTGTAGAATCACCACAGTAAAAACACAACCCATTCTGACGTCTATGACTTTTCCGTTCATTTCTAGTCTGAATTCTACCACATTGCATTAAATCAGGTGTTTGTTCAGACAACACCACCAGAGGATTAGCGGCTTTGCGCTCCCGCAAACGCCGGTCAATTTGAATAGCCAGCGCCATGGAATCATTCAGACTTGTAGGAATGGAGAAACCCACCATCACATTCTTAATGGCTTCAGAAAGGCCATTTCTGAAATTTGCGGCCAGAGCACACTCATTCCACTGAGTAAGCACGGACCATTTCCGAAATTTTTGGCAATACACTTCAGCTTCATCCTGGCCCTGAGAGATAGCCAGCAAGGCTTTTTCTGCCTGAATTTCAAGATTGGGTTCCTCGTAAAGCAACCCGAGCGCCAGAAAAAACGCATCAATATTTGCCAATGCCGGATCTCCTGGCTCTAACGAGAATGCCCAATCCTGAGGGTCGCCCCGCAAGAAAGAGATAACAATTTTAACTTGCTGAGCTGAGTCTCCAGACGAACAGGGTCTCAGAGATAGAAACAATTTACAATTATTCCTGAAATTCCTAAACTTAAATCGGTCTCCAGAGAACAGTTCAGGAATAGGTATTTTAGGTTCAGACATAGGACTACTGGTAACAAAATCTTGAATGCCCTGCACACGAGCAGCAAGCTGATCCACACTAGTAATCAAAGTCTGGACATTCATGTCTGCAGCAAGCTCAAGCCACTCAGAGGTAAAGGGGAGGAAGAAAGAGAAAAAAAAAAAAAAAAAACTCAGAATTTCCTTTCTTATTATCCCACTTCTGCAATGCATTAAACATTCACCTTCGTCCTGGCATACTGTTATGACCCCAATGGCAGAGGGTCTCAGAAGTTATTACCAAGTCTGCAAACACAAAAACCAGCTCATAGGGCAGTGGTAACTAGGCTGACCGTATACCTGATCCTAGCACCACAAATAGCAGCAGCCGGGGAACGTACCTACGTTGGTTCTAGACGTCTCGCGCCAGCCGGAGAACTAACTAACCCTAGAAGGGAAAAGATAGACCTTTCTTGCCTCCAGAGAAAAGACCCCAAAAGTTGGATACAAGCCCCCAACAAATAATAACGGTGAGGTAAGAAGAAAAGACAAACGTAAGAATGAACTAGGTTTTTAGCAAAGAGAGGCCCACTGACTAATAGCAGAATATAGGAAGATGACTTATACGGTCAGCAAAAACCCTATCAAAATTTCCACGCTGAATATTCAAGAACCCCCGAACCGTCTAACGGCCCGGGGGGAGAATATCAGCCCCCTAGAGCTTCCAGCAAAATCAGGAATCACATTTAGTACAAGCTGGACAAAAATAAGAGCAATGCAAATAATCAAAAAATAAGGAAGCAGGACTTAGCTTATTTTGCAAGAACCAGGACCAGCAGACAGGAGCAAACAGAAAGGAACTGATTACAACGATGCCAGGCACCAGACTGAAAATCCAGGAAGCTTAAATAGCAACACCCCTGGACTAACGAGCCAGGTGGGTACCAAGCTGAGGCAAGAAACTCAAAGTGTCATGTCGCTAGTGACCACAAGAGGGAGCCAAAAAATCCAATTCACAACACTTTACCACTATGGCGGAGAAAATTGCGCGGGAGCCCACGCCATTTTTTTCCGCGATTTAACCCTTAAATTTAATAGCTACAGCGCCGAAATTTTGCACATACACACTACTATTAGTAGTGTGTTATATGCAAAAAAAGGGGGATATGACATGGTTTACTGTATGTAAACCATGTCTCATATCATGTCGGGTTTAGGCAGGAGAAATGAAAAGCAGGCAATTGAATTACCGGCTTTTCTGCTATATCGCGCTGAAGTAAATATAAATATAGATATATATATATGTGTCTCAATGACATATATATATATATATATATATATATATATATATATAAACGAAACCCGACTTTGGAGCGAAGATCGCCGACCGCCGACCCGATCCCACAGTGAGATTGGGTCGGGTTTCACGAAACCCGACTTTGCCAAAAGTCGGCGACTTTTTAAATTGGCCGATATGTTTCGCTCAACCCTAGTTAGGATCCCTAGGGTTAGGGGTATGGTTAGGGGTAGGATCCCTAGGGTTAGGGGTAGGGTTGGGGTTAGGGGTAGGGTTAGGGTTTGGATCCCTTTATCACCTTGATGGTGGGGGGTGGCTTATGGGTTAGGGTTAAGGTTTGGATCCCTTTATCACCTGGATGGTGGGGGGTGGCTTATCAGTGTGTATTCTTGTTTTTTCTATTAAAACGCAAGCAAACGCTTGTGCTTAAAAACGCATGCGTTTACATAGACAGCAATACGTTTTTTTGCCGCAAAAAAAAGCCTCTAGAAATTACTACATGTTGCATTTCTGCAACCAAACGCAAGCATAGAAACGACGCATGCATCATCAAACGCGGCAAAACGCATACAAAAAAAGCATGCGTTTTTAATGTTAAATATAGGAAAAAAACGCATGCGTTTTTTTGCGCTAAAATGCAGCGGCAAAAAACGCAAATGTGAAACCAGCCTAACAGCAGCACTATAGAGGATATTATACAGCAGTACTGAGCAGTGTAGCTGGGAATCTAACTCTGGTTTAAGATAAAACACTAGAAAGCTGCAACACTAGTATTTTTCTGCCTTTCTGTCCATCTCTCTTCTCCTCTCTCCTTGTTTCCTGTGTCTAGGCTTTAATAGTCAGCTGTAACCTGATCCCACAGTGAGTCTGCAGTCCCTTTTGTCATAAACATGATGGGATTTTAGCTGAATTGCAGAGTGGTAGTGAATAATTAGTTCAGGAGGTAGTGGGAAACAAAAAAAAAAGTGGCTCATCAATGGAGAAAGAAGCAGATTTCCATGATGGGATATCTAGCGAAGTTTTCTATATTTACTTATATTCTTGATTTATACAAAGTTTATTGAAATGACAGTGACCAAGTAAGTTGTAGCATCCAAAGTGGCTGCAAAAAGAAAAGAAGAAATAATGGAATAACTTATACTTCTTACTGCTGGAATAACTTGAGACTTCAGTTTCAAAAAACTACATGAAAAGCAGCAGTGCCGTTTAAGAAAAAATCCACTCTTAAGAAACAAAAAAAATACAAGTCGCAAGAACCTTGAGAGATCTGGCACCTTGTTAATTAAAGATGAGTTTTCCACTGATTCTAATTGATTTAAAACGTCTCACATCAATCAGGAAAATGTCCAGATTTTCATCTCATTTAATTATTTACAAACTGTTTTTTGTTTTTTTTAAACCATTGGTGGATTTGTGTAGTCAGCTGATATTTAGAACAAAAAATTATTTTTACATAGTCTTTAATCATCTCTCATGCTTGATATTATTATTGTTGACCAGATCATCCAAGTATTCTGATACTGTTTGCCTCTTTATTTCACGATACATGGGTCTTATTTGTGTATCATTTTTATATTCCCTTTTCTTTGCAAATATTGGGGTAAAATGTAACTTAATAATGTGATGTTTGTCACTTTTTTTCTTTTACAAACACAAAGGACTGCTAAAAAAAACATTAAAAATTGCGTTCCACTTTTCATAGAAATTATGATTTTTTTTTTTTTTTTTTATGGGGTAAGGCTAGAAACAGCAATTCAGACCGGCAGTGTCTGTTTTATAGTTTTGCTTTATCTTCTTTTTTTCTAATTCCTTTTCTTTTTTTCATTTATTTCACACACATATAAAGTCTTAAAAGACTTTGGGGGGCATTATAACATATTAAGACTTTCTTTTTACTGCTGATTTCCCCTGTAACTGAGACTGGAATATTAGCCACAGTTACAGAGGAATTTCAACCTCCTGCCTGCATAGTAGAGCTGATTGTATCTCCTAGGACCCCGCCGCTCCAGCTCCTTCTCTACACCCCTCAAACAGGTGTCTGCAGGTTCCGGAGGAACATATTAATAAGTTATTTTTACTGTTGATTTCCCCTGTAACTGTGGAGGGTAGATTAGCCCAGTTACAGAGGAATTTCAACCTCTTGTGTGCATGGTAATGCTGATTGTTTCTCCCAGGGCCCAGCATTTCCTGCTTCCTCCCTACATCCTGCAAACATGTGACCTTTGGTTATGGAGGAAGAATCACTGACATTGTTTCCACACTGTATGTACAGTGATTGTAAAGGTAAATATGGTAGTAAACCATTATTATCTTCTCCGTGGGGAGTCTGGCTGTGTCTGACAGACATCTCCCCACCCCAAAACTGCAAGTTGCCTACTCGTCATTGACATTTTAGAACATCAGTGCAGAGTAAAGTGTGGACTACCCAGATGTTTATAGTCTATGGTCCTCCAAGAAGTGATTAATATAATTAGATTTATCACTATTATTATTTGTTATATTATTTATACTATTATTATACCAGAACACATACATGTACATGGCTCCTGTTTGAATGCACTTAGCCTCCTTAGTCCCATACCATGGAGCTGTAGGCTCGCCAAGTACCGCCATATGGTGCCTCTGAATAGCGTCGCATCACAGGGGTATTCTCCCCAGTAGAGTTTGTACTACAGAATGCAATGGAGCGTGGAACAATTATTTTTCTGTCTGTCTGTTAGGCTACGTTCACATTTGCGTTGTGCGCCGCAGCGTCGGCGCCGCAGCGCACAACGCAAACAAAAACGCAGCAAAACGCATGCACAACGCTGCGTTTTGCGCCGCATGCGTCGTTTTTTTCATTGAATTTGGACGCAGCAAAAATGCAACTTGCTGCGTCCTCTGCGCCCCGACGCGGGCGCCGCAGCGACGCATGCGGCGCAAAACGCAAGTGCGCCGCATGTCCATGCGCCCCCATGTTAAATATAGGGGCGCATGACGCATGCGGCGCCGCTGCGGCGCCCGACGCTGCGGCGCTGGCCGCAAATGTGAACGTAGCCTTAGAGATATGTTTTACAGATCTAAAATACAGGCATTTATTAGCCCCAAGTTTGCAGAAATTCCAGATTTAAATAACCTCTTAAATACAAGAAACATTTAATTTTGCGAATATAAAATCTTTTGGCACCAGTCTATCCAACTATAAACCCCAGGGAAGAACTCAGGAACTTAAACTTATATTTAGTTTCTTTTTTTTATTATTATTATTATTATTATTATTATTAATAATTTATTTATTTATTTTTTCTTCTATTTAGAAAGTATCAGATTTTACATAAAAGAAAATAAATAATAAAAAAATATGGAAATAAAAAAGCAGCAAATCCTAAAACTAAAATAAATATTGAAAAATGATGAAAAATAATTCCTACAAAAACTATTTAAATACAATTTAAACGAAGCAAAATATTCAAGAGATTTTTGATACCATTAGGCAGAATTTTTTTATATTTTCTATTCTGCGGACCACTAAATGATTTGCATAATTCCATATTTTATTCTACTTTTCTGTATTTTTGCACCATTGTTTTTACGGATTACTAATAGAATTGAAGCCCACGCGACTCTAATTAGGATACATGTATTTTGATAATGTTATTGACGGATCCTGTGTACACAATTCGGGGCTCGGTAAAAGACAGAATCTCAGCAAAATTACCAACACGTCGGCAAAATGGAGGGGGCATATGTTACGTCCACGGGGAGCGGCGATGCTGAGGCTGGGTTTTGTCTCATTACGTGGCTTAGATACACGAATGCACGGCGCATATCTCACTGCTAACACAGACAATGGAAACGTAAATTGGAAACAAATACCTATTAGCATGGATTGCCATGGGAAATCTGAGTGTGTCATAGCATTTTCCTCGGTAATAAGCCATATCGTTGGAGCATGGCTGCAGGTTTATGACAAATAAACAGGAGGATGTGTAATCCGATTCATCATTGTTACGGCTGTGAAGCGCGTGGGTTCTAGTCCCGAATATGAATAATGGAGGAAGTTTCAACTTTTTCTATAATAAATGGATTTGTGTAAAATTTAAATGAGCTGTGTAATAGGGAGAGCACTAGGATATCACAAGTTAAAGGAACACTCCTGGTAAAACTGACACATCGGCGGAGATTTACCCTTAAATTCTGCTACAATGAGCACCAAAAAAATGACGTACACGTATCTATGCACCAGCGCACCGATTCATCAATGTCTTTGCGCCTTTTTTCTCTGGTTCTAATAATGATTTTTATGTTTGCGCCTTATTTGTTATTTATTTTGCACCTTGTTTTTAATCAATCCAACATGTGCCGATTCTAAGAATTTCCTTAAAAAATCTCACCTTGTGGAAAGTGACATGCCAAGCCTGGCATGTCAGAGTGAGAAGACTTATAAGCCGGGCTCCTCTGATGAGACATTTTGCATACTTAATAAATATCATAAAACAAAAAAAGAAAAGCCACATAAAAATGCAAATAATTAATCAGTGCCTTTGTATACGAACAATGGCACTGATTCTTTAAGGTCTCATTGAGACGTCCAATTTTTTTTGCACGTAAGTGAAAATTGAACCGATTATTCGGATCAGAGTTTGATCAGAGTGTGGTACAGATGTCATCCAATTTCTCATACATAGAGAAATAAAAAATATATATCACCACCTTCTCTATTCTGAGAGTCTATGAAAATCGATCCACTCTCGGATGTCATCCCAGTGCGATTTCTTTCACGGACCCATTGATTTTCATTGTCTATTTTTGATCCAATCAAAATTGGACGTCTCCTATATTTTCCGCTGACCACTCGGTCCAAGGAAAAAAATGGGCATGTGAATGGCGACATAGACAACAGATAGCTCTCATGCGTGAAAATCGGATGTGTGAATCAGGCCTAAAACTGTTGTTTTTTGCACCGCAGTCTTAAAGTTGGCGGAGTCCATTCCTGTCATAATTTATAGCAATTTTTTGGAATAAATTAGGATGAATCTGTCAGTCATGTTAGGCCACGTCCCTCCAAGCTGGTGGAGCTGGCCAAAAAGTTAGTGGAGCTGGTTAGGATTGGATAAAAATGACAAAAAATAGTTGTGCAAAAGTTTAGCAAAATTTCAATCAGTTTTACAACTTTAAGGAAAGAGATGTGGATCATGAAATGGGGACATGACTTAGAACGAGCCAACATGGGTAAAAATTGGCATAAATTATGTCAACCTGAAGGAAGCTAAGAAACGTTTCTAACATGTCTAGCAAGACGGCACAACATTTGGAATGACTAAGACCATAGTGATACATTTGCTCTTATGCCAGGCATGGCTCCCTCGAGAAAAAACACAAAAATTGAGCTTGACTTAAGTTGGAACATGCAGAACATAAATGCATGTTCACATTGGCCATAAATCATATAACACCTACAAGAGAAAAAATGAGCAAAAACCCTTCTGTAACTAAGTAAAAAGTGCATTTAAATAACACAGTATTTAGTAATACTGTTTTTTGATCAAAAATAGCATAAAAGCCATCCCACCGCGACAAGGTAACTCTGATCGGGACAGTCCTACACTGTCTAATATTAAAAACCTTACCATGTGTCAATGTTGACCTCAGTGTGTGACACTGAGACAGACAAAAGGACTGGGCCCAACCAGTGGACACCAGTACGGGGAAGCCTTACATACAATTTCCAGCTCAGGAGAGGGAGGCCACACCCCGGCTCTCACAGAATGCAATAATACAAAGAAAAAACACAAAAATTGAGCTTGATTTGAGTTGGTACACATGCAGCACATAAACGCATGCTCACATTGGCCACAAAACATATAAAACCTACAAGAGAAAAATAAGCAAAAACCCTGCTGTAACTAAGTAAAAAGCAAAAAATGCATTTAAATAACACTGAGTTTTTAGAAATACTGTTTTTGATCAAAAATAGCATAAAAGCCATCCCTCAAGCCCTGCAATACCCAGTCTAGTGCTTTCACCTGATATCCCAGCCCAGCTCCAATAAAGCTGAATGAAGCTGAATTGCAACACCAAACATGTCCCATTGACATCTCTGAGGCAGTTCTTACAATGATTTCCCGTATTTTTGGCCTTCACAATGCAGAAAATGGAATTGCGCGAGGGTTACAAATTTTAATCACAACTTTTTTTACTTTTGCACACTAAAAATCATTGGACCCAAATTTATCGCATTACCATTTTTTAAAGTCACTTTTCTTTTTTCGTCTTGTGGAGTGAGTTGACTTTTTTGCCACTTTCTTCAGAAGGATGCAGGTGGTTCCAGACATTTGCACAGAATACATTTTTTTTCTTATCATCCTTTTACCTTTCTTTGCGCTTTATTTGAAAAAAGTTAAATATATTCTGCTAAAATGTTGCACCGTTTTTCTAGGACGCAATGATAGATGGAGATTGATGTGGAGGAGACCATGTGGTCAATGCCATGAAGAGGCCTTCATGAAGGAACATCACGCTGGTCCTCCTCCCTGGATTTTAGTGCAGGGCAATATAATGTATAGTAGCCGGACCTCTAACAGTTTGGTGATACATTAATTTGGTCATGGACACAGGATATATGTTGCGGGTGCTACTGTGAGCAGCCTGCGTGGCCTAACTATGCTCCCATTACTGCGGCGCCTCCGGACTTCCCTCCCATCGAGCACATCGGGACGTCATTGGTCGGTGATTACACAGGAGCTGCCAGCAGAGGATCTTGATGATTTGCATTCAGCAGCACAACCTTCCTCAGACGACCATTAATAACCTCGGTGATAGTAGCCAAGGCTGGAGGTACCGGGATTACTGCATGTGGTTCTCATACTGCATACTGATAAATCGAGATTTTTGGAAAATTGTGATTCCATTTTTCCATACCTTGTAGATCAGTAACATCTGTCCATCCGGTGGTTTCCAGAATTCCACGACTTTTCCTTCTTGATGTTGAGGAGCGTACATTGACATTGTTTCACTATATGACACTATTATATTAGGAGATGACCCTGTGTGGCTCCACTTTACCGTTAATTGTGTGTGAACGTCATATTGAGCCGGTGTGGTAATTTGTATCATCACATGGTGACGTGATGTTGTAGTATAATGGTAAATATTGGTGCTGTACGGCACTACTGGATTGCACACAGTGGCACTGCTAGTTACCCAAACAGTAAATGGTGAGTATTTTGCAACCTGTACTTTCATCCCTCCTGCTTATTTGTGTCTCCTGCTATCCATCCCACACCTGGGTATAGTTCCCCTTATTAACCTCGGTGATCGGCTGCCTCTTATCGCCTATTTAATTTAATGTGACATCAGACGGTGCATCTAACCTTTCTCTGTGTCTGCCATTAAGATTTTATGTTACCGCAGCCTCGGGGTCCCTGTGTTTCTTTACACTGCGCTATTGCTTTTCTTGGATTTGTATCCAGCAAATTATAGGAAATAGTGAGGCCAAATAACATCTGAGGGCCTTATACTGAGGGTCGTGTGAGGGTGCGAGCCGGATCAGGATCACACGAGGACATGGGATTAGAGGTGTTCAGCTTCTCCCAGCCGTATACTAAATACAGGAAGCCCAGGTTATTATAGTAACACTCATGTGCCCAGGTTATATACTGCACATATATAATTATATACAGAGGATGTCCAGGTTATACCGGCTGTACACATATAATTATATACAGGAGATGCCCAGGTTATATCAGCTGTACACATATAATTATATACAGGAGATGCCCAGGTTATACCATCTGTGCGTATATAATTATATACAGGAGATGCCCAGGTTATACCGGCTGTACATATATAATTATATACAGGAGATGCCCAGGTTATACCAGCTGTACATATATAATTATATACAGGAGATACCCAGGTTATACCGGCTGTACATATATAATTATATACAGGAGGTGCCCGGGTTATACCGGCTGTACATATATAATTATATACAGGAGATGCCCGGGTTATACCAGCTGTACATATATAATTATATACAGGAGGTGCCCAGGTTATACCGGCAGTACACATATAATTATATACAGGAGATGCCCGGGTTATACCAGCTGTACATATATAATTATATACAGGAGATACCCAGGTTATACCGGCTGTACATATATAATTATATACAGGAGATGCCCAGGTTATACCGGCTGTACATATATAATTATATACAGTATATTCCCAGGTTATACCAGCTGTACATATATAATTATATACAGGAGATGCCCAGGTTATACCGGCTGTACATATATAATTATTTACAGGAGATGCCCAGGTTATACCGGCTATACATATATAATTATATACAGAAGATGCCCAGGTTATACCAGCAGTAAATATATAATTATATACAGGAGATACCCAGGTTATACCTGCTGTAAATATATAATTATATACAGAGGATGCCCAGGTTATATCAGCTGTATATATATAATTATTTACAGGAGATCCCCAGGTTATACCAGCTGTACATATATAATTATATACAGGAGATGCCCAGGTTATACCAGCTGTACATATATAATTATTTACAGGCAATCCCCAGGTTATACCAGCTGTACATATATAATTATATACAGGAGATGCCCAGGTTATACCAGCTGTAATTATATAATTATATACAGGAGATGCCCAGGTTATACCGGCTGTACATATATAATTATATACAGGAGATGCCCAGGTTATACCGGCTGTACATATATAATTATATACAGGAGATGCCCAGGTTATACTGGCTGTACATATATAATTATATACAGGAGATGCCCAGGTTATACCAGCTGTACATATATAATTATATACAGGAGATACCCAGGTTATACCTGCTGTACATATATAATTATATACAGGAGATGCACAGGTTATACCTGCTGTACATATATAATTATATACAGAGGATGCCTGTTATGATCCTAGTGGCAAGGATCGCAGGTCTGACTAGCTAAGTAACTAAACAGACGACTAGCTCTGGGGAAGTGGTAACTAGATTGACCGCAACCTGATCCTATCCGCACACAACTATAGGTAGCCGTGGAATGTTACCTAAAAATCCTAGACGTCTCTTCACGGCCTGAGAAACTGACTATTCCTGGAGGGAAAGAAAGTCCTCGCTTGCCTCAGTGAAATTACCCCAAAGATATAGAATAGCCCCCCACAAATAGTAACGGTGAGTAAAGGGGAAGGCACAAACGCAGAAATGAAATAGATTTAGCAAATGAGGCCCGCTAACACTAGATAGCAGAAAATAGGAAGGGAACTGTGCGGTCAATAAAAAACCCTATTCAAAATATCCACGCAGAGATTGCTCGAGCCCCGCACCAACTAACGGTGCGGGGGAAGCAACCGTACCCCAGAGCTTACCAGCAGCAAGAAATCACATATTAGCAAGCTGGACTAAACTCATCATACACAGAAATCATATTGCAGACAGATGAGCAAAAAATATTCAAAGAGAACTTAGCTTCTCCTGAAGAGGCAGAAAACGAACATAATCAGGAGTAATCAGAATAGCACTGAATACATTGACAGCCGGCAACAAGTGGAAGTGAAGCAGAGCTAAATAGGAGCCTCCCTGGTGAATAACGAGGCAGCTGATCCAGCCACAGACCCGCAGGATAATAAACAAGCCACCAGGGGGAGCCCAAAAACCAAAGCCACACAATACCACCTGTGACCACAAGAGGGAGCCTGAAAACGGAGTTCACAACAGTACCCCCCCCTTGAGGAGGGGTCACCGAACCCTCATCAAAACCCCCAGGGCGATCAGGGTGAGCTACATGGAAGGCACGAACCAAATCGGCCGCATGAACATCAGAGGCGACAACCCAGGAATTATCCTCCTGACCATAGCCCTTCCACTTAACCAAATACTGAAGCCTCCGTCTAGAAATACGAGAATCCAAGATCTTCTCCACCACGTATTCCAATTCTCCCTCAACCAGCACAGGGGCAGGAGGCTCAACCGAAGGAACCACAGGCACCACATACCTCCGCAACAACGACCGATGGAACACATTATGAATAGCAAACGATGCCAGGAGGTCCAAACGAAATGACACAGGGTTAGGGACTTCCAAAATCTTATAAGGACCGATAAACCGAGGCTTAAACTTAGGAGAGGAGACCTTCATAGGAACAAAGCGAGAAGACAACCACACCAAGTCCCCAACGCAAAGTTGGGGACCCACACAGCGACGGCGGTTGGCAAAGCGCTGAGCCTTCTCTTGTGACAGCTTCAAATTGTCCACCACATGATTCCAAATCTGATGCAACCTATCCACCACAACATCCACTCCAGGACAGTCAGAAGGCTCCACCTGACCCGAGGAAAAAGGAGGATGAAACCCCGAATTACAAAAAAAAGGCGAAACCAAAGTAGCAGAACTAGCCCGATTATTAAGGGCAAACTCGGCCAATGGCAAAAAAGTCACCCAGTCGTCCTGATCAGCAGAAACAAAACACCTTAAATAGGTTTCCAAAGTCTGATTAGTTCGCTCGGTTTGGCCATTCATCTGAGGATGGAAGGCCAACGAAAAAGACAAATCAATGCCCATCTTAGCTTAAAAGGTCTGCCAAAACCTAGACACAAACTGGGATCCTCTGTCTGAAACAATATTTTCAGGGATCCCGTGCAAACGAACCACATTTTGAAAAAACAGAGGAACCAACTCGGAGGAGGAAGGCAACTTAGGCAAGGGCACCAAATGGACCATCTTAGAAAAACGATCACACACCACCCAGATGACAGACATTCTCTGAGAGACAGGGAGATCTGAAATAAAATCCATGGAAATGTGCGTCCAAGGCCTCTTCGGGACAGGCAAAGGTAACAACAAACCACTGGCACGAGAACATCAAGGCTTAGCCCGAGCACAAATTCCACAAGACTGCACAAAGGAACGCACATCCCGCGACAAGGAAGGCAACCAAAAGGACCTGGCCACCAAATCTCTGGTACCAAATATTCCAGGATGGCCCGCCAACACCGAAGAATGAACCTCGGAAATAACTCTGCTGGTCCATCTATCCAGGACAAACAGTCTCTCCGGTGGACAACGGTCAGGTCTATCCACCTGAAACTCCTGCAGCACTCGTCGCAAATCTGGGGAGACGGCAGACAAAATCACCCCTTCTCTGAGGATACCAGCCGGCTCTGAATCTCCAGGAGAGTCAGGCACAAAACTCCTAGAAAGAGCATCAGCCTTCACATTCTTCGAACCAGGCAGGTACAAGACCACGAAATCAAAACGAGAGAAAAACAACGACCAACGAGCCTGTCTAGGATTCAGCCGCTTGGCCGACTCGAGATAAATCAGATTCTTGTGATCAGTCAAGACCACCACACGATGCTTAGCTCCCTCGAGCCAATGTCGCCACTCCTCAAATGCCCACTTCATAGCCAACAACTCCCGATTACCAACATCATAATTCCGCTCGGCAGGCGAAAACTTTCTTGAAAAGAAAGCACATGGCTTCATCACAGAGCCATCAGAGCTTTTCTGCGACAAAACAGCCCCTGCTCCAATCTCAGAAGCATCAACCTCTACCTGGAAGGGAAGGGAGACATCTGGCTGACATAAGTCCGGAGCCGAGGAAAACCGGCGCTTCAGCTCCCGAAAGGCCTCCACAGCCGCAGGAGACCAATTAGTAACATCAGAACCCTTCTTGGTCAAATCCGTCAACGGCTTAACAACACCAGAAAAATTAGCGATGAAGCGACGGTAAAAATTAGCAAAACCCAAGAACTTCTGAAGACTCTTAACAGATGTAGGCTGAGTCCAGTCATGAATAGCCTGAACCTTGACTGGGTCCATCTCAATAGCAGAAGGAGAAAAAATGAAACCCAAAAAAGAAACCTTCTGGACTCCAAAAAGACATTTTGAGCCCTTCACAAATAAAGCATTGGCACGCAGGACCTGAAACACCATCCTGACCTGCTTAACATGGGACTCTCAATCATCTGAAAAAAACAGAATATCATCCAGATACACAATCATAAATTTATCCAGATATTCACGGAAGATGTCGTGCATAAAGGACTGAAAAACAGAAGGAGCGTTAGAAAGTCCAAAAGGCATCACCAAGTACTCAAAATGGCCTTCGGGCGTATTAAATGCAGTTTTCCATTCATCACCCTGCTTAATACGCACAAGGTTATACGCACCACGAAGATCTATCTTGGTGAACCAACTAGACCCCCTAATGCGAGCAAACAGATCAGATAACAATGGCAAAGGATATTGAAATTTGACCGTGATTTTGTTTAGAAGGCGATAATCAATACAAGGTCTCAGGGAACCATCCTTCTTAGCCACAAAAAAGAACCCCGCACCAAGAGGGGACGAGGAGGGGCGAATAAGCCCTTTCTCCAAAGACTCCTTTATATAACTCCACATAGCAGCATGCTCCGGCACTGACAAATTGAAAAGTCGTCCCTTAGGAAACTTAATACCAGGAATCAAATTTATAGCACAATCACAATCCCTATGAGGAGGTAGAGAACTGAGTTTGGGCTCATCAAATACATCCTGGTAGTCCGACAAAAACGCAGGGACTTCAGAAGGAGTGGATGAAGCAATTGACACCACAGGAGCGTCACCATGAATTCCCTGACAACCCCAACTTGACACAGACATTGCTTTCCAATCCAGGACTGGATTATGAGTCTGCAACCATGGCAGGCCCAACACGACAACATCATGCAAATTATGCAATACAAGAAAGCGAATCACCTCCTGATGAACAGGAGTCATGCACATAGTCACTTGTGTCCAGTACTGAGGTTTATTCGTAGCCAATGGTGTAGCGTCAATTCCCCTTAGTGGAATAGGGAATTTTAAAGGCTCCAAAACAAAACCACAGCACCTGGCAAATGACAAATCCATCAGACTCAGGGCAGCGCCTGAATCTACAAAAGCCATAACCGGGTAAGATGACAGGGAACAAATCAGGGTAACAGACAAAATGAACTTAGGCTGTAAAATACCGATGGTGACAGATTTATCAACCTTTCTTATGCGCTTAGAGCATGCTGAGATAACATGAGCTGAGTCACCACAGTAAAAGCACAACCCATTTTGCCGTGTATAATTTTGCCGTTTACTTCTGGTCAGAATTCTATCACATTGCATAGACTCAGGTGTCTGTTCAGAAGACACCGCCAAATGGTGCGCAGGTTTGTGCTCCCGCAAACGCCGATCAATCCGAATGGCCAGAGTCATTGACTCATTCAGACCTGCAGGCGTAGGGAACCCCACCATGACATTCTTATTGGCTTCAGAAAGAGCTTTTCTGAAATTTGCAGCCAGGGCACACTCATTCCATTTGAGTAAGCACCGACCATTTCCGAAATTTCTGGCAGTACACCTCTGCTTCATCTTGCCCCTGAGAGAGGGCCAACAACGCTTTTTCAGCCTGGTTCTCAAGATTAGTTTCCTCATATAGCAATCCAAGGGCCAGAAAAAACGCATACACACTGAGCAATGCAGGATCCCCTGGAGCCAATGCGAAAGCCCAATCTTGAGGGTCGCAAAGCAGGAAAGAAATAATAATTTTAACTTGCTGAATGGAATCACCAGAGGAACGAGGTTTCAAAGAAAGAAACAATTTGCAATTGTTCATAAAATTCAGGAACCTAGATCTATCTCCAGAAAACAACTCCGGAATAGGTATTCTAGGCTCTGACATAGGACTGTGCACAACAAAATCCTGAATACGTTGTACCCTTGCAACAAGATGATCTACACTGGAGGCCAAACTCTGAATATCCATATCAGCAGCTGAACTCAGAGCCACACCAAGATTAAGAGGAGGAGAGAAGCCAGACACACAGCAGCTAGACACACGGCAGCAAAAAAAAAAATTTTTCTCAAGGCTTCTTTTCTCCTGCTTCTGCCATGCAATTAACACTTTACTGGCCGGCTGTACTGTTATGATCCTAGTGGCAAGGATCGCAGGTCTGACTAGCTAAGTAACTAAACAGACGACTAGCTCTGGGGAAGTGGTAACTAGATTGACCGCAACCTGATCCTATCCGCAACTATAGGTAGCCGTGGAACGTTACCTAAAAATCCTAGACGTCTCTTCACGGCCTGAGAAACTGACTATTCCTGGAGGGAAAGAAAGTCCTCGCTTGCCTCAGTGAAATTACCCCAAAGATATAGAATAGCCCCCCACAAATAGTAACGGTGAGTAAAGGGGAAGGCACAAACGCAGAAATGAAATAGATTTAGCAAATGAGGCCCGCTAACACTAGATTAAATAGGAAGGGAACTGTGCGGTCAATAAAAAACCCTATTCAAAATATCCACGCAGAGATTGCTCGAGCCCCGCACCAACTAACGGTGCGGGGGAAGCAACTCCGTACCCCAGAGCTTACCAGCAGCAAGAAATCACATATTAGCAAGCTGGACTAAACTCATCATACACAGAAATCATATTGCAGACAGATGAGCAAAAAATATTCAAAGAGAACTTAGCTTCTCCTGAAGAGGCAGAAAACGAACATAATCAGGAGTAATCAGAATAGCACTGAATACATTGACAGCCGGCAACAAGTGGAAGTGAAGCAGAGCTAAATAGGAGCCTCCCTGGTGAATAACGAGGCAGCTGATCCAGCCACAGATGCGCAGGATAATAAACAAGCCACCAGGGGGAGCCCAAAAACCAAAGCCACACAATACCACCTGTGACCACAAGAGGGAGCCTGAAAACGGAGTTCACAACAGATGCCCAGGTTATATCAGCTGTATATATATAATTATTTACAGGAGATCCCCAGGTTATACCAGCTGTACATATATAATTATATGCAGGAGATGCCCAGGTTATACCAGCTGTACATATATAATTATATACAGGAGATGCCCAGGTTATACCAGCTGTATATATATATAATTATTTAAAGGCGATCCCCAGGTTATACCAGCTGTACATATATAATTATATACTACAGGAGATGCCCATGTTATACCAGCTGTACTTATATAATTATATACAGGAGATGCCCAGGTTATACCGGCTGTACATATATAATTATATACAGGAGATGCCCAGGTTATACCGGCTGTACATATATAATTATATACAGAAGATGCCCAGGTTATACCAGCTGTACATATATAATTATATACAGGAGATACCCAGGTTATACCTGCTGTACATATATAATTATATACAGAGGATGCCCAGGTTATATCAGCTGTATATATATAATTATTTACAGGAGATCCCCAGGTTATACCAGCTGTAGATATAAAATTATATACAAGAGATGCCCAGGTTACACCAGCTGTACATACGGTATATAATTATATACAGGAGATGCCCAGGTTATACCAGCTGTACATATATAATTATATACAGAGGATGCCCAGGTTATACCAGCTGTATATATATATAATTATTTAAAGGCGATCCCCAGGTTATACCAGCTGTACATATATAATTATATACTACAGGAGATGCCCATGTTATACCAGCTGTACTTATATAATTATATACAGGAGATGCCCAGGTTATACCGGCTGTACATATATAATTATATACAGGAGATGCCCAGGTTATACCGGCTGTACATATATAATTATATACAGAAGATGCCCAGGTTATACCAGCTGTACATATATAATTATATACAGGAGATACCCAGGTTATACCTGCTGTACATATATAATTATATACAGAGGATGCCCAGGTTATATCAGCTGTATATATATAATTATTTACAGGAGATCCCCAGGTTATACCAGCTGTACATATATAATTATATACAGGAGATGCCCAGGTTATACCAGCTGTACATATATAATTATATACAGGAGATGCCCAGGTTATACCAGCTGTACATATATAATTATATACAGGAGATGCCCAGGTTATACCGGCTGTACATATATAATTATATACAGGAGATGCCCAGTGTTGTGAATTCTGCTCTTGGGTTCCCTCCGGTGGTTGTTGGTGGTAGTGCAGTTGTCTCTGGGTTGTAATCCAGGGCAGGTGTTTCTGCTGATTGCAGCTCTACTAGGTATTTAGGTCTGCAGGATCCATTAGTCCTTGCCAGTTGTCCATTGTTCTTGGAGGGATTGCATCTCTGTCTGGTTCCTCATGCCCTGCTGTCAATTCAGCTAAGATAAGTGTCTGTTTTTCTGTGCACACATGCGGTGTGCTTTGCAATTCAGTGCAATTCATTGTGTTTTTGTCCAGCTTAGACTTTGTTTGGATTTTTCAGTCATGCTGGATTTTCAGGAGATGCAGATATACATTCTATGTCTTTAGTTAGATGTAGAATATTTGTATTATCTGCTGTGGATATTTTTAGAGTTTTAATACTGACCGCTTAGAATTCTGTCCTATCCTTTTCTATTTAGCTAGAAGTGCCTCTTTTGCTAAATTCTGTTTTCTGTCTGCGTGTGTCTTTCCTCTTATACTCACAGTCAATATTTGTGGGGGGCTGCCTATCCTTTGGGGTTCTGCTCTGAGGCAAGATAGAATTCCCATTTCCATCTATAGGGGTATTTAGTCCTCCGGCTGTGTCGAGGTGTCTAGGACTTGTTAGGTACACCCCACGGCTACTTATAGTTGCGGTGTCAGTTTAGGGTTGTGGTCAGTACAGGTTCCACCTTCTCCAGAGAAAGTCTCATGTGGCTCCAAGGTCACCGGATCATAACAGTACAACTGGCCCACAATGAGTTAAATGCATCTCAGAAGAAGGGAAGAAAGGTGTTGAGCCATTTTTTTTTCTGTAGCCTGTTTTGTCTTTCCTTCCCTCTTTTCTTCTGGGTGACTGAGGGGTTTTGTGCTGGCATGGATGTTCAGGGATTAGCTTCTCGTTTAGACCAGCTTGCTGCAAGGGTACAGGGTATTTCTGATTATATTGTTCAGACTCCGGTTTTAGAGCCTAGGATTCCTACTCCTGATTTGTTTTTTGGGGACAGGTCCAAATTTTTGAGTTTTAAAAACAACTGTAAACTGTTTTTTTGCTCTGAAACCTCGTTCCTCTGGTGATCCCATTCAGCAGGTTAAAATTGTCATCTCCCTGCTGCGTGGCGATCCTCAGGATTGGGCATTTTCCCTGGAATCTGGGAATCCGGCCTTGCTTAATGTAGACGCCTTTTTTCAGGCTCTAGGATTATTATATGATGAACCAAATTCTGTGGATCAAGCTGAGAAGACCTTGTTGGCCCTGTCTCAGGGTCAAGAAGCGGCAGAATTGTATTGTCAGAAATTTAGAAAATGGTCTGTGCTGACTAAATGGAATGATGATGCTTTGGCGGCAATTTTCAGAAAGGGTCTTTCTGAATCCATTAAAGATGTTATGGTGGGGTTTCCCACGCCTGTCGGTCTGAGTGATTCTATGTCTCTAGCCATTCAGATTGATCGGCGCTTGCGGGAGCGCAGAACTTTGCGCGCTGTGGCGTTGTCCTCAGAGCAGATGCCTGAGCCAATGCAGTGTGAGGATTCTGTCTAGAGCGGAACAACAAGGATTCAGACGTCAGAATAGGTTGTGTTTTTATTGTGGCGATGCTTCTCATGTCATTTCAGTCTGCCCTAAGCGTACAAAGAGAATCGCTAGTTCAGTTACCATCAGTACTGTACAACCTAAATTTCTGTTATCTGTGTCCTTGATCTGCTCACTGTCATCATTTTCTGTCATGGCGTTTGTGGATTCAGGCGCCGCTTTGAAGTTAATGGACTTTGAATTTGCCAGGCGTTGAGGTTTCCGCTTGCAGTCTTTGCAGAACCCTATTCCTTTAAGGGGCATTGATGCTACACCTTTGGCTAAAAATAAACCCCAGTTTTGGACACAGGTGACCATGTGCATGGCGCCAGCCCATCAGGAAGATTGTCGTTTTCTGGTGTTGCATAATTTGCATGATGCTATCGTGCTGGGTTTTCCATGGTTGCAGGTACATAATCCTGTGTTGGATTGGAAGTCTATGTCTGTGACTAGTTGGGGTTGTCAGGGGGTTCATAATGACGTTTCTTTGATGTCAATCTCCTCTTCCTCCTCTTCTGAAATTCCAGAGTTTTTGTCTGATTTTCAGGATGTATTCGATGAGCCCAAGTCCAGTTCCCTTCCACCGCATAGGGACTGTGATTGTGCTATTGACTTGATTCCAGGCTGTAAGTTTCCTAAGGGCCGACTCTTCAACCTGTCTGTGCCTGAACATACCGCCATGCAGAGTTATGTTAAGGAGTCTTTGGAGAAAGGGCATATTCGGCCATCTTCTTCACCGTTGGGAGAGGGATTTTTTTGTTCCTAAGAAGGATGGCTCCTTGAGACCCTGTATTGATTATCGCCTCTTGAATAAGATCACTTATAGGATTTCTGAGATTATTAATCCGGTGTCTTTTCGTTTGGCCCTTCCGGCCTCTTTTGCCATTCATAGTGTCTTCCATAGATCTTTATTGTGGAAATATGTGGTGCCCGTTGTTCCCTCTGTTGATCCTCCGGCCCCTGTGTTGGTTGATGGGGAGTTGGAGTATGTGGTTGAGAAGATTTTGGATTCTCGCTTTTCGAGGCGGAGGCTTCAGTACCTTGTCAAATGGAAGGGTTGTGGCCAGGAGGATAATTCTTGGGTTTTTGCCTCTGATGTCCATGCTGCTGATTTGGTCCGTGCCTTTCATTTGGCTCGTCCTGATCGGCCTGGGGGCTCTGGTGAGGGTTCGGTGACCGCTCTTCAAGGGGGGGGGGTACTGTTGTGAATTCTGCTCTTGGGTTCCCTCCGGTGGTTGTTGGTGGTAGTGCAGTTGTCTCTGGGTTGTAATCCAGGGCAGGTGTTTCTGTTGATTGCAGCTCTACTAGGTATTTAGGTCTGCAGGATCCATTAGTCCTTGCCAGTTGTCCATTGTTCTTGGAGGGATTGCATCTCTGTCTGGTTCCTCATGCCCTGCTGTCAATTCAGCTAAGATAAGTGTCTGGTTTTTGTCTCTGCTGCACACATGCGGTGTGCTTTGCAATTCAGTGCAATTCATTATGTTTTTGTCCAGCTTAGACTTTGTTTGGATTTTTCAGTCATGCTGGATTCTCAGGAGATGCAGATATACATTCTATGTCTTTAGTTAGATGTAGAATATTTGTATTATCTGCTGTGGATATTTTTAGGGTTTTAATACTGACCGCTTAGAATTCTGTCCTATCCTTTTCTATTTAGCTAGAAGTGCCTCTTTTGCTAAATTCTGTTTTCTGCCTGCGTGTGTCTTTCCTCTTATACTCACAGTCAATATTTGTGGGGGGCTGCCTATCCTTTGGGGTTCTGCTCTGAGGCAAGATAGAATTCCCATTTCCATCTATAGGGGTATTTAGTCCTCCGGCTGTGTCGAGGTGTCTAGGACTTGTTAGGTACACCCCACGGCTACTTCTAGTTGCGGTGTCAGTTTAGGGTTTGCGGTCAGTACAGGTACCACCTACTCCAGAGAAAGTCTCATGCGGCTCCAAGGTCACCGGATCATAACAGCCCAGGTTATACCGGCTGTACATATATAATTATATACAGGAGATGCCCAGGTTATACCAGCTGTACATATATAATTATATACAGGAGATGCCCAGGTTATACCAGCTGTACTTATATAATTATATACAGAGGATGCCCAGGTTATACCAGCTGTACATATATAATTATATACAGGAGATGCCCAGGTTATACCAGCTGTACATATATAATTATATACAGGAGATACCCAGGTTATACCCTCCGTGCATATATAATTATATACGGAAGATACCCAGGTTATACCAGTTCTACATATATAGTTATATACAGTAGATGCCCAGGTTATATCAGCTCTACATATATAATTATATACAGGAGATGCCCAGGTTATACCAGCTGTATATATATAATTATATACAGGAGATGCCCAGGTTATACCAGCTGTACATATATAATTATATACACAGGATGCCCAGGTTATATCAGCTCTACATATATAGTTATATACAGTAGATGCCCAGGTTATATCAGCTCTACATATACACCACGACAAGGTGTACCCAATCAGGACGGTCCTGATTTTAATTTACACAATTAATTTTCTGAAGTTAATGGAGTAATGAAAACCAGCAGCGCCCATGGTTCCTGAACATGTTACCTAGTCAGTTAAAATTGCTTACAAAATGCAATTAATGTCTCAGCGCATTAGGCAGATAGAGATGATTAATTAGGTTCCTAAAGTTTATGTAAAATGATTACATTCATGTGTTGCCCTATTGAAGGCATTCATAGCACTTCTATAAAGAGCGTTCCCTCCTGAGCCAATAGCACCCAGAATAAATAATGATCCGGGAATCAAGCTGTCAGTTCCAAATACACATTTTGGTTAGTTTTATGATGACGGACAGTGACGTAACTTGAAGCTTATGGGTCCCAATGAAAATGCTAGAACAGAGCCCCAAATTATTGTAAGTTTTTAATAGTATTAGTCATTTCATATAGGCCGAAGGGACTTCGTGGGCCTGTTAGGCTCTGGGACCCGAGTGTGAGTCCAACCCGGCACCCATTGTAGTTACGTCTCTGAAGATAGATGGTCACTCTTATGCTCTTACTAACCATGAGGCATGCTACAACGCCTTTGCATTACTTCCCATGTACTCATTATGGGTCACAACAAGTGATATATTCTTAATAATTTTGAAGTTTCTCATTTACCAAACGAAAGAACCTAAATATGGGAGGCAGAAACTCCAGTAGTGAGCTCAATGTTTTTCACAGAAAGTGCTGTGTTCTACAGATATAGCGTTACATGCCACTAAGTTACATATATATATATACTGTGTATATATATATATACACTTAGGTCCATATATATTTGGACAGAGACAACCTTTTTCTAAGTTTGGTTATAGACATTACCACAATGAATTTTAAACAAAACAATTCAGATGCAGTTGAAGTTCAGACTTTCAGCTTTCATTTGAGGGTATCCACATTAAAATTGGATGAAGGGTTTAGGAGTTTCAGCTCCTTAACATATGCCACCCTGTTTTTAAAGGGACCAAAAGTAATTGGACAGATTAAATTATTTAAAAAAAAATGTTCATTTCTAGTACTTGGTTGAAAACCCTTTGTTGGCAATGACTGCCTGAAGTCTTGAACTCATGGACATCACCAGACGCTGTGTTTCCTCCTTTTTGATGCTCGGCCAGGCCTTCACTGCAGTGGTTTTCAGTTGCTGTTTGTTTGTGGACCTTTCTGTCTGAAGTTTAGTCTTTAACAAGTGAAATGCTGCTCAATTGTGTTGAGATCAGGTGACTGACTTGGCCATTCAAGAATATTCCACTTCTTTGCTTTAATTAACTCCTGGGTTGCTTTGGCTTTATGTTTTGGGTCATTGTCCATCTGTAGGATGAAACGACGACCAATCAGTTTGGCTGCATTTGGCTGGATCTGAGCACACAGTATGGCGGCTCTGAATACCTCAGAATTTATTCCTGTGTCACATCATCCATAAACACTAGTGACCCAGTGCCACTGGCAGCCGTGCATGCCCAAGCCATCACACTGCCTCCGCCATGTTTTACAGATGAAGTGGTATGCTTTGGGTCATGAGCTGTACCACGCCTTCGCCATACTTTTCTCTTTCCATCATTCTGGTAGAGGTTGATCTTGGTTTCATCTGTCCACAGAATGTTCTCCCAGAACTGTGCTGGCTTTTTAGATGTTTTTTAGCCTTTTAATTCCTGATGCTTATGAGGGGCTCGCACCGTGCAGTGAACCCTCTGTAGTTACTTTCATGCAGTCTTCTCTTTATGGTAGATTTGGATATTGATACGCCGACCTCCTGGAGAGTGTTGGTCACTTGCTTGGCTGTTGTGAAGGGGTTTCTCTTCACCATGGAGATTATTCTGCGATCATCCACCACTGTTGTCTTCCGTGGGCGCCCAGGTCTTTTTGCATTGATGAGTTCACCAGTGCTTTCTTTCTTTCTCAGGATGTACCAAACTGTACATTTTGCCACTCCTAATATTGTAGCAATTTCTCGGACGGTTTTTTTCTGTTTTCGCAGCTTAAGGATGGCTTGTGTCACCTGCATGGAGAGCTCCTTTGACCACATGTTTACTTCAGAGCAAAACCTTCCAAATGCAAGTACCAAACCTCAAATCAACTCCAGACCTTTTATCTGCTTAACTGAGAATGACATAACGAAGGGATTGCCCACACCTGTCCATGAAATAGCCTTGGAGTCAATTGTCCAGTTACTTTTGGTCCCTTTATAAACAGGGTGGCACATGTTAAGGAGCTGAAACTCCTAAACCCTTCATCCAATTTTAATGTGGATACCCTCAAATGAAAGCTGAAAGCCTGAACTTCAACTGCATCTGAATTGTTTTGTTTAAAATTCATTGTGGTAATGTCTATAACCAAAATTACAAAAATGTTGTCTCTGTCCAAATATATATGGACCTAACTGTATATATTATTATAGCGCCATTTACTCCATGGCACTTTACCTGATATATTTACGTATTTACTTTTATTGGAGGATGTTACTAAAAATAAAGGCAAGAAAGCCTATCAAAATAGATTTATTTTATTATACATTTTGTTAAATTAAAGCACAAAACAGTAAGTAATATAAAAATATATTTAGCATTTATGCAATTTATTTTTCTTCTGTATTTAACCATTCAATTTTAATTATCTTTAGATTTATAAGTGATATGGTCCCTTTGTCAAAAACACGTGTCTGTCAGTATAAATTACATACTGTCACAGGATGTAGTTACAGCTAAGCTGTCCAATCTGGTACAGGGATGTGCTGTTGCTGTTAGTACTTTGACTGACAGCTCAGTCATCCAATCTGATGCAGGGGCGTGCTGAACTGTAAGTGTGTTGATTGACAGTTCGGCTGTCCAATCTGAGACTGGGTGGTTCTGACTATCTCAGGTGTTCATTGTCCAAGGTGATTGCCAGGCTACTTAACTGGGCTGTTTTTCCCAGACCTCTGCCAGACATACATTCAGCTTCTGTGTGGCTTGTCGCTCTGTGCCAAAAGTTCTGTTTGTAAATCTTTTGTTGCCTGACCTTGGGTTTAGTTCTGACCATCCATCGGCTTAACCCATTCTGCTCTAAACCACTATCATCCTGGTGTTCTGACCTCAGAATGTTAACTGACTATGCCTCGGTCTCTTCCTTCTATTTATTTAGTACCTTACTGGCTTTTGACCTCAGACTCCTTGACTATTCTGTCTCACGGTTTGGCCGCGAGAAGTGAGTCAACATCACACATACTTTACAACATAGAGTCGACTCTTTCCTTTGTAGGAATTGTTTTTTTTATGTTCCATATTATAAACGGCATAAAAATATAAAATATATATTGTTTTCAATGTTTTATTTAAATTGTGCTATAATTGATCTACGGTATACTCGGAAAATAAAAGATGTTCAAGCAAGAGGGGACCACTGTGACTGTATTGCTCATGTAAACCATGAGCTGCACCTGTATAGTAATTAATTTTCTTCAATGTTAAATAAAAATAAACCGAGCGATATACAGGTTTTTTATGTCACTGTATACAATGATAACAATGCCAAAGTTGGTCTATACAGTTTAGACAAAACCGTAAGTAGAAATATGCCAAACCCAACGGAGGCCAAAAAAACACATTTTTGGCATACATCTGGGGTATATCACCCTACAAGAACATTGGCTACACTGACAACATGTAAGATTGGTACTTGGCACATTCTTGTTTTTCCTCTAATGACTTTGGCTTGGTATAAACATCTATTGTCCAAAATGGCAATAGGGAGCGTTAGCTTTGAGAGCCAAGTCAGTGAAAAGATGGGGTTTGTAGAATAGAACTAGTACATGTAGAAGTTTTTGATCTGCGGGATAACTCGGCATGATAATTCTCATGGGTGATGGTTGTAAAATAGATAAACGGTTTGGAAGTGGAGCCAAGCATATTCCCATGACAGGAAAAAAAATCCCCTGCTAATTGTAGAAGTAATTGGAACAGAATTAATGAGAGAGTAGCCATAAAGAGCCCTAGATATTGGTGTCAGAGAGGAGTAGATTGGCTCCCAAATATTTGTACTCAAGCAAATCGGTCTAGAGATAATCCACGACCATGCAAATTGCATTCAGCTATTCTGAGTGTCCGTTCAAAGCAGCTAGACTCAAATGACTGAGATTTGTGAACAAGATAAAGGGGATTTGAGGTAGATGGAAGACTTGTACTGTAGGTCTTGTAGATATTAGGCAGTTTTCAGTTTTTGCCAACAATCTTACCACTGGCCAACAATCCTACCACTGACCAACAATCCAACCACTGGCCAACATTCCAACCACTAGCCAAGAGTACAACCACGGGCCAACAATCTTACCACAGACCAACAATCCAGCCACTGGCCAACAATCCAACCACTGGCCAAGAGTACAACCACTGGTCAACAATCCAGCCACTGGCCAACAATCCAACCACTGGCCAACAATCCAACCACTGGCCAAGAGTACAACCACTTGCCAACAATCCTGCCACTGACCAACAATCCAACCACTGGCCAACAGTACAACCACTGGCCAACAATCCAACCACTGGCCAACAATCCTACCACTCACCAACATTCCAACCACCAACCAACAGTACAAGCACTGGCCAGCAATCCACTTGTGATTAACTGTTGCTCTAACAATTAGATAACTTCCTCCCTACATAAAGACTGTGAGGTAAAGTTGGGGTAACAACCGGTACTATTCTTCCACCATATGGGCAGTATCAACAGTAGATTTCACCATTTTATTTATGGTTGCTAACATATGGTCCATCAAATCCAAAGCAGACAATTTTATTGTCCTACATATGATGGCTCCTCCTAACTATTTATGACTTGACCATGCCAAATGTGATAACTTCCTTTAAGTGAGTGTTGAGTAAGGTTTGGACATGTAATCTATAATTATGGAATCCTTTTATGTCCCCCCACATCAAAACTGATTTACAAATGCCCAATATATAGGGAACTACGAGAAATTTATTTGGATATCAGCACCTCAGAGGGCAGCGATAAGGAGTTTCTGGTGAGCAGATAGAGCACAGTCCTTTATTGAAATGCAAATGGTTCAGAAATGGAAGTAAATGTATATTTTATATCTTTAGTGTTATACATGTATGTGCACAATGGAAGCTGCATTCATTAACACGTCCCTTGTGAATTAATTACTACTGTATATGTAGATTTTCACTGATAATCCACCCTGGTGAATGGTATTAATGAAACATCTGGATGTCGACTTCCAGCTGCTGTGAGGATACCGTACCCTGAACAGGAAGATATTAGCATTTGTTTTCATGTGTGATCTGCCGAGGACTCAATCAACTAATTACTGCAGCATTTTCCATGGGCGCTTCCAAACAGAAAGTCAATAGCACGGGACAGGATATGCAATAGTTACATTGGTGCCCCATGCATATACTGTAGCTTGTATAGGTGACAGCTATTGTACAACCTTCTAGATATCCAAAGAGACATAGACCCTGAAGTCATGAAGAAGCTAAAAACTTATGGTTAAAACTTCCAACATTTCGAAAAGGAAAATGAAGGGATAACAGGGATCTCTGATCGCCGAGTGGTACAGTATTTAGGATTTCTTGCAAGATTAGCTATTTTCAAAGAGTTATTCCAACCGAAAACAATGTAGCATTACTCCATGCCCAATAAAATCAGTTGCTTGCAGGAACAAGCTGAATAAGTTCAAATTGTTTTTGGTTCTAATTTAAATTTAAAGAGTTATTCCGACCAAAAACAATTTTAATTTATTCATCCTGTTCTTATATTACTTTGACAGTCAATTGATTTTACTGGGCTCAGTGTAATGCTAAATTTGAGGGGGTGCTGTAGAAAAATGTATTAAGTCCCCCCCACCCCAACAAAATACATCTGATCCCTGTAGTTCTTAGTAGCAGTGCACCACGTCATCAGCTTGTTTTTGGAAGAACTTTCGATGGGTTTATTGTCTTTGGTTTAGTGGATATTGTGAAAGCTGCAATATTTCTGGGCTCAGTATTGCTTAGTTTGCAACTTCCCCTTTAAGGATTATGGCAAAAAGTGGCATAAGATGAACTAAAGTTTGGCACAAATATTATTTGTGCAAAGCGTTTCAACTTTTTGACCTTTTACACTTTGTCAAAAATTGTGGGGTTAGCAAAGGTGCATGGCCTCCCTCAGCCCAGCTTTACTATACTGTATGCCAGAAACCAGTGTACATTGTATCCTAAATTTATTCCAGGCCTTTGCTGTGGTAGATTTCATTTTCCGGTGCATGGACAGCCCAGATATGGCAAATTAGGGGCATCAAATTTGGGGCAGCAGGCTATTGCAAGACTGGTGCATTGCACACCAACCTTGATAAATTCCCCCTAGGTGTATGCAGATTTCATAGGTAGAAGATCAGAGAAAATGTCCTGTACTTATTTTTATTAAAAGGGGATATGTGGCCACAATTTACATAAAACAAGGGAGTGTACTATAGCTTTTCCCATCTTCCAGGATGTACATTATGCCAATGCCACTTATATTACTTTTTTAGTTCAGGTGTCTATTGGCATGAGATGTCTCTGCTGTTTCCCGAGACTGAATGTGTGATTACAGAGAATCTTCCCTGGGGGATGGCCATACTAGAGACACCCACTTTTTTCATGCATTGTCTGCACCTGAAAATAGTGAGGGAAGCCTGTCTACCTGACAGACTGAGTTATCTTATCTTATCTATCCCCTCAGGAGAAAAAAAAAACCTGAAAGTTTCAGTCCACAGTGAAAACTACAAAATGTTTAGATTTTTCTCATGTGGAAAGTTAGATGACTCTGCTGACCGTCAAAGTCTACACAGCAAAGCTGACTAGTGAGCTACAGAAAATGAGAAGTGTCAGCCTATTGTTACTTTTCTAGTGGCTAGTGTGAAAATTGTAAACTGTTAAGAGTTTTTATGTGGAGAGTGAAATTACTCGGCTGACTCTCTCTAAGTCTACACAGCTAAGCCAACTAGTGAGCTACAGAAACAGGGAAGTGTCTGCTTATTGTATATGCTCCAGTGGCCTGTGCGAAAACTGCAATATTTTAAGTATTTTTATGCGAAAAATGAAATGACTCTGCTAAACTTGTCATGATCTAAACGGCAAAGCTGACACGTGAAGTACAGAAAACAGGAAGTGTTCATCTATCGTATAGGCTGTAGTAGCCAGTATGAAAGCTACATTTTAAGCATATTTTTAAAGTAGAAAATCAGATGACTCTGCTGATCCTATCACAGTCTATACAGCAAAACTGGCACTGCTCTATGGACCACTATGAAAACTGCAAAATTAGAATTTTTTTATGTGGCTAGTTACACTAGAAAAATATAAAAACAGCACAAATGGGAAAATAATAGTGTTTTGTGACAACACATTCCTTTCACTGAATATATTTCCTGCCATTATTGTGGGATATTTCACACTGAGTATAATAAATACTGCACAAGTGACAGGATCATCCCAGAACTTCATGATGTACTATGTACTTTATATTTTTCACCGATTCTGAGGATTTATGTTTTATTGAAATCTAAGCTTCATAAAGTCTCCTCTACTTATACGGCGGCTCTGAGCTGAAATCCAGCGCTGAAGATCTGTGAAATGCAGACACTCAATTACGAAGCCTGAGAATAGAAGAATGTCTAATACCGGCCATATGCTATTTTCTGTCCATGATATCACGCTGCTATTTTTGTGCTGCTAGCTTGTATCATAACGTGAAGATGGAAGATATTAAATGAGGGATCTCAGTACATTTGGAAAATATCCAAATTCTGCTAAGTAGCACACTTAAAGGGAATCCATCCTAAGAAATTGACATATTATTTGAATCAAGTTTTTATTAAATCCTATTTATTGGTGTTTGCGTTTTACTTTCCACATTTTTCATAATGACATTTCCTACTCTATGTAGCACACTTTTTAGCTTTGCCGTACCCATTGGGACGTAATGAGCAGAGTCATCTTATTATAGGACAGTAGGGAGTGCGATGATAACTGTATTCTACTCAGGCTGAATAGTAAAGCTATACAATTTACAAATAGAACTTCAACTATACAATGTTTTCCTAGCTAGGGAGCAGCTTGTTCTCCAGAGCTGCTCTTATAAAAGATTGGGTATTTTTACATTTTGAAGTCTTTGAAAAAACTATTTTTAGTCATCTGGTCAGTGAGCGAGCCTGGTATATATTCTAACAGTTGATTCTTTCTACTTTAACACTTTACAATTAACTTTTCAGCTTTGCTATACAACCTGAGACATAATAAGCAGAGTCATCTCTTTATCATTAGACTGTAGGGAATATGATCGTAGCCAAAAACTAGTATAGTAATACTATAGCTGTTTGTGCTCCAGAGCTGATCTCCAAAGATTCATAGAATTTTTAGACATTTTGAGGCTTTTTGGTCATTAGGTCATTGGGCATTTATACAAGTATTCACAAACATTCCCTTCTAACTTTATGGACTCCATCTCGTAGAACTCTCACTTTTGGGTGTATTACTCCCACATACTCATAAATGTATCATTTTACTTTACTCGATGTAATAAACAAGAAAAGGAAGTTGTAACTATGACAAAGAAACTCACGTATGACCAAGTCCAACTAGCAGCAGCGCTTTTATTTCAATGGAGGGAGATGATTGTTTAAGAACAGTCACATTGGGTGAATCGAAAAATTGTTATTTCTGCAATTTCAAAAAAATTCCATATGTGTCAGGTTAGCAAGGGGGAAGCTAGCTAGGGTATTAACATATAGGGAAAGGGCAAAGAAAATGAACCTTTTCCCCTGGGGCAGAAAAACTTGACTACACCTGATTGGAAGAAATGCCTAAAAAATAGCAAAATTAGGTTTTAAAAATTGTGTTGTTCATCGCTTATTATGTTTAGTTGTTTCCAATTTTTTTAGGATAATTTTTATAACTTCCATGAAATTAACTTGTGGTAATTAAATTAAACATTTCTCCATCCTGTTTTCCGAAAGCTCCATAATGATCTCCAAATTACTATTCCGGATTGTGAACATCTGCATGATAAGACTTTGTGTCCTCCTCTAGATGTATAATGGCCAAATCCTCTTTGTTCCTGATTGAGACTCAGGATGAGTTAAGTTTCTGGCTGGGAGTCTGTACATGGTTGATTCATTACTGAGAATTAACCACACGCTGCTTCTGGATATAAGAAATGTCATTAGCAGCGTTTGACTAAATGGTGCAGACAACGGTTCACCGGCAGATCAGGGGCGGAGGTCAAGTTGAAGACAACAAACAAACAGAAGCAGCTTCATTATCAATAAAGGGACTACGCCTCCGGTCACATTTCATAGTCCTGGGGCTGATGATGATTTATACTTTTATGGATTTTTACTTTAAATATTCACTCCGGCTGCATATTGGAGTCCTATATTGTGATACGTTTGTCATCGCTGAGATATTGAGGAACGTAGATTACATTAAAGCTCTGCTAACTGGGTTATCAGTATATGGTCTGCACAGGGATGTAATAGGAGGTTTATACACCATTATAACATGGTCTTGCCCTGATGATATCATGATTACATGACTACCAACTCAAGGCAGAGGTGGCCCAGTTGTTAGCACTGTAGCTTTGAAGCGCTAGGGTTCTGGGTTCCAATCCCACCAAAGACAACATGTGCAAGCAGTTTGTATATTCATACCTTGTTTGCGTAGGTTTCCTCCAGGTTCTCCAATTTTCTCCCAAACTCCAAAGACCAGTCGAGAATTTAGATTGTGAGTCCTGATAAGGACACTGATGATGATCATTCCTGTGGACCTATTGGTGCTTCATGAGAGTAAATAAGTATATATTGGCATTTACGAGATGAATTTAGGGTTTGTTATAGGAAGAAGAAGTTCAGTAGTGTTCAAAAAATTGACAGCTATGGGAACATGTACTCTTTTTCTTAACACATGCCAAGTCCTAATCCCCTCACCTCATATGATGAGATTGTCATGGTAGAAAATCCCCACAGAAGCCATAGATGGGCAGTGTAGTGGTGTCTAAAAGTATAACATCTAAGGGGGAGCAAAGATCCTCCTAGTGAAAAAGATGCTAAGTTCGAAACCTGTTCCGAGATGACTATGGTCCTTCCTGAAAATATGCCTATAGGGGTGTTCTAGAGAGGGAACTTTGGTGATGTTCAAGAGAGACCCACATCCTACAGAGGCAAAGTCCAGAATGATATTTTTGCTTATTGGAAGAAATGTCCATAGTGGATTCACAGAGGGATAGTGCAGTGGTGTCCAAAGGAATAACAGCTGAAGGGGCATAGACCCTACTTAAACAAATGTCGTGAATAAAACCCCCTCTGAGATGACACAGTCATTTATGGAAGGAAATTCCCATGGGGTGTTCTAGAGAGAAGTTCAGAGGTTTTCTAAAAGGACAACAGCTGACGGCGGCCATTGAACCTTCTTGTTAACCAGCTTCTGAGATTATATTGTCACTTACTGGAAGAAATGACCAAAGAGGTGTTCTAGAGAGAAGCTCAGCTGCAGCTAAAGAATAACAGTTGAGGGGGCATAGACACTTTTTCTAAACAGAGACCGAGTCATAAAGTTATTCTGAGATGATATTGTTGCTTGCAGGAGGAAATGCCTCAAGGGGTATTCTAGAGAGGGCAGGTTCAGAGTTGTCCAAAGGATTTGCCCCTGAAGACAGGACATAGACTCTCCTTACTAAACATATGCAAGTCATAAATCAGTTCTAAGATGACTCTATTGTTCCCTAGAGGAGATGACATTATTGGTGTTCTCAAGAAGTTTGGCAGTGAGGAGGGGTCTGAGACCCTCCTTCCGAAACAGGTAAAAGTCATTAATCTTTTCTTCCATGATACCATCACTTACTAGGAGAAATCCCCACAGTGGTGTTCTAGAGATATGAAATTCGGTGGTGGCCAAGAGAATAAGATCTAAGGAGGACTATGGAGCCCTTCTTAAGCCAATTTCAAGTGAGGAACCTCTTCTGAGATGACACTGTCACTTATTAGATGAAATGTGCTAGGGGGTGTTCTAGAGAAGAAATGTTTAGTGGTCTCCTACAAAATAACAAATGAGGGGGTTCATGAACCAATCTTCCTAAACAAGTCATATACCACTTCTTAGGTGACATTGTTTTTTACCGAAAGAAATGCCATAGTGGTGTTCAACAGACGAGACATTCAGATGTGTTCGAGGGAGTTACAGCTCAGGGGGCTATAGATGACCTTTCTTATAAGGTAGATGCCAAGTTTTGTTCCCTTCCAAAATGATATTTTCGTCTTCTATAGGAAATGCGCACAAGGGCTTTGAGAGAAGGGTTGATGAACAGTTGGGTAATTGGACATTAAAATCACAGTTGAATGACAGGTGAATTTATTTTTTGCTCTACAGGTACAATGGTAAACTCTGCAGATGTGGAGCTAGATTTCTCCTAACCTGGAGCAAAGAACACGTTTCTTAACTCTGTATCAAAATAGTCTGGCCAAGGAAAAGTGGTGAGTTGATGTGCTCTCCGGCACCTTCCACCACTGTCCAATGTGATGTATCGTCCTCTGTGACAATGAATTGATGCGATGGCGCCTTACATGACAAGTCCTCTTATGGCAGTGAGCCATGGAGATGAGCCGTCAATAGGCGTTTGGGAAAGTGAACAATAAATTATTACATAGTGGCGGTATTACGGAGCGTGTGGCAGCAATCTCATTGGTTTAGTTGTTTAGTGTGAGTAGTTTTTTGAGCAATTCCCCCTTTTTTTCATGAAATATTGATACACTTTGACGTCCACAGTCGTATAAATAGGAGATTTACTATCACCGGTAGTCAGGTTATTGCATCATCGTTATATCCTTTGCCTAAGTGCCGGTCCGCTAGGAAGACATTAGCATAAAAAATTTACACCAGACAATCTGCTCTCTGCTTCTCCGGAGCTGGATGTGAGCGCAGACCGAAGACGACGTCCATATTACTGCAGTACTGTGTTACTACATTTGGGTTTGTTGGTTGGAATTTTTTGTTGTAGAAGAATTTAGAAACTTTATACCTGGAAATTCAGGCTCTTTTCTCTGTTCATGTCACACTCACTGGGACGCAGGAAGATGGATAGTGGAAGCTGAGGTATAAGATGCTGTTTGATGCTTCTGATATCATACAAGGCAGGTAAAGCAGCTTCATCTGTGAGGATCCCAGCAAACAGGGACTAGACATAGTGGGAAGATGGATGTTGGAGGGGTTTATAGATTAGAAGGGGACAGTGATCGGGATTTTAGGCTAAGAGGTCAATTAAATTAAATAGTCGTAGCCAAATCTGATTTTTTGCTGGGCCATAGAGCAGGAGAACCGTAGATATTTACAATTACGATATTGGCCCCAGTGGTAAAAGAAACCCATAAAAGTGTTGCCCGTGATCTGTGTGGCTATATAAAGACCATCATGATTGATATCGTCGAATGAAAAAGTGTATATAAAAGACATGATCGGGGCCATTGACTATGACGGGAGCGTGTTCTCATGTGTGAATGGGGCACAACACAAACTCCAACAACCACAGTAAAAATCAGTGATAGAATCTGTAAAGGATTTTTTTTAATCACGTGGGAACATGCTGTAACATGCCCCTATTATAAGGAGTCGGGACGCCTGAGGTCATGTCAGTCTCCTCTGGCTGCACAATCTTCTGCAATGTGATGATTCCACCACTCATGGTGTCCTACGGACGCTGTGAGTGATAGCTCAGCCACCTTATAGGATCACGGTTATGCCGGGATATCAGTATTGTGAGTGACAGCTCAGCTGCCCAATCTAGCTGGGCCTGCGAGATTCCTCCAGGTGTCACCAGTTCAGGGTGATTACCTGGCTATTTAGCTGGTTGGCAATGGTCAGACCATTGCTAGTCGTAGCCTTGCTCGGTGGTGTGTTTGCTCTGTGCGCGGTTATGCTGATCTTTGTTGCCAGACCTCGGATTTGCGTTTTGACTACTCATTTGGATTACCCCTTTTGCCTTTGACGTACTCTGACCTTAGTTCTCTGACCCCGGATTTTGACTTTGACTACTCAGTTGTCTTATCCCTCTTGTCTTTGACACATTCTCCTGGCATTTGACCTTGGACTCTTTGACTTCTTCACCTCACATCTTGTCCATCAGAAGTGACCCAGCGTCACAAGCAACAGGCATTTTTGATACATCTTGAATTGTACATTGTGTGAATTTGCCGGATCCATCAAATTCCTAAAAATTCCACATAAATTTAATTTGCATTGTATCATTTCCCTTGTCACTAGGAACTAATATCACTTTATGATCTATTTTTGCACTACCTCAAGGCCCTCCACTAATCCTGACCATGAATGACTGTAGAGATATTTTCCCTGTCCTCTTATTCCCACTATCAAAGACCCATGATAATAGGGGGATCTGTCAAAAATGTTGCATTGGGACCCACAATCTTTGAACAACACCCCTGATTAAAGCCACATAAGAGGCAGTTGAGTTTCTCTAGAGAGCCCTAGTCATGACAGAAGCCACAAAAGAGGTGTGAAACTCGTATGAAGCTGTTCTTAAGGGGGTGAAGAATCATGTCCCTTTTATTTTGAAGTCTTATAAATTCAACCCCCACCCAGTGGTGTAACTAGAGTCTGATGGGTCCTGGTGCAAAATTTGTACCTGGGCCCCCACCTGCATTTTGGTAAGAAGTATGGGTCTGTGTAGCTTTCTAGATCCTATAAAGACATGCATGTTCGCCCCCCCCCCCCCCCATGTAATAATGATCTCCATCCTGGCTCCTTCCTGTAATAATCCCCCTCATCCTGGCCCCATTCTGTAATAATGTCCCCCATTCTGAGCCCCTTCTAGTAATAATATCCCATTTCCTGGCCCCTTCCAGTAATAATGCATCCTATCCTATGCCCCAGCGTTTAACAATGTCCCTCCATCCTGGGCCCCTTCCTGGTATAATGTTCCTCATCCTGGTATTATGTGTCCCCTATCCTGGTACTATGTTCCCCATCCTGTTACAGCATCCCCCATCCTGGTACAATGTCCCCCATCCTAGCACTACAGTATATCCCCCATTCTTGTGCAATGTCCCCTGGTACAGTGTCTCCCATCCTGGTACAGTGTCCCCCATGCTGGTATAGTGTCCTCATTCTAGTACTATTTCCTCATCCTTGTACAATGTCCTCATCCTGGTACAATGTCCCCTATCCTGGTACAGTGTCCCCCATCCTGGTTCATTGTCCTCATCCTGGTACAGTGTCCTCCATCCTGGTACAGTGTCCTCATCCTGGTACAATGTCCCCCATCCTGATACTGTGTCCCCCATCCCGGTACTGTGTCGCCCATCCTAGTACAATGTCCCCATCCTGGTACCTTGCCCCATCCTTAGCCTCTTCCATTCTTCTTCAGCACATTTTAAAATGAAGCAAATGATTATTCATACCTTAACCCACTTCCATGACATGTCATCCTCCTCTATTCCTGGCACAGAAGCTGGCAGATGACTTCGGCATGTCAGCATGGGCAGTACATGATGTCACTGTCATTTGCCACCGGTCACATTCAAGCCGACTTCTGCTGCCGGCCTCTGATTGGCTGGCAGTGTGTATTGCAGTGCAGGGAGTCGGTGGATCTCTGCACCACAATACATTTCAGCTGAATGTGCATCTGATGCCCCCTACTCACACGGGCACAGATGTTACACCCCCACCCTCACCAATCATGAAGTGATGGCATAGTGTTTAAAGGTGATGTCAATCATCCCTGTATAAAATAAGAATACCCATCTTTATCCATCCCAGGGGTGACTCTTCTTCTTGTGGGGTAAATATTAGGCGCTGGTTGATACAACGTAGAAACCGTATTGTAACAGGGAGGACAATGAACATAAAATATTTACAATATTCACGCCTGGAGCATGTCTTACCAAAGTCTTCGGATATGCTTTAAAGTGGAAATCATGGAATTTTTAATTTTTGTTTTTCATTAGCAAAATGTTAATCTGAAGAACAGTCCATCGTCCTCCATGGTAAATATTAATTTGTCGGTTCTGAAGAGGTAGGATAATATAATGTGATGATGATAAAAAGTCTATGTATTGTAGTCATCCGAGACGTGAGATGGACGGATAGATAATGGAAGGACAGAGATCGCCTCGGCCCCTCTCCTTTCTGCCGTGTTATCAGGACATCTGTTCATAGACGGTGTATGTGATTGACAGGGAGCTCCCTATACAAGTGATGAGTGGGCACAATACAGAAGACATGTCAGCCGGAGCTGGATGGTTCTTCCTCCCCACCCCCCACCCAGCACTTATTTCCCCTCCACAGACCTTTTCACTCCATTGCATTTTATGTCCTTGCATTTCCCCAAGGATAAGCACAGTTTTCTTATGGGGCCGTAAATGAAAAGAAGCCGATATTTGAGAGCTGTGAACACTGCGTTTCCCTACTCAATGTCGGTATTGTAGACACTGATGGAGAATGAGGTCCATGATACTCTGTGGAGCTCTTATGGAGCCAAAGGAAAAGGGGGATAAAGTTATAGGAATGCCCCTAACGTCACACGGAATAGCACCGGTCTGTGTCCTTTCCTCTACATTGTAACAATAAGTTTCTCTTCGAGACAGTTCACATAACAACCAAAACAGCGTGTATAATTCTCCTTCCTAAGAGCACTCAAGACTTGTGAATTCTAACAGTTAGTATGTAACACTGCCAGTTACACAGTGTATAGCGCTTCTATTTTAGCAACTATATGGAAATGTTATTTGTTCAATGTATGTGTCACGGAGAGACTAGGTGAGCGTTAGCTAATAACCCGGGCCCCTGCAATTTCCCTCAGACTAGGGAAATCCTGACTGACCCTCTACCTGAAGTTTACACTGATGGTGTGCATGTTCAGGCCTCGAACCTCGCCCTGTCTCCTGTCTCAACCCTGGGCTGAAACCTCCGCCCGCCACCCAGTGAAGAGGTAATACTTAAATACCCACAGTTAGCACAGACAAGGATAAAGGAAAATATACACCACGCCGCAGACACTCAGGAATACACTATAAATGTGCAGGGCAAAATAAATACAAATATAGGAAGGAGTAAATAAGACAAAGGAAAATACACCACCAGCAACGAATCTCCAAACACCAGCTCTCCTCTCCATACTGAGATAACAACGCACAAGACAGAAGCTATAATCGTCGACGCCCAAAGATCAGGAGAACTATTTAAAGGTCATGGGCATGGCCCAGCTTCCAATCCGAGGATCAGGAAAATTAACCCCGAAACAGCTAGATAGAATCTAGCCGACACCAATGAGCGCATAGTGGTCAAAAGCAGAATTACCGCTGTCTGTCGAACGACCTGGTCTGAACAGCGTCCGACATGACAGTACCCCGCCTTCTACGAGGGACCCCAGGGCCCTCACGGCTTATAGGACCCAGCTTGTCTGGATGACGACGATGAAAAAACCTGACCAGCCGATCCGCATGAATGTCCGAGGCTGGTACACAGGACCTCTCCTCAGGCCCATAACCACGCCAGTGTACCAAGTACTGTAAAGTGTGGCGCACTACACGAGAGTCAACCACCTTGGAGACTTCAAACTCCAAATTACCATCCACTAAGACTGGAGGTGGCATAGGCGCCGTGTCCACAGAACCCACCACCTTCTTTAGAAGAGACCTGTGGAACACGTTGTGTATCTTATACACCGTAGGGAGTTCCAATCGGTACGCTACTGGGTTAATGACGGCGGTGACCCTAAATGGACCAATAAACCGTGGACCCAATTTAAGGGACGGTATTTTGAGTCTTATGTTCTTTGTGGATAACCACACCCAGTCGTCCACACTCAGGTCCGGACCTGGCACACGCCTACTGTCAGCCACACGTTTGTACCTAGCACCCACACTCAAAAGGCGCTGTTTAACTCTCCTCCAGACAGATGACAATTGTGCTCCTAACTGGCCCTCCTCCGGAACGCGGAACGGAAGAGCCCCTCTGACTCAAAGTACAAAATTGAGGATGCAGCCCGTAAACACAAAAAAACGGAGACTCCCCAGACGACTCCTGGCGGTGATTATTGATGGCAAACTCAGCCAAAGGAAGAAAGGTAGACCACTCCTCCTGGTTATCAGAGACAAAGCAGCGTAAGTACTGTTCCAAATTTTGGTTCATACGCTCCGTCTGACCATTTGACTGAGGATGAAACGCCGAAGAATGAGACAACTTGATCCCCAGCCGTGAGCAAAATGCTTTCCAAAATTTTGCCACAAACTGAGACCCCCCATCAGACACGATGTCAGACGGAACTCCATGAAGTCTGACCACCTCCTGCACAAATACCTGAGCCAGAGTCTTAGCGTTAGGCAACGAAGGCAAAGACACAAAGTGCGACATTTTAGAAAACCGTTCAACAATCACCAAGATGACCGTGTTCCCAGCTGATGAGGGCAAATCAGTGATGAAATCCATGGAGATTTCCGTCCACGACTTACTAGGTACCTCAAGAGGAAGTAGTGTGCCAACAGGACGGGAGCACCGCGTCTTAGCCCTAGCGCACGTCGTACAAGCTGACACGTATGAGACCACGTCCTGCCGGATCTTGGGCCACCAAAACCGACGTGACACCAACTCCAAGGTACCTCTAACCCCTGGGTGGCCAGCCAGGACAACATCATGATGCTCCGCTAAAACCTTTAAGCGAAGATGAAGCGGTACAAAAGATTTGTTGATGGGAAGCTCAGATGGTACCTCCTCCTGAGCCTCGGCAATCTCAGCCTCAACCTCGGTCATGAGAGCCGAAACCACAACACCCTTTTGGAGGATGGGTACCGGATCTTCCCGAGGTTCTCCGTCCGGAAAAGACCTGGACAGAGCATCCGCCTTAGTGTTTTTAGACCCCGGTCTATAAGTGACAACAAAATTGAACCGCGTGAAAAACAATGCCCAGCGAGCCTGCCTGGGGGACAGACGCTTGGCTGACTCCAAATACAGCAGATTCTTATGATCAGTAATAACAGTTACTTGATGTACCGACCCCTCCAAGAAGTGTCGCCATTCCTCAAAGGCCAACTTAATTGCCAACAACTCCCTGTTGCCGATATCGTAGTTACGTTCGGGGGACGACAGTTTCTTGGAGAAATAGGCGCACGGACGCAAACCACTCAAAGATGAGCCTTGAGATAGTACCGCCCCCACACCAACCTGAGACGCATCGACTTCCACAACAAAGAGTTTTGATACGTCTGGCTGCACAAGAATGGGGGCCGAAACAAAACTGTTCTTAAGAAATTCAAATGCGCGAACAGCAGCCTCAGGCCAAATGGAGAAATTGGTACCTTTTTAGTCATGTCAGTTAGCGGTTTAGCAATGATGGAAAAATCCTTGATAAATTTCCTATAATAGTTAGAAAACCCAAGGAACCGCTGAAGTGCTTTCAGGTTATCAGGACGTTCCCAACGCAGCACCGCTTGCACCTTAGCGGCGTCCATTTTAAAACCAGAAGCAGACACAATATAACCCAAGAAAGGCAACTCTTGAACAGAAAATACACATTTCTCAAGTTTAGCATACAGCTTATTCTCTCTGAGAAGCTGTAACACCTGCCTGACATGATCTAAATGAGCATCACGGTCGCAAGAATATATGAGAATGTCATCTATCTAGGTACACGATAACAAATTTCCCCAAAACATGCGAGAATACATCATTGATGAAATGTTGGAACACTGCAGGTGCGTTAGTCAACCCAAACGGCATCACCAAATTTTCAAAATGACCCTCAGGGGTATTAAAAGCCGTCTTCCACTCATCACCTTGACGGACTCTTATGAGGTTGTACGCCCCCCTGAGGTCAAGCTTGATAAACCACTTAGCACCTGCCACCTGACTGAACAAGTCAGGTATCAGTGGCATAGGGTATGGATCATGAACCGTAATCTGGTTCAACTCCCTGAAATCCAAACACGGGCGTAATCCGCCATCTTTCTTCTTCACGAAGAAGAACCCTACTGCCACCAGCGAAGATGACGTCCTGATGTGCCCTTTGCTCAAGCTTTCAGCAATGTAATCTTTTAACGCTTGTCTCTCCGGACCGGAGATGTTAAACATCCTTGCTTTAGGCAATTTGGCCCCTGGTTTAAACCTGATAGAACAGTCATAGGGACGATGTGGCGACAACTCTGAACAACCCTTCTCAGAGAACACATCCACAAAATCCAGAAGTGACTCTGGAACGCTTGAAGTCACCGCAGCCACACATGTGGCCAGGCAATTCTCCTGGCAGAACTCGCTCCACTGAATTATGTCCTGAGTTTTCCAGGCAATTACCGGGTTGTGCATAGACAACCAAGGAAAACCCAAAACCACCTGAGCAGGAAGATTCCTGAGCACCTTACATGTAACCCGCTCGGAATGTAGAACCCCAATGTGGAGTTTCACCTCAGCCACAAATTTAGTAACCTCCCCCTGAGAGAGAGGAGCTGCATTGATGGTGACCACGCAGATAGGATGAGACAGTTTTTCAATCCTAAAACCTGCTGTGCGCGCAAACTCTGTTATGAACTGGTGGTTTAGGAGCAACATGGGACGAGCTCTGGAGGAGGTGGTACCTGTACTAACCGCAGTTCCTGAGCTTAGCACAACACTAGAAGTAGCCGTTGGATGTTCCTGTCACTCCCTAGACACCTTGTCACAGCCGGAGGACTAACGACCCCTAAAGATGGAAACAGGAAAGCTATATTGCCTCAGAGAAAATTCCCAAAGGATAGGCAGCCCCCCACAAATATTGACTGTGAGTGGAGAGGGAAATGACATACGCAGAATGAAACCAGGATGTAGCAAAGGAGGCCAATCTAGCTAGATAGATAGAAGAGGACAGAATACTGTGCGGTCAGTATTATAAACTAGAAAAATCCACCACAGAGTTTACAAAAATCTCCACACCTGACTAAAGGTGTGGAGGGTAAATCTGCTACCCAGAGCTTCCAGCTTAACTGAATAAATCCATAGTGACAAGCTGGACAAGAAAAAACATAGAATGTGCAGAACGATTATGTCCACCATATGTGGACAACAAAAGAACAAGCAAGGACTTATCTTTGCTGAACAGGTCAGAATATCAGGGAAATCCAAGCAGAGATGTGAATCCAAGCAGGAACCATTGACAACTGGCATTGGCTGAAGGACAGAGCCAGGATAAATAGCCGAGCCAGAATAGACGATCAGTGGAAGCAGCTGCTGACTGCTAAATCCAAGGAGCAGCAGTTCCACTTAAATCCACCGGAGGGAGCCCAAGAGCAGAACTCACAAAAGTGTCACTTACAACCACCGGAGGGAGCCAAAGAGCGGAATTCACAACAGTACCCCCCCCTTGAGGAGGGGTCACCAAACCCTCACCAGAGCCCCCAGGCCGATCAGGACAAGCCAAGTGAAAGGCACGAACCAAATCGGCGGCATGGACATCGGAGGCAACAACCCAAGAATTATCCTCCTGGCCATAACCCTTCCACTTGACAAGATACTGAAGCCTCCGCCTCAAAAAACGAGAATCCAAAATTTTCTCCACCACATATTCCAACTCCCCCTCAACCAACACCGGGGCAGGAGGATCAACCGAGGGGACAACGGGCACCACATATCTCCGCAACAAAGATCTATGGAAAACTTTATGGATGGCAAAAGAGGCTGGAAGGGCCAAATGAAAAGACACCGGATTGATAATCTCAGAAATCTTATAAGGACCAATAAACCGAGGCTTGAACTTAGGGGAAGAAACCTTCATAGGAACATGACGAGAAGATAACCAGACTAAATCCCCCACCTGAAGCCGGGGACCAACACACCGACGGCGGTTAGCAAAACGTTAAGCCTTTTCCTGAGACAACGTCAAATTGTCTACCACATGAGTCCAAATCTGCTGTAACCTGTCCACCACAGAATCCACACCAGGACAATCAGAAGGCTCAACCTGCCCCAAAGAAAAACAAGGATGAAAACCAAAATTACAAAAGAAAGGCGAAACCAAAGTAGCCGAACTAGCCCGATTATTAAGGGCAAACTCGGCCAACGGCAAGAAAGCCACCCAATCATCCTGATCAGCAGACACAAAGCATCTCAAATAGGTTTCCAAGGTCTGTTTAGTTCGCTCAGTTTGGCCATTTGTCTGAGGATGGAACGCCGAAGAAAAAGACAAATCAATGCCCATCCTAGCACAAAAGGCCCGCCAAAACCTAGAAACAAACTGAGAACCTCTGTCAGACACAATATTCTCCGGAATGCCATGCAAACGAACCACATGCTGAAAAAACAATGGAACCAAATCAGAGGAGGAAGGCAATTTAGGCAAAGGTACCAAATGAACCATTTTAGAGAACCGGTCACAAACCACCCAGATAACAGACATCTTCTGGGAAACAGGAAGATCCAAAATAAAATCCATGGAAATATGCGTCCAGGGCCTCTCAGGGACCAGCAAGGGCAAAAGCAACCCACAAGCGCGGGAACAGCAAGGCTTGGCCCGGGCACAAGTCCCACAGGACTGCACAAAAGAACGCACATCCCGTGACAATGAAGGCCACCAAAAGGACCTAGCAACCAAATCTCTGGTACCAAAAATCCCAGGATGACCAGCCAACACCGAACAGTGAACCTCAGAAATTACCTTACTAGTCCATCTATCAGGAACAAACAGCTTCCCCACTGGACAGCGGTCAGGTTTATCAGCCTGAAATTCCTGAAGCACCCGCCGCAAATCAGGGGAGATGGCAGATAGAATCACCCCTTCTTTAAGAATGCCAACCGGCTCAAGGACTCCAGGAGAATCAGGCAAAAAACTCCTAGAGAGGGCATCAGCCTTAACATTCTTAGATCCCGGAAGATACGAGACCACAAAATCAAAACGGGAGAATAACAGGGACCATCGAGCCTGTCTAGGGTTCTGCCGCTTGGCCGACTCGAGGTAAATCAGATTCTTATGATCGGTGAAGACCACAACGCGGTGCTTGGCTCCCTCAAGCCAATGTCGCCACTCCTCAAATGCCCACTTCATAGCCAACAACTCCCGATTGCCAACGTCATAATTGCACTCCGCAGGAGAAAACTTTCTGGAAAAAAAGGCACACGGTTTCATCACAGAACCATCAGAATTCCTCTGAGACAAAACGGCCCCTGCCCCAATCTCAGAAGCGTCAACCTCAACCTGAAAAGGAAGAGAAACATCCAGCTGACGCAACACAGGGGCAGAAGTAAATAGGCGTTTAAGCTCCTGAAAGGCCTCAACAGCCGCAGAGGACCAATTCGTCACATCAGCGCCTTTCTTCGTCAAATCAGTCAGGGGCTTAACCACACTGGAAAAGTTGGCAATGAAACGGCGATAAAAATTAGCAAAGCCCAAAAATTTCTGAAGGCTCTTCACCGATGTGGGTTGAATCCAGTCATGAATGGCTTGGACCTTAACAGGATCCATTTCTATAGACGAGGGAAAAAAAATAAACCCCAAAAAAGAGACCTTCTGAACTCCAAATAGGCACTTAGACCCCTTCACAAATAAAGCATTATCACGAAGGATCTGGAATACCATCCTGACCTGCTTCACATGAGACTCCCAATCATCGGAAAAAATCAAAATATCATCCAAATACACAATCATGAATTTATCAAGATAAATGCGGAAAATATCATGCATGAAGGACTGAAATACAGAAGGAGCATTAGAAAGCCCGAAAGGCATCACAAGGTATTCAAAATGGCCTTCGGGCGTATTAAATGCAGTTTTCCATTCGTCACCCTGTTTAATACGAACAAGATTATATGCCCCTCGAAGGTCAATCTTAGTAAACCAACTAGCCCCCTTAATCCGAGCAAACAAATCAGAAAGCAAAGGTAAAGGGTATTGGAATTTGACCGTGATCTTATTAAGAAGGCGATAATCAATGCAGGGTCTCAAGGAGCCATCCTTCTTGGCAACAAAAAAGAACCCCGCTCCCAATGGTGATGAAGACGGACGAATATGCCCCTTCTCCAAAGACTCCTTGACATAACTCCGCATGGCGGCATGCTCTGGCACAGACAGATTGAAAAGTCGGCCCTTAGGGAACTTACAGCCAGGAATCAAGTTAATAGCACAATCACAGTCCCTATGTGGAGGAAGGGAACTGGAATTGGGCTCATCAAATACATCCTGGAAATCCGACAAAAACTCAGGGACTTCAGAAGAGGGGGAAGAGGAAATTGACATCAAAGGAACATCACTATGTACCCCTTGACAACCCCAACTAGTCACAGACATAGATTTCCAATCCAGCACCGGATTATGTTCCTGTAACCATGGAAAACCCAGTACAACAACATCATGCAAATTATGCAACACCAGAAAACGGCAATCTTCCTGATGTGCTGAAGCCATGCACATGGTCAGCTGAGTCCAATACTGAGGTTTATTCTTGGCCAACGGTGTAGCATCAATGCCCCTCAAAGGAATAGGACTCTGCAAAGGCTGCAAGGAAAAACCACAACGTCTGGCGAATTCCAAGTCCATTAAGTTCAGGGCAGCACCTGAATCCACAAATGCCATGACAGAAAAGGACGATAATGAGCAAATCAGGGTCACAGAAAATAGAAATTTAGGCTGTACAGTACTGATGGTAACAGACCTAGCGACCCTCTTAGTACCCTTAGGGCAATCAGAAATAACATGAGCAGAATCACCACAGTAAAAACACAGCCTATTCTGACGTCTGAATCCCTGCCGTACTGCTCTAGTCAAAATCCTATCACATTGCATAGGCTCAGGACTCCGCTCAGAGGACACTGCCATATGGTGCACAACTTTGCGCTCGCGCAGGCGCCGATCAATCTGAATGGCTAGAGACATAGATTCGCTCAAACCAGCAGGCGTGGGGAACCCCACCATAACATCTTTAAGGGCTTCAGAAAGACCCTTTCTGAAAATTGCTGCCAGAGCATCTTCATTCCATTTAGTGAGCACAGACCATTTTCTAAATTTCTGGCAGTATAATTCTGCCGCTTCCTGACCCTGACATAGGGCCAACAAGGTTTTTTCTGCATGATCCACAGAATTAGGTTCGTCATACAATAATCTGAGCGCTTGAAAAAATGCGTCTACATTAAGCAATGTCAGATCCCCTGATTCAAGGGAGAATGCCCAGTCCTGAGGGTCACCACGCAGCAGAGAGATGACAATCTTAACCTGCTGAATGGGATCACCAGAGGAACGGGGTTTCAAAGCAAAAAACAATTTGCAGTTATTTTTGAAGTTCAAAAACTTGGATCTATCCCCAAAAAACAAATCAGGAGTAGGAATTTTAGGCTCTAAAGCCGGAGTCTGGACAACATAATCTTGGATACTCTGTACTCTTGCAGCAAGTTGATCCACACGAGAAAACAAACCCTGAACATCCATGCCAGCGCCAAAATCCTGAACCACCCAGAGATTAAGAGGAAAAAAAAGACAAAACAGACTACAGAAAAAAAAATGGTTCAGAACTTTTTTTTCCTTCTTTTGAGATGCATTTAATTCATTTTTGGCCAGTTGTACTGTTATGAACTGGTGGTTTAGGAGCAACATGGCACGAGCTCTGGAGAAGGTGGTACCTGTACTAACCGCAGTTCCTGAGCTTAGCACAACACTAGAAGTAGCCATGGGATGTTCCTGTCACTCCCTAGACACCTCGTCACAGCCGGAGGACTAACTACTGCTAAAGATGGAAACAGGAAAGCTATATTGCCTCAGAGAAAATTCCCAAAGGATAGGCAGCCCCCCACAAATATTGACTGTGAGTGGAGAGGGAAATGACATACGCAGAATGAAACCAGGATGTAGCAAAGGAGGCCAATCTAGCTAGATAGATAGAAGAGGAGAGAATACTGTGCGGTCAGTATTAAAAACTAGAAAAATCCACCACAGAGTTTACAAAAATCTCCACACCTGACTAAAGGTGTGGAGGGTAAATCTGCTACCCAGAGCTTCCAGCTTAACTGAATAAATCCATAGTGACAAGCTGGACAAGAAAAAACATAGAATGTGCAGAAAGATTAAGTCCACCATATGTGGACAACAAAAGAACAAGCAAGGACTTATCTTTGCTGAACTGGTCAGAATATCAGGGAAATCCAAGTAGAGATGTGAATCCAAACAGGAACCATTGATAACTGGCACTGGCTGAAGGACAGAGCCAGGATAAATAGCTGAGCCAGAATAGACGATCAGTGGAAGCAGCTGCTGACTGCTAAATCCAAGGAGCAGCAGTTCCACTTAAATCCACCGGAGGGAGCCCAAGAGCAGAACTCACAAAAGTGTCACTTACAACCACCGGAGGGAGCCAAAGAGCGGAATTCACAACAAAACTCCTCATCAATGAGATTTGTGGCTGATCCACTATCCACAAAAACAGTTATTGGCAGCTCACTGCCAGCGATAAAAACCTTAGCAGTGAGTATGCATTGAGAAACCACCATGGAGGATATACATAAGCTCAGATTGGTCTCCTCCACACCCTCTGAGCTTAGAAGTTTTCCGCCGTTGCGTTTTTATTAGACAGTAGAGGACAGATGTTAATCAAATGACCAGTTTTACCACAGTAAAAACAGGCTCCCTGAGCTCAGGGACTGGACGCTTCACGTGTGACACCCCTGCAATTTGCATAGGCTCCGTGGGCTCACCTGCAGCAACCTCACGTGAACCTAAACCCTCTCCCATAGGCGGTGTCTCATGCTCCCCCTGACGCAAACGGTGATCAATGTGGACAACCAGACTCATAGCGGAATCTAGAGAAGTAGGAGTCTCGTACATCAGAAGGGCTTTTTTAACCCTTCCAGAAATCCCATGTATAAACTGACTCCGCAGCGCAGGATCATTGGGGACATCTGGGGATGTGGGAACTTTACTGACCGCAACCCTGATCCTATCAACACACACTAAAGGCAGCCGTGGAGCGTTCCTAAAAACCTAGACGCCTCTTCACAGCCTGAGAAACTAGCTACCCCTAGAGAGAAAGCAAGCCTCACTTGCCTCAGAGAAAACCCCAAAGTTTAGACAGCCCCCCACAAATAATAACGGTGAGTGAAGGGGAAAACATAAACGTAGAAATGAAAACAGGTTTAAGCAAATGAGGCCCGCTAACACTAAATAGTCAGAAGATAGCAAGGAATCTGTGCGGTCAGTATAAAATGCTATCAAAAATATCCATGCAGAGAATACAAGAACCTCCACATTGACTCACGATGTGAGGGGCGCAACTCTGCACCCCAGAGCTTCCAGCAAGCAAGAAAATCACATATAAGCAAGCTGGACTGAACTCATCATATAGTGAGAAACATTTTCAAGGAAACAATTAGCAAACATAAACTAGCAAGACTTAGCTTCTCCAGGAGGAGACAGGTCACAAGGGAAGTCCAAGAGAGACCAAACCAGTACTGAATACAACGACAGCAGGCAACAAGTACAGGTCCAGGTGGAGTTAAATAGGCAGCCAGAACAGCAGAAAACCAGGCAGCTGGAACCCAGCTACAGACCAGCCGCATCGCTAAAGGCCACCAGAGGGAGCCAAAGAAATGAACTCACACAGTACCACTCATGACCACAGGAGGGAGCCCGGAAACGGAATTCACAACAGTACCCCCCCCCCTTGAGGAGGGGTCACCGAACCCTCACCAGAGCCCCCAGGCCGATCAGGACGAGCCAAATGAAAGGCACGAACCAAATCGGCCGCATGGACATCAGAGGCGACAACCCAGGAATTATCCTCCTGACCATAGCCCTTCCATTTAACCAAGTACTGAAGTTTCCGTCTTGAAATACGAGAATCCAAGATCTTCACCACATACTCCAATTCTCCCTCGACCAACACCGGAGCAGAAGGATCAACAGAAGGAACCAGAGGCACCACATACCTCCGCAACAATGACCGATGGAACACATTATGAATGGCAAACGATGCTGGGAGGTCCAAACGAAATGACACAGGGTTGAGGATTTCTAAAATCTTATAAGGACCAATGAAACGAGGCTTGAACTTAGGAGAGGAAACCTTCATAGGAACATAACGAGAAGACAACCATACCAAATCCCCCACACGAAGTTGGGGACCCACACAGCGACGGCGGTTAGCAAAGCGCTGAGCCTTCTCTTGTGACAACGTCAAATTGTCCACTACGTGGTTGCAAATCTGCTGTAACCTATCCACCACAGAATCCACCCCAGGACAGTCAGAAGGCTCAACCTGACCTGAGGAAAAACGAGGATGAAAACCAGAATTACAAAAAAACGGCGAAACCAAAGTAGCAGAGCTAGCCCGATTATTGAGGGCGAACTCAGCCAATGGCAAAAAAGTCACCCAATCATCCTGATCAGCAGAAACAAAACATCTCAGATAAGTTTCCAAGGTCTGATTAGTTCGTTCGGTTTGGCCATTCGTCTGAGGATGGAAGGCCGATGAAAAAGACAAATCAATGCCCATCTTAGCACAAAAGGACCGCCAAAATCTGGACACGAACTGGGATCCTCTGTCAGACACAATGTTCTCCGGAATACCATGCAAACGAACCACATTCTGAAAAAACAGTGGAACCAAGAAGGCAGCTTAGGCAAGGGCACCAAATGGACCATTTTAGAAAAACGATCACAAACCACCCAGATGACAGACATCCTCTGAGAGACTGGAAGATCTGAAATAAAATCCATGGAAATATGCGTCCAGGGCCTCTTCGGGACAGGCAAAGGCAAAAGCAAACCACTGGCACGAGAACAGCATGGCTTGGCCCGAGCACAAATCCCACAGGACTGCACAAAGGAACGCACATCCCGCAACAAGGAAGGCCACCAAAAGGACCTAGCCACCAAATCCCTGGTACCAAAAATCCCCGGATGACCCGCCAACACCAAAGAATGCACCTCGGAAATAACTCTACTGGTCCATCTATCCGGGACAAACAGTCTCTCCGGTGGACAACGGTCAGGGCTATTGACCTGAAATTCCTGCAGCACCCGTCGCAAATCAGGGGAGATGGCAGACAAAATCACCCCCTCTCTGAGGATACCAGCCGGTTTGGAAACTCCCGGAGAGTCAGGCACAAAACTCCAAGAAACGGCATCAGCCTTCACGTTCTTCGAACCCGGAAGGTATGAAACCACGAAATCGAAACGGGAGAAAAACAGCGACCATCGAGCCTGTCTAGGATTTAACCGCTTGGCAGACTCGAGATAAGTCAAATTCTTGTGGTCCGTCAAGATCACCACACGATGTTTGGCTCCCTCAAGCCAATGACGCCACTCCTCAAATGCCCACTTCATTGCCAACAACTCCCGATTACCAACATCATAATTCCGCTCGGCAGGCGAAAACTTTCTTGAAAAGAAAGCATATGGCCTCATCACAGAGCCATCAGAGCTTCTCTGCGACAAGACAGCCCCTGCTCCAATCTCAGAAGCATCCACCTCAACCTGGAAAGGAAGAGAGACATCCGGCTGACGCAAGACAGGAGCCGAAGAAAACCGACGTTTCAGCTCCTGAAAGGCCTCCACGGGAGCAGGGGACCAATTAGTCACATCAGAACCTTTTTGGTCAAATCTGTCAAAGGCTTAACCACACTAGAAAAATTTGTGATGAAGCGACGGTAAAAATTAGCAAAGCCCAGGAACTTCTGAAGACTCTTCACTGATGTAGGTTGAGTCCAGTCATAAATAGCCTGGACCTTGACTGGATCCATCTCAATAGTAGAAGGAGAAAAAATAAAGCCCAAAAAGGAAACCTTCTGGACTCCGAAGAGACATTTAGAGCCCTTCACAAACAAGGCATTGGCACGCAGGACCTGAAATACCATCCTGACCTGCTTCACATGAGATTCCCAATCATCAGAAAAGACCAAAATATCATCCAGGTACACAATCATAAATCTATCCAGATACTCTCGGAAGATGTCGTGCATGAAGGACTGAAACACGGAAGGGGCATTAGAAAGCCCAAAAGGCATCACCAAGTACTCAAAATGGCCTTCGGGCGTATTAAATGCTGTTTTCCATTCATTCCTGCTTAATACGCACAAGATTATAAGCTCCTCGAAGATCTATCTTGGTGAACCACTTAGCCCCCCTAATCCGAGCAAACAGATCGGACAGCAGTGGCAAAGGATACTGAAATTTGACCGTGATTTTATTTAGAAGGCGATAATCTATACAGGGTCTCAGAGAACCATCCTTCTTGGCCACAAAAAAGAACCCCGCACCCAAAGGGGACGAGGACGGGGGAATATGCCCTTTCTCCAAAGACTCTTATATAACTCCGCATAGCGGCATGTTCTGGTACAGATAAATTAAAAAGTCGTCCCTTAGGGAACTTACTACCAGGAATCAAATTTATAGCACAATCGCAATCCCTATGAGGAGGTAGGGCACTGGATTTGGGCTCATCAAACACATCCTGGTAGTCCGATAAAAATTCAGGGACTTCAGAAGGAGTAGAAGAAGCAATTGACACCAAAGGAGCATCGCCATGAATTCCCTGGCAACCCCAACTTGACACAGACATTGCTTTCCAATCGAGGACTGGATTATGAGCCTGCAGCCATGGCAGACCCAACACGACAACATCATGCAAATTATGTAACACAAGAAAACGAATCACCTCCTGATGTGCAGGAGTCATGCACATGGTTACTTGAGTCCAGTACTGAGGTTTATTCTTGGCCAATGGCGTAGCATCAATTCCCTTTAGTGGAATAGGGAACTGCAAAGGCTCCAAGACAAAACCACAGCGCCTGGCAAATGACAAATCCATCAAATTCAGGGCAGCACCTGAGTCCCCGAAAAAAGCCATAACCGAGTAGGATGACAGAGAGCAAATCAAAGTAACAGACAAAATGAATTTAGGCTGTACAGTACCAATGGTGACAGACTTAGCGAATCTCTTTATGCGCTTAGAACAATCTGAGATAAGATGATCAGAATCACCACAGTAAAAACACAACCCATTCTGACGTCTGTGATTTTGCCGTTCAATTCTGGTCAGAATCCTGTCACATTGCATAGATTCAGACTTCTGCTCAGAAAATACCGCCAGATGGTGCACAGGTTTGCGCTCCCGAAAAACGCTGATCAATCTGAATGGCCAAAGACATTGACTCATTCAGACCCGCAGGCGTGGGGAACCCCACCATAACATCCTTAAGGGCATCAGAAAGACCCTTTCTGAAAATCGCTGCCAGGGCACACTCATTCCATTGAGTGAGCACAGACCATTTCCTAAACTTCTGACAGTAAACCTCTGCTTCATACTGACCCTGAGAGAGAGCCAGCAAAACCTTTTCTGCCTGGTCTACTAAATTAGGTTCCTCATAAAGCAATCCAAGTGCCAGGAAAAACGCATCCACATTTAGCAATGCAGGATCTCCTGGCGCCAGGGAGAATGCCCAATCTTGAGGGTCACCACGTAACAAAGAAATAATAATTTTAACTTGCTGAACAGGGTCACCAGAGGAACGAGGTCTCAGAGAAAGGAATAATTTACAATTATTTTTGAAGTTCAAAAACCTAGATCTATCTCCAGAGAACAACTCAGGAATCGGAATTTTAGGCTCTGACATATGACTGTGAACTACATAATCCTGAATGCTTTGTACCCTTGCAGTGAGATGATCCACACTAGAGGACAGACTCTGAATGTCCATATCTGCAGCTTAATTCTGAACCACCCAGAGATTAAGGGGAGGAGAGAGGCTAGACACAATGCAGAGGAAAAAAAAAAAAGAACTCAGAGCTTCTCTTATCCCTCTTTTGCGATGCATTAACACTTTACGGGCCTGCTGTACTGTTATGATCCTGGTGGTTAGGATCACAGAACTGACCTGATAAATATACCAGAATGTTGGACTAGCTCTGGGGATGTGGGAACTTCACTGACCGCAACCCTGATCCTATCAACACACACTAAAGGCAGCCGTGGAGCGTTCCTAAAAACCTAGACGCCTCTTCACAGCCTGAGAAACTAGCTACCCCTAGAGAGAAAGCAAGCCTCACTTGCCTCAGAGAAAACCCCAAAGTTTAGACAGCCCCCCACAAATAATAACGGTGAGTGAAGGGGAAAACACAAACGTAGAAATGAAAACAGGTTTAAGCAAATGAGGCCCGCTAACACTAAATAGTCAGAAGATAGCAAGGAATCTGTGCAGTCAGTATAAAATGCTATCAAAAATATCCACGCAGAAAATACAAGAACCCCCACACCGACTCACGATGTGAGGGGCGCAACTCTGCACCCCAGAGCTTCCAGCAAGCAAGAAAATCACATATAAGCAAGCTGGACTGAACTCATCATATAGTGAGAAACATTTTCAAGGAAACAATTAGCAAACATAAACTAGCAAGACTTAGCTTCTCCAGGAGGAGACAGGTCACAAGGGAAGTCCAAGAGAGACCAAACCAGTACTGAATACAATGACAGCAGGCAACAAGTACAGGTCCAGGTGGAGTTAAATAGGCAGCCAGAACAGCAGAAAACCAGGCAGCTGGAACCCAGCTACAGACCAGCCGCATCGCTAAAGGCCACCAGAGGGAGCCCAAGAACAGAACTCACACAGTACCACTCATGACCACAGGAGGGAGCCCGGAAACGGAATTCACAACACCTCTGCTACTCACTCCCCCTGGCGAATAGAGCGTATCTTAGATTCTGCTAGAGCCATTCTGTCAGGTTCTTCATAGATTTTTCCAAAAGAGGAAAAGAAACTCTCCACAGAGTCAAATGCGGCTGAATCAGATGGCAAAGAAAACGCCCATACTTGGGGATCCCCGCTTAGCAATGACAACACCAGGCCCACACGCTGAGCCTCATTATCCGAGGAGATCGGGCGCATACGGAAATATAGTTTGCAAGCTTCACGAAAAGAAACAAATTTACTGCGTTCCCCAGCAAATTTTTCAGGCAAAGGAAATAAGGAAATTTAGGCTCTGCAACTCTTCCTATCGCTCCAGCTTGCACACTTGATACTGCTAGTCCCTGTTGCTGTACTGCCCCCCTCAACTCAGTGACCTGTAGGGACAGCGCCTCCAACTGGCGGGTTATGAAAGTCATGGGATCCATGACAAACACAAAAAAAAGAAACCCCTTTTTTGTGTTGTTGTTGGGCCGATTATAATGTCACAGGGAGACTAGGTGGGCGAGAACTAATAACCCGGGCCCCTGCAATTTCCCTCAGACTAGGGAAATCCTGACTGACCCTCTACCTGAAGTTTACACTGATGGTGTGCATGTCCAGGCCTCGAACCTCACCCTGCCTCCTGTTTCAACCCTAGGCTGAAAACCTCCGCCCACCACCCAGTGAAGAGGTAATTCACCAATACCCACAGTTAGCATAGACAAGGATAAAGGAAAATATACACCACGCCGCAGTCACTCAGGAATACACTATAAATGTGCAGGGCAAAATAAATACAAATATAGGAAGGAGTAAATAAGACAAAGGAAAATACACCACCAGCAACGAATCTCCAACCACCAGCTCTCCTCTCCAGACCGAGATAACAACGCACAAGACAGAAGCTATAATCGGCGACGCCCAATGATCAGGAGAGCTATTTAAAGGCCATGGGCATGGCCCAGCTTCCAATCCGAGGATCAGGAAAATTAACCCCGGAACAGCTAGATAGAATCTAGCTGACACCAATGAGCAAATAGTGGTCAAAAGCGAAATTACCGCTGTCTGTCGAACCACCTGGTCTGAACAGCATCCGACATGACAGTATGGCACTGTTATTTGGATTTGGGGATCCTCGGCCATCCTTCCTTGCAGATCCTCTCTGGTTCCGTCAGGTTGGATGGTGAACGTTGGTGGACAGCCATTTTCAGGTCTCTCCAGAGATGATCAATTGGGTTTAGGTCAGGGCTCTGGGCTGGGCCAGTCAGGAATGGTCACAGAGTTGTTCTGACGCCACTCCTTTATTATTTTAGCTGTGTGCTTAGGGCCATTGTCTTGTTGGAAGGTGAACCTTCGGCCAAGTCTGATTTCCAGAGCACTCTGGAAAAGGTTTCCATCCAGGATATCTCTGTACTTGGCCGCATTCATGTTTCCTTCAATGATAACCAGTCATCCTGTTCCTGCAGCTGAAAAACACCCCCATAGCATGATGCTGCCACCACCATGTTTCACTGTTGGGATTGTATTGAGGAGGTGATGAGCAGTGAATGGTTTTCTCCACACATACCACTTAGAATTATCACCAAAAAGGTACTGCATGTACAAGAATATAACAACTATAATACTGCTCCTATGTACAAGAATATAACTACTATAATACTGTCCCTATGTACAAGAATATAACTACTATAATACTGCCCCTATGTACAAGAATATAACTACTATAATAATGTCCCTATGTACAAGAATATAACTACTATAATACTGCCCCTATGTACGAGAATATAGCTACTATAATAATGTCCCTATGTACAAGAATATAACTACTATAATACTGCCCCTATGTACATGAATATAACTACTATAATACTGCCCCTATGTACAAGAATATAACTACTATAATACTGCCCCTATGTACAAGAATATAACTACTATAATACTGCTCCTATGTACAAGAATATAACTACTTTAATGCTGCCCCCTATGTACAAGAATATAACTACTATAATAATGTCCCTATGTACAAGAATATAACTACTATAATACTGCCCCTATGTACATGAATATAACTACTATAATACTGCCCCTATGTACAAGAATATAACTACTATAATACTGCTCCTATGTACAAGAATATAACTACTATAATACTTCACCCTATGTACAAGAATATAACTACTATAATACTGCCCCTATGTACAAGAATATAACTACTATAATACTGCTCCTGTGTACAAGAATATAACTACTATAATACTGCTCCTATGTACAAGAATATAACTACTATAATACTGCTCCTATGTACAAGAATATAACTACTATAATACTGCCCCTATGTACAAGAATATAACTACTATAATACTGCTCCTATATACAAGAATATAACTACTATAATACTGCTCCTGTGTACAAGAATATAACTACTATAATACTGCCCCTATGTATAAGAATATAACTACTATAATACTGCTCCTATATACAAGAATATAACTACTATAATGCTGCCCCTATGTATAAGAATATAACTACTATAATACTGCTCCTATATACAAGAATATAACTACTATAACACTGCTCCTATGTACAAGAATATAACTACTATAATATTGCTGCTTTGTACAAGAATATAAATACTATAATACTGCCCCCTATGTACAAGAATATAACTACTATAATACTGCTCCTTTGTACAAGAATATAAATACTATAATACTGCTCCTATATACAAGAATATAACTACTATAATACTGCCTCTATGTACAAGAATATAACTACTATAATACTGCTCATATGTACAAGAATATAACTACTATAATACTGCCCCTATGTACAAGAATATAACTACTATAATACTGCTCCTATGTACAAGAATATAACTACTATAATACTGCCCCTATGTACAAGAATATAACTACTATAATACTGCTCCTATGTACAAGAATATAACTACTATAATACTGCTCCCTATGTACAAGAATATAACTACTATAATACTGTCCCTATGTACAAGAATATAACTACTATAATACTGCCCCTATGTACAAGAATATAACTACTATAATACTGCTCCTATGTACAAGAATATAACTACTATAATACTGCTCCTATGTACAAGAATATATCTACTATAATACTGCCGCTATGTACAAGAATATAACTACTATAATACTGCTCCTATGTACAAGAATATAACTACTATAATACTGCTCCTATGTACAAGAATATATCTACTATAATACTGCTCCTATGTACAAGAATATAACTACTATAATACTGCCTCCTATGTATAAGAATATAACTACTATAATACTGCCCCTATGTATAACAATATAGCTACTATAGTATATGTGCTTGCAGTATGTGATCGCCTTATGCAGCATGTTTTAAGTGCCATATTCAATACTTCTAGTCTCTTGAGATGTCAGTATTAGACCTATGTAGATACATTTCTGTTTTATGTAGTGCAGTAAAGCATTGGAATGTACTGTTCCCTGTGACATAACTTTTCATAGCTTTCTGTGTAAATATTTATTTTTAGAATATTTAGAGGAAATTTGACCCCAGAAAACAGTTACAAAATGTGAATGTCAAAATAAAATAAAACATGGCGCACATTGGTGTCTTGCCGTGAGCTCCATACGTTGTTATTATTATTCCAAGTGCTGGAGGCAAGTAACTTCAGCCTGCCCACGCTGAGCCCCGTCCCCATCTTCCCGCGTCTTGTGATGTCTGCAGGCTACTGGTCTCTGCATAAAATGTGCACAAATATTCTCAATCTGACAAAATTCCAGCCTCCTGCATTCCAAAGGACGTTGCTGCTGGGAACCTTCTGGTCTCATCCCTGCCGAACATTTACCTAAATGAAGGTTCAGTTTTGGAGATCATAGTGTCGGGTGCACTTTGTTTTTCTGCCCTTCAGTTCTTCCCCATGTGACTCTGGCGGACACGGCCAGACCAAGTCAGTAACAAATTACATTTGCAAGAAATATTCATTTTTTATTAAAAATAATAATAATATGCAATAGCAAAATAATATCCATATAAGATAAAACCTTGCAAAAGTATTCAACCCATAAAAATATTTTGTGTGTGCTGTCGATGTAGCAAATGTATAAATTTGTTATAGAAAGGAAAAACTTGGAAAAAAAAAGCTGATTGCATAAGTATTCAACCCCGTGCACAGTATAATTTGATTTACATAGAAGAATTTTTTGTGTGCGCTGTCAATGTAACAAATGTATACATTCATTAAAAAAAGGAAAAACGTGGGGGGAAAAAGCTGATTGCATAAGTATTCAACCCCATGCACAATATAATTTGATTTATGTAGAAAGTAAATTTAAAGACGACCTTTCACTTTGTTATAAAACATACTTTTTTAGCCTGGTGTAAAAGCCAGTGTTCTCCTGAATCCAGCGATATTTTTCTTTTGCTCCTGCTCCTCCCCAATCCTGAGATATGGCTCAATGTTCCTTTTATTTAAATCTAGAATTATTAGCCAAGTGGGTGTCTTATTGAAGACCACGCCCTCTTGGCTACAAAAATTAGATTTATGCTCAGGTAAGAAAGGGCCATATCTGAGGAATGGAGAGGAGCAGGAGCAAAAGGAAAATATTGTCAGATTCAGGAGTACGGCGGCATTTTCTCCAGGAAAAAAAATAAACCATATTTTTGAAAAATGATAGGTCCTTTGTAAAAACCCTATCTATAGGGGGGGTGAAGCGGTAGCAGTAGGACCAGTGGCTTTACAGCTTTTTGTAAGATCTCTTAGATTACAGATCCATATTATGTTGCCACTTTTTTTTTGTGAGTCTCTCTCAATGGTTCTATATGGAGATACGCAGAGTTTATGCACTATATGGCAGCACACAGAGCATCTATGGGTCACTAATGCAGAACCATAGGGAGTGCGGTGCTAGTGCCATACAAGGATGCGTGCGTATGCTTGTCCGAATTGCTGATGCCTATGCCTTAAAGGTACTCCATCACTGGTGCATTTGCACATTTATAGCAATAGCGCCCTACCACAACCATACCAGTGTAGGACTGAATGCCTACATTTGTAACCGTAAACAATTTTTGTTTAATTTTCCCATGAATTTCAGAACAGTGCAAAAATTTTTGATTCCAAATCGTTATGGGCATACAGCTCCCATGCAAACCTGCAGTCATGTTGGCACCCTTGAAATTGTTCCAGAAAATGAAGTATTTCTACCAGAAAATTATTGCAGTTACACATATTTTCTTATACACATTCATTTTCTTTGTGTCTATTGGAACAACACAAAAAAAGCAGAGAAAATAAGGCAAATTGGACATAATTTCCCACAAAATTGTTGACACCTTTCCAATATTGTGGGTATAGAACTTTGTTTCATGCACGTGATGCTCGTTCACACTCACCTGTGGCAAGTAACAGGTGTGAAAATCACACTTGAGACCTGATATAAAGGGGAGAACTTGACCCAATCTTTGCATTGTGTGTCTGTGTGTGCCACACTAAGCATGGAGAACAGAGAGAGGAGAAGAGAACTGTCTGAGGACTTGAGAAACAAAAGTGTTGGCACCTTTCCAATATTGTGGGTATAGAACTTTGTTTCATGCATGTGATGCTCGTTCACACTCACCTGTGGCAAGTAACAGGTGTGGGCAATCTTAAAATCACACCTGAGACCAGATATAAAAGGGAGAACTTGACCCAATATTTGCATTGTGTGTCTGTGTGTCCCACGCTAAGCATGGAGAACAGAGAGAGGAGAAGAGAACTGTCTGAGGACTTGAGAAACAAAAGTGTTGGCACCTTTCCAATATTGTGGGTATAGAACTTTGTGTCATGCATGTGATGCTCGTTCACACTCACCTGTGGCAAGTAACAGGTGTGGGCAATCTCAAAATCACACCTGAGACCAGATATAAAGGGGAGAACTTGACCCAATATTTGCATTGTGTGTCTGTGTGTCCCACGCTAAGCATGGAGAACAGAGCGAGGAGAAGAGAACTGTCTGAGGACTTGAGAAACAAAATTGTTGGCACCTTTCCAATATTGTGGGTATAGAACTTTGTTTCATGCTTGTGATGCTCAATCACACTCACCTGTGGCAAGTAACAGGTGTGGGCAATATGAAAATCACACCTGAGACCAGATATAAAGTGGAGAACTTGACCCAATCTTTGCATTGTGTGTCTGTGTGTGCCACACTAAGCATGGAGAACAGAGAGAGGAGAAGAGAACTGTCTGAGGACTTGAGAACCAAAAGTGTTACAAGTCCATCTCCAGAGATGTTTATGATGTTAATGCCACGGATTGCTAGATAAAGAGAAGAAAGATGTAAATAGCCAGTTACATCACAGCCCACATGCGCCCTAGAAACCATTCCAGTAGGGTTTTTACTAATGGGAATGGAGGCAGGCATAAAATATAGTAAATTTGTGGAGGTGCAGCAAATACCTGAACATACGGTTACATCTGCAAACGTCTACACTTTTGCGTAATAATGTAATCACGCCGGTTTATCTAACATGCCGGCAGATGGTCCTTTACCGTGAGATCCGCATATAGGAGGCATTATTTGGGCATTCGGCGGCTGATTATCTCCGCTTTCACGCCGTCCCTTTTGATGGCATAGTGAAGGCGCTAATTAATAAGGACGTGATACTTTCATGAGAGATTTATGTACACCAAGAAAAAAATGAAACCGCAGGGATGAGTAAGAGACTGGCAGTAATGTGTCGGCCTCCCCGCGGTGACAAAATATAATTATACCATTATAAAGCAATTCTACCTCCCGTCTACTCCATGTTCCCCCTCGTAATTGTTACATATTCATTTTTACTCATTTAGGTTTTGTAACCAAAAGCAGAAATGACCATCAGGATTATGAGCAGAGAAAAATAAGACATGTAACAATATATAGTATATTGGACATATAATAATAAATAATATATAGCATATATAATAATAAAGAATGTATAGGATATATGGTAATATATAATATATAGAATATATAATAATAAATAATATATAGGCTATATAATAATATATAATATATATAATATATAAAAAGAATGTATTGGATATATAATAATATATAATATATAGGATATACAGTGGGTGCGGAAAGTATTCAGTATTAAGTATGCCTTTAAAGTTTTCACTCTTTGTTTCATTGCAGCCATTTGGTAAATTCAAATAAGTTCATTTTTTTCATATTATTGTTTAGTCTGCCTCCATCTTGACTGAAAAAAACAGAAATGTAGAAATTTTAGCAAATTTATTAAGAAATAAAAACTGAAATATCCCATGGTCATAAGTATTCAGACCCTTTGCTCAGACACTCATATGTAAGTCACATGCTGTCCACTTCCTTGTGATCCTCCTTGAGATGGTTCTACTCCTTCGTTGGAGGCCAGATGTGTGTAATTAAACTGATAGGAATTGATTTGGAAAGGCGCACACCTGTCTATATAAGACCTCACAGCTCATAGTGCATGTCAGACCAAATGAGAATCATGAGGCCAAAGGACCGAGCCAAGGAGCTCAGAGACAGAATTGTGGCAAGGCACAGATCTGGCCAACCAAGGTTACAACAGAATTTCTGCAGGTGGACTGGATGTCACACTGACCCTTATGTTTTACCCAGGAACCTGGAGCTGGACTGATGGTCACACGTAACCTTATTTTTCACCTAGGAACCTGCTGCTGGACTGGATGTCACACTGACCTTTATTTTTCACCCAGGAACCTGGAGCTGGACTGGGAGTCGCACTAACCCTTATTTTATGTCCAATAACCTGGAGCTGGATTGGGGGTCAAACTGACCCTTATTTTTCACCTAGGAAACTGGAGCTGGACTAGATGTCACACTGACCCATATTTTATGTCCAGGAACATGGAGCTGGGCTGTCGGTCACGCTGACCCTTATTTTTACAACCATGATGATGGTGGCCATTTACTTTTTTTGCTATAAATGTCCATTAGTACCCAAGGCAAGGAAACAGCAGACATGTAAAGATGGTATTATGGTTGGTTGAGTGCGGTGATATATGAAATGGTGGTAGAATCAGATTCTTGTTTTCACGGAAATAAAAAGATCTCGTTAATCATACAGAAAGCCTTCCAGCGTCCCCCTCGTGTCCTCGGTGCCTCCTGCCTCTCAGTGGGCCGCAGATGAATCTGCCTGGTTTTATCACTGTAATGTTTATGCTTCAATTACAGTCACTTAGCAAGAAGGTGCAAATCCCGACAGAGTCGTCTGCAGCCGCAATCCCCCCCGCCCCATGGTTATTACACAGAGCATTAAAGCCACGGCGCACGCACCTGTCACATACAACTGCCCGGAGGGGGGCAATTTGGTAGCAGTTGAATTTTCTATGAAGACATGAGATGGGTTCTTGAGTGTTACACTTGACTCTACCAATATTACATGATTATTATTTTGGTTCTTTTGTTACTTTTTTCATTATTACATTGTTCAGTATTGTGCAAAACTTTTAGGCAGGTGAGGGGAAAAAATGCTGCAAAGTAAGAATGCTTCCCAAAACAGAAATATTAACATTTTATCAATTAACAAAATGCAAAGCAAAAAATCGACAGCAAATCAATATTTGGTGACCTCTCTTTGCCTTCATCAATTCTTCACGGTAGAGTTGCACAAAATCGGTAGTTTGTAGCATTCTAGGAAGGTGAATGAGAAACCAAATCTACAAAATACGTGATAATGATCATCATTTTCATATCTAGGTTATATTACAGTCATTAACTGAAACAGAAACAGCTGAGTAGGAGGCTTAATGGGAATATGTCAGCAGGTTTTTGCTATGTAATCTAAGGGCAGCATTATATGGGGCAGAGACCCTGATTTCAGTGATGTGTCACTTACTGGGCTGTGTGTTGCTGTTTCAATAAAATCAGTGTTTTATCAGCAGGAGATTATCATTACAGGACTAGGTGTCTAGTGCCTTCTGGTCCAACGACACCCACACCATTGATTAGCAGCTTTCTGGCAATGTACGCTGTACACAAAAAGTTACCAATCAGTGGTGGGGTCAGGGTTATAGGCAGCTCAGCATTCTGAGCACTGCTAGATCTGCAGCAGAGAAAACTCTGATTGAATCAAAATGACAGCAAGAAGACCAGCAAGAGACACAATGCTGGAATCAGGGTCTCTGCTCCTGCATCATGCTGCTCTCAGATTGCATAACAAAAACCTGTCGATACGTTCCCTTTAAAACAAGGTGAGGAATAAACTCTGCTGTAAACAGACTTCTCCGACCTTATCTAACTTGGCTTTGTAGGATCTGCCAACATCTGGGTCCTTTCATGTAGTTTTTGTAACAAGTGCTGGGTCTTTCTACTGGAGAAAAGACCAAGGAGCCTATGGTGTAGCTACTGGGCATCCAAGTAAAAGTAGAGGCTTAAAATCTGGTGGTGGCCAATCCTCAAGACTTGGAGAAAAGACCAAATTGTGGAAGAACTTCTGATAATCTCCATGTGTACAATGTTATATAGGAAGAATATTACACTTATGACCCAGATAGGCCCCTCTGTCCTATGTCAAGTCCAACAAATCAGGTTCAAGGCATCAACAGCTTGATATTATTCTTTACCTGACTAAATAATGCTGTCGTTATAAAAAAAAATTCATCAATTTTCTGTTTTATTTTATTATTTGGTTATTTATTTCCTCTTTCATGAATGAAAAAAGTGTTCTTGATTGTTTTGAATTTTTAAATTTGACTACAATGGAAAAAAAGAAACAGAGAACAAATGTCTCATCAGAGTGGTTTTCTTCATTCTTCTTCAATCTTCAAGTCTTCTTCAGTCTTCTTCAATCTTCAAGTCATCTTCTTCAATCTTCACGTCGTTTTCTTCAGTCTTCTTCAGTCTTCAAGTCATTTTCTTCAGTCTTCAAGTTGTCTTCTTCTGTCTTCAAGTCATCTTCTTCAGTCTTCTTCAATCTTCAAGTCGTCTTTTTCAGTCTTCTTCAGTCTTCTTCAATCTTCAAGTCATCTTCTTCAATCTTCAAGTAGTCTTCTTCAATCTTCAAGTCATTTTCTTCAGTCTTCTTTAATCTTCAAGTCGTTTTCTTCAGTCTTCTTCAATCTTCAAGTCATCTTCTTCTGTCTTCATCAATCTTCAAGTTGTCTTCTTCTGTCTTCAAGTCATCTTCTTCTGTCTTCATCAATCTTCAAGTTGTCTTCTTCAGTCTTCAAGTCATCTTCTTCAGTCTTCTTCAATCTTCTTCAATCTTCAAGTAGTCTTCTTCAATCTTCAAGTCGTCTTCTTCAGTCTTCTTCAGTCTTCTTCAATCTTCAAGTCGTCTTCTTCAGTCTTCTTCATTCTTCTTCGGTCTTCTTCAATCTTCAAGTAGTCTTCTTCAATCTTCAAGTCGTCTTCTACTGTCTTCTTCAGTCTTCAAGTCATCTTCTTCAGTCTTCTTCAATCTTCAAGTCGTCTTCTTCAGTCTTCTTCAATCTTCAAGTTGTCTTCTTCAGTCTTCAAGTCATCTTCTTCAGCCTTCTTCAGTCTTCTTCAATCTTCAAGTCATCTTCTCCAGTCTTCATCAGTCTTCAAGTTGTCTTCTTCAGTCTTCAAGTCATCTTCTTCAGTCTTCTTCAATCTTCAAGTTGTCTTCTTCAGTCTTTTTCAGTCTTCTTCAATCTTCAAGTAGTCTTCTTCAATCTTCAAGTTGTCTTCTTCTGTCTTCTTCAGTCTTCAAGTCATCTTCTTCAGTCTTCTTCAATCTTCAAGTCATCTTCTTCTGTCTTCATCAATCTTCAAGTTGTCTTCTTCAGTCTTCAAGTCATCTTCTTCAGTCTTCTTCAGTCTTCAAGTCGTCTTCTTCAGTCTTCTTCAATCTTCAAGTAGTCTTCTTCAATCTTCAAGTCATCTTCTTCAGTCTTCTTCGGTCTTCTTCAATCTTCAAGTAGTCTTCTTCAATCTTCAAGTCATCTTCTTCAGTCTTCTTCAATCTTCAAGTAGTCTTCTTCAGTCTTCAAGTCGTCTTCTTCAGTCTTCTTCAATCTTAAAGTTGTCTTCTTCAGTCTTCAAGTCGTCTTCTTCAGTCTTCTTCAATATTCAAGTTGTCTTCTTCAGTCTTCAAGTCGTCTTCTTCAGTCTTCTTCAATATTCAAGTTGTCTTCTTCAGTCTTCAAGTCATCTTTTTCAGTCTTCTTCAATCTTCAAGTCGTCTTCTTCAGTCTTTTTCAGTCTTCTTCAATCTTCCTGTCGTCTTCTTCAATCCTCAAGTCGTTTTCTTCAGTCTTCTTCAATCTTCAAGTCATCATCTTCTGTCTTCATCAATCTTCAAGTTGTCTTCTTCAGTCTTCAAGTCATCTTCTTCAGTCTTCTTCAGTCTTCAAGTCGTCTTCTTCAGTCTTCTTCAATCTTCAAGTAGTCTTCTTCAACCTTCAAGTCATCTTCTTCAGTCTTCTTCAGTCTTCTTCAATCTTCTTCAGTCATTTTTAGTCTTCTTCAATCTTTTGATTAAAATAGTAAAAAAACAACAATGAACTATAGAATCTAAAAATATCCAGATAAACATCAAAATTGAACCAGGGTTCAACTGAACCATTTAGATTTTGGGGTTTCCAGGCCTTTCCTATTATGTAGGAATTTAGGAAGGTTCGTGATGAATGGACATCGGCTCATCCTAATAAGAAGCCATCAACAGCCAATAGGGTAGGAGACCTCCAGATTGACACATACAAAAATAAAAGGCCACATGTTGACCCCTGATAAATAAGTTGGATGAACCGGTGGTGACTAGTGATGAGCAGATGTGTTGGGATAAGGTGTTATCGGAGCTTGCTTGAATAATATGTTCGAGTCCCCGCGGCTCCATGTCTCATGGCTGTTAGACAGCTGTAATACATGCAGGGATTGCTTGTTTGTTGGGTAATCCCTGCATGTGTTGTGGCTGTGAGACATGCAGCCGCAGGGACTTGCACATTTTTTTTGAGCACTCCGAAGTCACTCGTTTCGCACACGAGCATGCTCAGATAACACTTTGTCCCTGCACGTTCGTGCATCGCTAGTGGTGACCTAAACTTTAAATAAGGTTACAAAAGCCAGAAGAACAAAAATATTCCCTCCCTTGAATATTATTGTATTTTTTTGTTTTATTTTTTTTTATTTCTCATCTCTTTTCAGTTAATTTATTTTGATACTTTATTTCTTTTTTTGTTTCCATCAGATACTATATATACAGTGGAAGAAATGTAAGATGTAGCCGTGTAATCGTCAGCTGTAATATATACATGACAGGTGGATGGAGAGTGCAGTCTACCATGATGATTACACAGTGTGGCACAAACCACAAGCGTGGCTCCATCCCAGATACATAAACAAACTGGAGAGCGGAACCGTAAACCGACCAAACCGAAATATCTCAATTCTGACAGGAGCCTAAATAAATGCAGACTGCTTCCCAGGGCGTAAAATATGACAAAACACCGGCGCTCCCGCTTATCGCACATTTGCTGCTCATTCCTGTTTTATGTTCTGACTGCAAGAAAAATCTGCATTAATATCTCCGAGCAGATGCAAACGCTGCAAAAAAAAAGATTTTAGAATTTAAGCTAAATTGTGATATGTTGGAAACATTTTCAAATTTGAGCAAAATTCTAAAATTCTCTAAAAGGGGAACTATTGGTGTTCTAGTGACGTTAGAATGTTATTATAAGATGTAAATGTCTTAATGAATTAATTTGGGTTATGCAATAGGCAAAAGGGGGTAATTGCCCCAAGAGCAAAACTAATTGACAGCATGCAGACCATCAAGAGATACATTGCTGGAATAATGGTCTCTGCCCCTGCATTTTGCTGCTCTCAGATTATATAGCAAAAAATCTGTTGATAGGTTCCATTTAAAACTGGGTGAGGAACAAACAAACACTGCTGTATAGGTGAGGTTATGGAAGACAGTGTTATGCCAATGGTGACATTCTGAACATATTTGTCCAACTGAATCCCCAGACATTTTACATGACTAGAGTCTTTGATATGATAAGAGAATTTCAGCACTGGAAGGTGGTAGGTTCATGTATTATTATTTGCAGGTTTGAAAGCCTTAAAAGGTCAGAGGCACAAGCCCCAGGGGATGTGTCTTCCCATTTCCCCCTTCAAATAAAATTATATACATATAAATTTGAGCTATCAGCCTACAGATAAATGGACAGACATGTCTCTCCCGGGCCATGGGCCGACAATTCAATGGGTAAGTAGAACTGATGAACATCACCGGCTGGTCAATGGGAGGAGTATATTGTACTATTGGAGGTGTGACGCCTCCAGCCTGACTCTGCACTCCTCCCATTGACCAGCAGCCGCTGATGTTCATCAGTTCTACTTACCCATTGAATTGTAGACCCATGGCCGGGAGAGACATGTCTGTGCATTTAACTGTAGGGTGATAGCTCGTGAGTAGAAAGATACAGAGAAGACAGGATAACTGAGCGCCAGGCTGGCGAGAAAGGTCCGACGCAGGAGAGGAATAAACAGTGAGCTGCAGGATACTCCGGTCACAAGGGAGCAAACAGGACACAGATCACAGGATTAAAAGTTTCTTTGTTTATTGAAATCCACAACGCGTTTCAACGGAACAGCTCCGTCTTCATCAGGTGGCAGTACTGCCATATAGATGCCATATAGATGCTGCTGTGCTATCTTTTTCTATATAGTGCAGCTATTGCAGCTTGCACCTGTTCACACTTAGGAGGTGCTGGTCAGGTTTTTCCTCGATAGATAGATAGATAGATAGATAGATAGATAGATAGATAGATAGATAGATAGATAGATAGATAATAGATAGATAGATAGATAGATAGATAATAGATAATAGATAGATAGATAGATAGATAGATAGATAGATAGATAGATAGACAGATAGATAATAGATAGATAGATGATAGATATAGATAGATAGATAGATAGATAGATAGATAGATAGATAGATAGATAGATAGATAGATACGTGGATAGATAATATACACAGTGCCTTGCCAAAGTATTCGGCCCCCTGGAACTTTTCAACCTTTTCCCACATTTCATGCTTCAAACATAAAGATACCAAGTGTACATTTTTGGTGAAGAATCAACAACAAGTGGAACACAATTGTGAAGTTGAACGAAATTTATTGGTTATTTTTAACAGCTCGAGCTGTTTGTCAAGGAAGAATGGGCGAGAATTTCAGTCTCTCTATGTACAAAACTGATAGAGACAAACCCCAAGCGACTTGTAATCGCAGCAAAAGGAGGCGCAACAAAGTATTAAGTTACAGGGGCCGAATAATATTGCACGCCCCACTTTTCAGATTTTGAATTTCCACAAAAATGTAAAATAACCAATAAATTTCGTTCAACTTCACAATTGTGTTCCACTTGTTGATTCTTCACCAAAAATTTACATTTGGTATCTTTATGTTGGAAGCATGATATGTGGGAAAAGGGTGAAAGGTTCCAGGGGGCGAATACTTTTGCAAGGCACTGTAGATGATAGATAGACAGATAGATAGAGTGATAGAGAGAGAGATGATAGATAGATAGATAATAGATAGATAGATAGACAGATAGATAGATAGATAGATAGATGATAAGTAGATAGATAATAGTCTGTATGACAAATTGCCTCTTGAAGGCTCTGCCCTTATCGAGATGTTCTTCACTTTGCATCAATTATCTTTAGCATCTTCCATCATCCTGTTCTTATCTTTGCACAATTTAATAAATACTTAGAATATTGTATAGATAAAATTGTTATCTCAGGATTGATTCTAGTTTAGTAAATAAATTGCATGTAACATTTCCAGGATGCTACTGTGGCCTCGAAACAACCAAATGAAAGAAATATTTTATAGTCTAATAGTTGCATTTATTCCGGAACGGAACGTTCTGTCTAGAATCCTCCGCCTGTTCTGCACTGAAAGTCTCCAACCTTTATACAGGAAGGATATATATCTTTGTACCGTGTTAAGGCCCCGTCTCACTAAGCGATTTACCAACGATCACGACCAGCGATATGACCTGGCCGTGATCGTTGGTAAGTCGTTGTGTGGTCGCTGGGGAGCTGTCACACAGACAGCTCTCTCCAGCGACCAACGATCAGGGGAACGACTTCGGCATCGTTGAAACTGTCTTCAACGATGCCGAAGTCCCCCTGCAGCACCCGGGTAACCAGGGTAAACATCGGGTTACTAAGCGCAGGGCCGCGCTTAGTAACCCGATGTTTACCCTGGTTACCAAAAAAAACAAACAGTACATACTCACCATCTGATGTCCGTCAGGTCCCTTGCCGTCTGCTTCCTGCTCTGACTGAGATCCGGCCGTACAGTGAGAGCAGAGCGCAGCGGTGACGTCACTGCTGTGCTCTCACTTCTCACTGTACGGCCGGCAGTCAGTGAGAGCAGGAAGCAGACGGCGAGGGACCTGACGGACATCAGAAGGCGAGTATGTACTGTTTTTTTTTTTTTACATTTACGCTGGTAACCAGGGTAAACATCGGGTTACTAAGCGCGGCCCTGCGCTTAGTAACCCGATGTTTACCCTGGTTACCAGTGAAGACATCGCTGGATCGGTGTCACACACACCGATTAAGCGATGTCAGCGGGACCTCAACGACCGAAAAAAGGTCCAGGCCATTCCGACACGACCAGCGATCTCGCAGCAGGGGCCTGGTCGCTGGTACGTGTCACACATAGCGAGATCGTTACTGAGGTCGCTGTTGCGTCACAAAACTTGTGACTCAGCAGCGATCTCGCTATGTGAGACGGGGCCTTTAGCCAGTAGATAAAAAAATATTTAGAATTGAGAGTCCTCAGTGGTTGATACCTTTTAATGGCTAACTGAAAAGATGGTAACAAATTGCAGCTTTCGAGACTACACAGGTCTCTTCATCAGGCATAGACTAATACAAATTCTGAAGAATCACATATTTATACACAACACAGCACAGAACTGTCATTATGGGAGAGTGATAAACAGTTGTGTCCATAAATATTGGAACCGTTCCTAGATAAGGAGTGAATGTTTTGTTGTCCTCTGATTGGGGTCTGGTTCTATGTTATGATGCCACATAAGGTCTGAAGTGCATCATAACATAGAACCAGACCCCAATCAGAGGACAACAAAACATTCACTCCTTATCTAGGAACTGTTCCAATATTTATGGACACAACTGTTTATCACTCTCCCATAATGACAGTTCTGTGCTGTGTTGTGTATAAATATGTGATTCTTCAGAATTTGTATTAGTCTATGCCTGATGAAGAGACCTGTGTAGTCTCGAAAGCTGCAATTTGTTACCATCTTTTCAGTTAGCCATTAAAAGGTATCAACCACTGAGGACTCTCAATTCTAAATATTTTTCCAACCTTTATATAAACTAATAACTTTTATTACATTCCTAACCTCTTTTATGCCTGCTTTCTTTCTATAATGTTCCGGAAGGACCTTTACTCTCTCCTTATTCTACACAAAGCACCCCCTGCTGAGTTGTGTTCTTGACTTCATTCCAGACAGCAAACAGCTGGGCCCTATTGTTTGCAGACATGTCAAAAATGTCTAATAGTTCTTGTGAATAGGGCCCTATCGTGTGCTGTCCACAATGGAGAGTTGGTGTCACAGGTTTACCACGACAGAGAGGGGCCAGAAGACCACAGCGTCTGATTTCTCCTACTTCTGCACTGTTTAGAAGTACTTCACCTTCATATTAAATGGTGCAGGTTTCTTTTACCAGTGCATCGGTTAATCTGCTCAGTTGAGAGCTCTTTGGAGCTTTCCTGCATTAAGACTCTCAGCTGTTCACTATTAGCCACTCCCATCTCCTATATAATCTGGGCCCTGACTAGCACTCATTGTCAGAGTTAGCTTATGCTGCATGGCTGGTGGTTTGTAATTGGTTTTTATTGGAGAAGGAGTTTGGTGGATTTATCTGTGACTGTTGCGAGGTTTTGCTTGTGTGTTTAATCCCCTTCTTCTCCTACTTTCCTGCACTCCCGATCCATTTCTCTGTTGTTTGTGTGAGTATATTTGTATGATTGGTATTTCCATTTATCCCTGTTCATATTACCTTGTTAGTCTGGTTGATGTATTACGGTATACTACTACTCTCCTCTTCCCTGGGTGGGGGAAGGATACAGACTAAGGGTTGATTCAGGAGCCAGGTCAAGGTACGTGGCCCCGGCATCTTCACCATCAGAAGCAATCCTGGGAACAGGGCGAGCTAGTGCGTCCCTAGCATTAGGAACAGGGAAGGAGCTCCTGGGCCTGGGATACCCGACAACAGAGTCCTGACAGGCATCAGCCCATGCGCAGCTCTCTTATTTGGAGATTACTAGAAATTGCATAGCAAGCACATGGTCAACTATGCATTCTGGACTCTTGACATAGACGCATGTCCCATCAAAGGGGTACAGGTCTATCCTTTATTCCTGTAATACCCTTTTTGTAAATGGGCCCCCTGTGCATTCAAAATGGATAGGTGGCCACCATGGCCATGTATCTGCAGCGCTCTTTGTTCGTTTGTGAGAGTTGTGAAAGTTGGCCAATATTTCGGACATCAGAATGGGGCCCCGTTCTTGAGATAGTTCCAAGTCCTACCAGGCGGACCTGCTGCTATCATACAGGAACGAACTTGAAGACATAAATGTTCAGTTTAGGTGATGCACTTGGTTCCCATGCCGCTCTATAGGAACCTAGAGATGAAATCGGTATGACAATGAATTATGTCAAACCATTACCCTGGCTCCGATACATCCGCACAGGATTAAAAAATGGAGCTTTGAAGCGGCATAGTGACCTATATGATGCGCAGAGTTCACGAAAAGAATTCAGCCCAGATCTTCTTACAAATGGGATTTCATTTGATGGTGACCTCTCGCTCCCCCGCTCTTATGTTTAGATGAGAAATCCGGAATATGGCCGGGCTCACGGGTCTTCTCTTTGTTACTACAGGAGGATATTTCCAGATTCCTTTCAGATGATTTCTGCTCTAATGCCCTTTTAATCTGTGAGCAATGTTCATCCATCCTGTCTGGAAATGGCATCCTCCGCCGCTGCCCCCCACTTCTGGAAATGGCATCCTCCGCCGCTGCCCCCCACTTCTATCTGCTCCTCTGAACACTTGGTGGAAAGTCCGTATCGATATCAGAACAGCAAATGCAATTAATAACATGGTAAATGCCAGAAAATGCCAAAAATCTGATACTCCACCCCGGGTCTGGTGAAAGCTAAACCAACCATAGTAGCTGTCTACGTAAGATATTAGGGGGCCGGTATCAGGGGGCCCTGGAGAAATACATTGTTTTGTGGCCAGTTTTTTGCTATGTAAACTGAGAGAAGCATACTGTATCAGCAGAGGCCCTGATTCCAGTAATGTGTCACTTATATGGCTGTTTTTTTTAATGTTTCAGTACAATCAATGTTTTATCAGCAGGAGATTATCACCATAGGACTAGGTGTCTTGAGTCTCTTGGTCCAACCACGCCCCTAGCACTGATTAGCAACTTTCCATCAATATACAATGTTCATAGAGAGCTGTCAATCACTGAAGTGGGTGGGGTTATACAGGGCTCAGCATTCAGAGAACTGCTAGATCTGCAGCAGAGAAAACAGAGATTGTATCATAACTGCTGCACACAGTAAACCAAGTGACACATGCCTGGATTCAGGTTCTCAGTCCCTACATCATCCTGTTATCAGACTACATCCTGCTGACAGATCCCCTTTAATTATAAGCATAGATAAAGAATATCTCAGATAACTAAGCCTGCCATGTTTCTCAAATAATATCACCATACATTCCCAAAACAGTGGTTCTGTACATTTCACAAATTATACTTCTATACAGTAGTTCCACACTGCTCTATAGTGCTGACCCAACAGTGCCATGCACATCCCCAAAATACTGCTATACAGTGCTGAAACAACAGTGTCATACACATCCCCAAAATACTGCTATATAGTGCTGAAACAACAGTGCCATGCACATCCCCAAAATACTGCTATATAGTGCTGAAACAACAGTGCCATAAACATCCTCAAAATACTACTATACAGTGCTGACACAACAGTGCCATAAACATCCCCAAAATACTGCTATACAGTGCTGACACAACAGTGCCATAGAAATCCCCAAAATACTGCTATATAGTGCTGAAACAACAGTGCCATAAACATCCCCAAAATACTACTATACAGTGCTGACACAACAGTGCCATAGAAATCCACAAAATACTGCAATACAGTGCTGAAACAACAGTGCCATAGAAATCCACAAAATACTGCTATATAGTGCTGAAACAACAGTGCCATACACATCCCTAAAATACTGCTATACAGTGCTGAAACAACAGTGCCATACACATCCCCAAAATACTGCTATACAGTGCTGAAACAGTGCCATAGAAATCCACAAAATACTGCTATACAGTGCTGGAACAACAGTGCCATAGAAATCCACAAAATACTGCTATATAATGCTGAAACAACAGTGCCATACACATCCCCAAAATATTGCTATACAGTGCTGATACAACAGTGCCATACACATCCCCAAAATACTGCTATATAGTGCTGAAACAACAGTGCCATACACATCCCAAAATATTGCTATACAGTGCTGATTCAACAGTGCCATACACATCCCCCAAAAACTGCTATACAGTGCTGGAACAACAATGCCATACACAACCCCAAAATATTGCTATACAGTGCTGACACAACAGTGCCATACAAATCCCCAAAATACTGCTATACAGTGCTGACACAACAGTGCCATACAAATCCCCCAAATAATGCTATACAGTGCTGATTCAACAGTGCCATACACATCCCCCAAAAACTGCTATACAGTGCTGAAACAACAGTGCCATACACATCCCCCAAATACTGCTATACGGTGCTGAAACAACAGTGCCATGAACATCCCCCAAATATTGTTATATAGTGCTGAAACAACAGTGCTATACACATCCCCAAAATACTGCTATACAGTGCTGACACAACTGTGCCATAGAAATCCACAAAATACTGCTATACAATGCTGAAACAACAGTGCCATAGAAATCCACAAAATACTGCTATATAGTGCTGAAACAACAGTGCCATAGAAATCCACAAAATACTGCTATACAGTGCTGAAACAACAGTGCCATACACATCCCTAAAATACTGCTATACAGTGCTGAAACAGTGCCATAGAAATCCACAAAATACTGCTATACAGTGTGTTGTGATCCTAATGGCAGAGGATCTCAGGGTCTTCAGCAAAGTCTGCAAACATAAAAACTAGCTCTTAGGGAGGTGGTAACTGAGCTGACCACATACCTGATCCTAGCCCACAAATAATAGCAGCCAGGGAACGTGCCTACGTTGGTTCTAGACGTCTCGCGCCAGCCGGAGATCTAACTAACCCTTTCAGAGAAAATACAGACCTCACTTGCCTCCAGAGAAACATACCCCAAAGTAGATACAGGCCCCCAACAAATAATAACGGTGAGGTAAGAGGAAAGGACAAACGTAAGTATGAACTAGATTCAGCAAAGAGAGGCCCACTAAATAATAGCAGAAATATAGAAAGCGGACTTATGTGGTCAGCGAAAAACCCTACTAAAATATCCACGCTGAATATCCAAGAACCCCCGTACTGACTAACGGTATGGGGGGAGAATATCAGGCCCCTAAGAGCTTCCAGCAAAATCAGGAATCACATTATGAACAAGCTGGACAAAAAACAGAATAATACAAATAAACAAAAAACAAGAAAGCAGGACTTAGCTTATGTTGCAAAAATCAGGACCAGTAGACAAGAGCAACCAGACAAGGACTGATTACATGGATGCCAGGCAATGGACTAAGACTCCAGGAAGTTTAAATAGAAACACCCAGAGTCTTAACGAACAGGTGACTACAAACCTGAGGAAAGAGAATCCAAGAACCATACCGCGAGTGACCACAAGAGGGAGCCCAAAAGTATAGTTCATAACAGTACCCCCCCTTTAAGGAGGGGTCACCGAACCCTCACTACGACCACCAGGGCGATCAGGATGGGCAGCGTGAAAAGCACGAACCAAATCGGCCGCATGAACATCAGAGGCGACCACCCAGGAATTATCCTCCTGTCCATAGCCCTTCCATTTGACCAGATACTGAAGCCTCCGTCTAGAGAGACGAGAATCTAAGATCTTCTCCACCACATACTCCAACTCGCCCTCAACCAAGACCGGAGCAGGAGGGTCAACAGCAGGAACTACAGGCACAATGTACCGCCGCAACAAGGACCTATGGAACACATTGTGAATGGCAAACGACACAGGAAGATCCAAACGAAAAGACACCGGATTAAGGACCTCCAAAATTCTATAAGGACCAATAAAGCGAGGCTTAAACTTAGGAGAGGAAACCTTCAGAGGGACAAACCGAGAAGACAACCAAACCAAATCCCCAACACAGGGCCGGTTTTAGACAAAGTGGGGCCCTAGGCAAAAGTTTAAAATGAGGCCCCCAATGCTCACATACATATTGCACCATGACGCTCAAACATTTTGTTGTATTGACATGCGTTGAGTTCAGACCGTTCGATGCGTGCGATTGACAACATTGAAGTCGTTTGGCTCTTGTTTCTCGGCCTCTTTACATCGTCTGAGGACGAATCGAATGATGGGGACAGAACGCTAGTAGATCAATCTGTCCCCATATAGTATCATGCTATAAGCAGCAGGGCTGTGTGTGTGTGTGTGTGTGTGTGTGTGTGTGTGTGTGTGTGTGTGTGTGTGTGTGTGTGTGTGTATATACACACACACACATATACACACTCTAGTCTGTTCAACCATTATTTTAAAATGTGCATGAAACACACACACACACACACTATCACTGTATGTTTATATAGAATAATGCAAAAAATTATATATATATATATACACACACACACACACACACGCACATGCTTATACATGTACATGGCACACACTTATATACACACACATATATATGGCATGCACTCAGTGGCGTAACTACAAAGTTATGGGCCCCGGTGCGAACTTCCAAATGGGGCCCCCCACCCCACCCCGGGTCCCCCCGCCTCAACCCGCCCCCCCCCCACCTTCCCCTAGATACGCCTTGGACTGTCGCAGGAATCTCCTGCACTGCAACATGGTGTTGGGTGCCAGCACAGCCCGCACAGTGGTATATCCAGCACAGGGGTATATCCAGCAGAGCCCGCACAGGGGTATATCCAGCAGAGCCCGCACAGGGGTATATCCAGCAGAGCCCGCACAGGGATATATCCAGCAGAGCCCGCACAGGGATATATCCAGCAGAGCCCGCACAGGGATATATCCAGCAGAGCCCGCACAGGGATATATCCAGCAGAGCCCGCACAGGGATATATCCAGCAGAGCCCGCACAGGGATATATCCAGCAGAGCCCGCACAGGGATATATCCAGCAGAGCCCGCACAGGGATATATCCAGCAGAGCCCGCACAGGGATATATAGAGCAGAGCCCGCACAGGGATATATACAGCAGAGCCCGCACAGGGATATATACAGCAGAGCCCGCACAGGGATATATACAGCAGAGCCCGCACAGGGATATATACAGCAGAGCCCGCACAGGGATATATACAGCAGAGCCCGCACAGGGATATATACAGCAGAGCCCGCACAGGGATATATACAGCAGAGCCCGCACAGGGGTATATACAGCAGAGCCCGCACAGGGATATATACAGCAGAGCCCGCACAGGGATATATACAGCAGAGCCCGCACAGGGATATATACAGCAGAGCCCGCACAGGGATATATACAGCAGAGCCCGCACAGGGGTATATACAGCAGAGCCCGCACAGGGGTATATACAGCAGAGCCCGCACAGGGATATATACAGCAGAGCCCGCACAGGGATATATACAGCAGAGCCCGCACAGGGATATATACAGCAGAGCCCGCACAGGGATATATACAGCAGAGCCCGCACAGGGATATATACAGCAGAGCCCGCACAGGGATATATACAGCAGAGCCCGCACAGGGATATATACAGCAGAGCCCGCACAGGGATATATACAGCAGAGCCCGCACAGGGGTATATACAGCAGAGCCCGCACAGGGGTATATACAGCAGAGCCCGCACAGGGATATATACAGCAGAGCCCGCACAGGGATATATACAGCAGAGCCCGCACAGGGATATATACAGCAGAGCCCGCACAGGGATATATACAGCAGAGCCCGCACAGGGATATATACAGCAGAGCCCGCACAGGGATATATACAGCAGAGCCCGCACAGGGATATATACAGCAGAGCCCGCACAGGGATATATACAGCAGAGCCCGCACATCTCATCTCCCCCCCCCCCCCCCGATAATGGCCCCACAGTCCAGTTAAAAAGAAAAAAAAAAAAAACTCTCCTCACCTTTCCTTTTGCCCGCGCTGCTCCTGGCGGCTGCAGTCTGCCCAGGACACTGCAGGTGCGCGATGATATGACGTCATCGCGCACCCGCAGTGTACTGTCAGAGGCAGAGCGGGGAATGATGGGAGAGGGGGTGTCGGGTGACGCTCTCTCCTCCATCATTGCATTGAACTATACCGGTGTCATAGCCGCCGGTATAGTTAAATGCGGCGGCGGCACTGGGGGGGGGGGGGGGGGGGGAACAATGCAGCGGCCCACTACTGGCACCGGCTCTTCTGCCAGAAGTGCCCGATGGCCAGTCCGGCCCTGTACTGACCTGCCAACCCGGGGCCCCTGACCTGCGGGGCCCGGTCGCAATGGCGACCGCAGTAGTTACGCCCCTGCATGCACTTATACACAGACACATACATAGCATTCTTATACATACACAGCGTATATATATATATATATATATATATATATATATATATATATTACACACACATAAACACACGCACTTATACACACAAATATATACATGGCACGCATTCATACACATACATGGCACGCATTTATACACACATACTATATATATATATATATATATATATATATATATATATATATACACACACACACACACGGCAAGCAAAGACACACTTATACACACACACACACACACATACACGGCACAACAAATGCTCATTTGATACATGTGATTCACATAAGCACACACTACACATGACACACGCTATACACACCACACACACACACCTTTATGCTGGAGGGAATGAGATGTTCCACACTATCAGCTGCAGCTCCTCCTGCTCCCAGCAGACACCTTTCTGCCCTCTCCTCTGCTGGGACTGCCGACAAGAGCAGGAGTTGCTGACAGCAGGACAGGAGCCATCATCACCAGGAGCAGCACACATAGTGGGACGGTGCTCTTTACTTATCTGCCGGCTCAGGTTGTTACTGGTGCTGGGTCTCTCTCCCTTCCCCTCAGAGGCTCCGTGCAGCAGGACAGGGCACTGGCCAATCAGCACTTCTATCACTCTGATGGGGGAGGTTCAGTGGCCGCTGCTCCTGTGCTTCACTGCAGGCTCCTATTTTACTGCTACAAACATTCCCAGAGTACATGGCCTGTGGTGACATCACGGTCACATGGCAGGTCACCTGATCGTGATGTCACTACAGGTCCTTAACCAGTCTCTACTCGGAAGCTTCACTGATAATGCTATTATCAGTGAAGCTTCTGCTGTAGATGCTGGGGGCCCCCAAGGGAGTGGGGCCCCAGGCAGCTGCCTAGTCTGCCTGGCCCTAACGCCGGCCCTGCTGGCACGGTCACATGGCAGGTCACCTGATCGTGATGTCACTACAGGTCCTTAACCAGTCTCTACTCGGAAGCTTCACTGATAATGCTATTATCAGTGAAGCTTCTGCTGTAGATGCTGGGGGCCCCCAAGGGAGTGGGGCCCCAGGCAGCTGCCTAGTCTGCCTGGCCCTAACGCCGGCCCTGCCCCAACACGAAGTCGGGGACCCACACCGCGGCGGCGGTTGGCAAAACGCTGAGCCTTCTTCTGTGACAACTTCAAGTTGTCCACCACATGATTCCAAGTCCGCTGCAACCTATCAACCACAGAATCCACCCTAGGACAGTCAGAAGGCTCAACATGACCCGAGGAGAAACGAGGATGAAAACCAGAGTTGCAGAAAAATGGCGAAACCAAAGTAGCGGAACTAGCCCGATTATTGAGGGCAAACTCAGCCAATGGCAAGAAGGTCACCCAATCATCCTGATCCACAGAAACAAAACATCTCAAATAAGCCTCCAGCGTCTGATTAGTTCGCTCCGTTTGGCCATTAGTCTGAGGATGAAAGGCAGACGAGAACGACAGATCAATGCCCATCTTAGCACAAAAAGATCGCCAGAATCTGGACACAAACTGGGATCCTCTGTCAGACACGATATTCTCAGGAATGCCGTGCAAACGAACCACATTCTGAAAAAACAAAGGAACCAGATCGGAAGAGGAAGGCAACTTCGGCAAGGGCACCAAATGGACCATCTTGGAAAAACGATCACACACCACCCAGATGACAGACATTCCCTGAGACACCGGAAGATCTGAAATGAAATCCATGGAAATGTGTGTCCAAGGCCTCTTCGGGACGGGCAAGGGCAAAAGCAACCCGCTGGCACGAGAACAGCAAGGCTTAGCCCGAGCACAAGTCCCACAGGACTGCACAAAAGCACGCACATCCCGTGACAAGGAAGGCCACCAAAAGGACCTAGCCACCAAATCTCTGGTACCAAAAATCCCAGGATGCCCTGCCAACACTGAGGAATGAACCTCGGAAATAACTCTGCTGGTCCATTTATCAGGAACAAACAGTCTATCAGGTGGACAAGAGTCAGGTCTACCAGCCTGAAATCTCTGCAACACACGTCGCAAATCAGGAGAAATGGCCGACAAAATCACTCCCTCTTTAAGAATACCAGCCGGCTCTGAGACTCCAGGAGAATCAGGCACAAAGCTCCTGGAAAGAGCATCAGCCTTCACATTTTTCGAACCAGGCAGGTATGAGACCACAAAGTCAAAACGGGAGAAAAACAATGACCAACGAGCCTGTCTAGGATTCAGGCGTTTAGCAGACTCGAGATACATCAGGTTCTTGTGACCAGTCAAGACCACCACACGATGCTTAGCTCCCTCGAGCCAATGACGCCACTCCTCAAATGCCCACTTCATGGCCAACAACTCCCGATTACCAACATCATAGTTCCGCTCAGCCGGCGAAAACTTCCTGGAAAAGAAAGCACAAGGTCTCATCACAGAGCAACCAGAGCCTTTCTGCGACAAAACAGCCCCTGCACCGATCTCAGAAGCATCAACCTCGACCTGGAAGGGAAGTGAGACATCAGGCTGGCACAAAACAGGCGCCGAAGTAAACCGGCGCTTCAGCTCCCGGAAGGCCTCAATGGCCGCAGGAGCCCAATTAGTGACATCAGAACCTTTCTTGGTCATATCCGTCAGAGGTTTAACAATGCTAGAAAAGTTAGCAATAAAACGACGGTAGAAATTAGCAAAACCCAAAAACTTCTGAAGACTCTTAACAGACGTGGGTTGAGTCCAATCATGAATAGCTCGGACCTTGACTGGGTCCATCTCCACAGCAGAAGGGGAAAAGATAAAACCCAAAAAGGAAACCTTCTGCACTCCAAAGAGACACTTTGAGCCCTTCACAAACAAAGCATTATCACGCAAAACCTGAAACACCATCCTGACCTGCTTTACATGAGAATCCCAATCATCAGAAAAAACTAAAATGTCATCCAGATAAACAATCACAAATTTATCTAGATACTTCCGGAAGATGTCATGCATAAAGGATTGAAACACTGAAGGAGCATTAGAGAGCCCAAAAGGCATCACCAAGTACTCAAAATGACCTTCGGGCGTATTGAATGCAGTTTTCCATTGATCTCCCTGCTTAATGCGCACAAGGTTGTACGCACCACGAAGATCTATCTTGGTGAACCACCTGGCACCCTTAATCCGGGCAAACAAGTCCGACAATAGAGGCAAAGGATACTGAAATTTAACCGTGATTTTATTCAGAAGCCGATAGTCTATACAAGGTCTCAAAGATCCGTCTTTCTTGGCCACAAAAAAGAATCCCGCACCAAGAGGGGAAGAGGATGGACGAATATGTCCTTTCTCCAAAGACTCCTTTATATAAGAACGCATCGCGGCATGCTCAGGTACCGACAGATTAAATAATCGTCCCTTAGGAAACTTGCTACCAGGAATCAAATCTATAGCGCAGTCACAGTCCCTATGAGGAGGCAAAGCACTGGACCTGGACTCACTGAACACATCCTGATAGTCAAGCAAAAACTCAGGAACTTCTGAAGGAGTGGAGGAAGCAATAGACACCGACGGGGAATCGCAATGAATTCCCTGACAACCCCAACTTGACACAGACATAGCCCTCCAATCCAGGACTGGATTGTGGGTCTGTAACCATGGCAGACCCAAAACGACCAAATCATGCATTTTATGCAGAACAAGAAAACGAATCACCTCCCGATGTTCAGGAGTCATGCACATGGTCACTTGTGTCCAATACTGCGGTTTATTCTCCGCCAATGGCGTAGCATCAATTCCTCTAAGAGGAATAGGATTTTCTAAAGGCTCCAGGACAAAACCACAGCGCCTGGCAAACGACAGATCCATAAGACTCAGGGCAGCGCCTGAATCCACAAACGCCATAACAGGGTAGGAAGACAATAAGCAAATTAAAGTCACAGACAAAATAAATTTAGGCTGTAAGTTACCAACGGCGACAGGACTAACAAACTTTGTTAGGCGTTTAGAGCATGCTGGTATAACATGTGTAGAATCACCGCAGTAAAAACACAACCCATTCTGACGTCTATGATTTTGCCGTTCAGTTCTAGTCTGAATTCTATCACATTGCATTAAATCAGGCGTCTGTTCAGACAACACCGCCAAAGGATTAGCGGATTTGCGCTCCCGCAAACGCCGGTCAATCTGAATGGCCAGCGTCATAGAATCATTCAGACTTGTAGGGATGGGAAACCCACCATCACATTCTTAATAGTTTCAGAAAGGCCATTTCTGAAATTTGCGGCCAGAGCACACTCATTCCACTGAGTAAGCACGGACCATTTCCGAAATTTTTGGCAATACAATTCGGCTTCATCCTGGCCCTGAGAAATAGCCAGCAAGGCTTTTTCTGCCTGAATTTCAAGATTGGGCTCCTCATAAAGCAATCCGAGCGCCAGAAAAAAACGCATCAATATTCGCCAATGCCGGATCTCCTGGCGCCAATGAGAAAGCCCAATCCTGAGGGTCGCCCCGCAAGAAGGAGATAACAATTTTAACTTGCTGAGCTGAGTCTCCAGACGAACGAGGTCTCAAAGAAAGAAACAATTTACAATTATTCCTAAAATTCCCAAATTTAAATCGATCTCCAGAGAACAGCTCAGGAATAGGAATCTTAGGCTCTGACATAGGACTGCCAATAACAAAATCCTGAATGCTCTGCACACGAGCAGCAAGCTGATCCATACTAGTAATCAGAGTTTGCACATTCATGTCTGCAGCAGAGTTTCAAGCCATTCAGAGGTAAAGGGGAAGAAAAAAAAAAAAAAAACTCAGAACTTCTCTTTTCTTTTAATCCCACTTCTGCAATGCATTAACTATTCAGTGGCCTGGCATACTGTTGTGATCCTAATGGCAGAGGATCTCAGGGTCTTCAGCAAAGTCTGCAAACATAAAAACTAGCTCTTAGGGAGGTGGTAACTGAGCTGACCACATAACTGATCCTAGCCCACAAATAATAGCAGCCGGGGAACGTGCCTACGTTGGTTCTAGACGTCTCGCGCCAGCCGGAGATCTAACTAACCCTTTCAGAGAAAATACAGACCTCACTTGCCTCCAGAGAAAGATACCCCAAAGTAGATACAGGCCCCCAACAAATAATAACGGTGAGGTAAGAGGAAAGGACAAACGTAAGTATGAACTAGATTCAGCAAAGAGAGGCCCACTAAATAATAGCAGAAATATAGAAAGCGGACTTATGTGGTCAGCGAAAAACCCTACTAAAATATCCACGCTGAATATCCAAGAACCCCCGTACCGACTAACGGTATGGGGGGAGAATATCAGGCCCCTAAGAGCTTCCAGCAAAATCAGGAATCACATTATGAACAAGCTGGACAAAAAACAGAATAATACAAATAAACAAAAAACAAGAAAGCAGGACTTAGCTTATGTTGCAAAAATCAGGGCCAGTAGACAAGAGCAACCAGACAAGGACTGATTACATGGATGCCAGGCAATGGACTAAGACTCCAGGAAGTTTAAATAGAAACACCCAGAGTCTTAACGAACAGGTGACTACAAACCTGAGGAAAGAGAATCCAAGAACCATACCGCGAGTGACCACAAGAGGGAGCCCAAAAGTATAGTTCATAACAACAGTGCTGGAACAACAGTGCCATTCACATCCCCAAATTACTGTTATACAGTGCTGACACAACAGTGCCATACACATTTCCAAAATACTGTTATACAGTGCTGACACAACAGTGTCATTCACGGAGCACCCACTAAGACCGTGAGATACTCGGTACCGGGTCGGTTTCTTAAAGGGAAGTGTCATGGCAGCAATGACCCAGTCCGTGGCCCTGGACGTCTAATAAAATGTGAAAAAGGGGAATAGAGTTTATGGAATAAGTGTTCGTGACGCCACCTGTGGTATTCGGCCAGGGATGGCGGACGCTGCTTAAAGGGGTCCACTGGGGCTGATGGTAATGCAGCTTAGATGGTTTCGCTCCCCACAGGAGTAGCGGAGGCCCCAGGGCTACCAGGACAGTCTATGAGGGGTTGTAGATGTTGGAGTGCAGGAAATAATTGTAGGACACAGGATTTGCAGTTTCTTTTCCTTTTACTGTTGAAATTGCAGTCCAGGGCACAGGTTACAGGTGATCTTTGAAATCCGGGCAGCCTGGAAGCGGTTTGGAATCCCCCTAGCCAGGTGGAGTTGGAAGCCTTCCTTTCTTCACTGAATTCTGGGTTCTTGATGCATTAGATTTCCTCAAATCCCTCTCTCAATCTGTCCTCTTAGGTGGACACTACCCGCATGGCAGGCAGCTTGAGCCTTTATACAGGTGTCCCTTTCTCGTGGTAACTTTGGGCTCTAATCTGCTGCTGTGCCTTCGGGTGTCAGTCGTGGCTAGAAGAAAATAGCGTGTGCACTACTGGTCAAATGGTGCTAAGGTAGGCTCCCACACCTTAATCCAAATAAAGAAAAAACCTAGCACTCAACTGATGCTTATGTGCAAATTTTATTGTAGTACCCAAAAACGTTTCGGTCCCTCAAGCGGACCTTCATGCTGTGGAGGATCAGGCGTGATGTGCTGCTGTCAGACGCGGTGTCCAGCGGTGGACACCGCGTCTGACAGCAGCACATCACGCCTGATCCTCCACAGCATTCTATCCAGTACAGCGTTCTGCCAAGACGCTGCAGGTACAAGTGCCCTGAGACAATATTGTCTCTTATGCCCGAGCTTCAGTTTAGTACGTAACTGATGAAGGTCCGCTTGAGGGACCGAAACGTTTTTGGGTACTACAATAAAATTTGCACATAAGCATCAGTTGAGTGCTAGGTTTTTTCTTTAGTCGTGGCTAGAAGACCTGCAATCTGCTGCCCTCTAGTTTCTGCTGTGGGGCATACAGGTCCCACAACCTCGGACCCCGGTGTTTGGTTTCTTGCGCTTTATCCCAGGAGTGAGCTCAATCGCAGCTCCAGTCCCAGCTTCTCTCTCCTCTTGCTTCCTCTCCCTTCACTGTCTCACACAGACTGACTTCTAACTCCTCCTCCAGACCAGAACTTATAGGGAAGCTACCCTGAAACTGGGTTTAGAGCTCCCCCTTCTGGCCTGGAGTCAGGAAAGTGTTGTATGCTAGTGTTACCTGCTAAGGGGATTCCTTCTCGCTTCCAGGCATGACATCACCCTCCCCGAGAGGCAGGCAATACCACTGAGACAACTGGATTCCTGGGGTGTCACAATACACATCCCCAAAATACTGTTATACAGTGCTGACACAACAGTGCCATACACATCCCCAAAATACTTTTATACGGTGCTGACATGAGTACCCAAGTAGACGGTGCACCATGTCCTCACCATCTATAGTTGCTGTAACGGCCGAGATCGGAGTTCCTGACCCCGGAGTTTAACCCCTGAGATGCTGCAGTCAATAGCAAATATCACGTTTGCTCATCACTACTGACTATCCAGTATAGTCAGCTGTGGCATTTCGGAGACCCCGGTCCTGCGCCTCAGCTGGCTTCACTAATTACTCCATAAGTGCCTTCCTGATCACATGACTCTGCGCCTAGAAGACAACACATAATGAATTGCCTGTTAACAACACTGGCACGTTGATGGCGGGGGCGCCAGGTCACCAATATCTCGCTCCATTTAGGTAATTAACAACGTACACAGGCAAATGGAGGCAGCGTAAAAGTAATAGCACCTCTGAGTGTCATGTACTTAGCCAGCGCGAGTCGAGAGCACGGACCCGCGCTCACCAGATAATTGTCTTACATGGGGCTGCCATCTCTGTACCTGCTCTGAAGACAAATCATTCTCCAGAAACTTCTTCTTCAGGGAGATGACGATTCTAGTTTCTGGGATATATGGCGCTGTTATATCAGCACTGCAGGGTATTAGCAGCAAAAAGTGGTGTTGTAGTGGTATTATTAGGGGACTTGCCTTATTTCAGCATGCTATGGCGGTCTTACTTTACAGTGCACACGCAACAGTGCCATACATTGCTCAATATGGGAGATGGCGGTACTGTTGTTTTTAGCTTTATGGCGATATTGCACTTGGCAACATTATTTGCAATAATTGCAATATTGCATGATTAGTGCATAGGACAATTTTGTTTCAGCTCCTTATGGCGGGATTATTTGGGAATTGGGTGGCACTGTTTTTAAGCATTGTATTAGGAAATAAATAGCACTGATGTTGTGTTACATAATGATAGTTTCACTGCGTTGCACTCTGGTTAAGCTCATTTGATCTTTGTGCCTTGGAAATATACGACACTGTTGTGTCAGCGCTGTATGGTGTTATTACTTGAACAGTGTATGTGACTATTGTTTCAGCAAGTTATGGCAGTATTAGCTGAGAAATGGATGACGTTGTTATTTGTGCACTGTATACGGAAATGAACGGCACTGTGGTACTGCTTGGATGCCATGAAGCACTGTTGTTTCAGCACCTTATGGCTGTTTATTTATTACTTGTTAATGAGATGTCGCTGTTCCTTCAGCACTTGATGGCGATAGTACTTGGAAATGCATGGCACTGGTGTTCAGGCACTAAATGTAGTGTTCTTTAGGAAACTGAAGGCCTTGTTATTTCAACACTGTGTGACGGTATTATTTAGGAAATGGATGGCACTGTTTCAAGCAGTGTATGGTGGTATTATTTTGGGAATGAATGGCTCTGTTGTTGCAGTATATGTCAGTGCTTCTTGAGACCATATATCATTGTTGTTTCAGTACTATATGGCGATATTGATTAAATGCACCTTGTTATATGAAAATAGATGGCACTGTAGTTTCATTACTGTATGGCAGCAATATTTAGGAAACAAGGGCACTGCTGATGTACTGACTAATCAGACTTATAGTACTGTACTGTGTGGTACTATTCTCTATGTATTACCTATCTATCTATAATCTATCTATTATCCATCTATTATCTATCTATCTATCTATCTATTATCTATCTATCATCTATCTATCTATGATCTATCTATTATCTATCTATTATCTATTATATATCTATCTGTTATCTATCTATTTTATATCTATCTATTATCTATCTATTATCTATTATCTATCTATCTATTATCTATCTATCTATTATCTATCTATCTATCTATCTATTATCTATCCATTATCTATCTATTATCTATCCATTATCTATCTATTATCTATCTATTATCTATCTATTATCTATCCATTATCTATCTATTATCTATCTATTATCTATCTATTATCTATTATCTATCTATTATCTATTATCTATCTATCTATCTATCTATCTATCTATCTATCTATCTATCTATTATCTATCCATTATCTATCTATTATCTATCTATTATCTATCTATTATCTATCCATTATCTATCTATTATCTATCTATAATCTATCTATTACCTATTATCTATCTATTATCTATCTATTATCTATTATCTATCTATCTATCTATCTATCTATCTATCTATCTATCTATTATCTATCCATTATCTATCTATTATCTATCCATTATCTATCTATTATCTATCCATTATCTATCTATTATCTATCTATATATTATGTATCTATCTATCTTTCTGATTTCATAGAAAGTTCTGTGTCTCTCTTGTGGATACCAGATGCTTTGCCTAAGTCAGATCTATCTCTGGATCTCTGTGGATCTCTTCTCAGCCCATAATCTGGTGGCGGCTGCCTGTTTTTCCGCAGCTGAGGACCAGTAATCCGCACTTGCTTATCTCTCTTAATCACAGGCGCACAATGCTTCGGCTTCCTGAGCCTTTAATTCCCTCTTAAATGCGTAACAGAGTGGAAAGTAAATACAAAGGCAGAGCGACCGCCACCACCGCGGCTAATTTCTTCTGATGCCAGAATATTTATGCCGGGTAGCGCCAGCGCATTATTTCATCAGGACCGATTCTGCACAAGTACAAGGTCGGATCCGGAGCCGGTTCTCTACAATGGCGGAACGTCTCGAGAGAAACTCTGCAGCCAAGAACATCACACTGGTCGTCACTTCTAGATCGAAGGGAAACGTTGCCAGAGCCGTGGGTGCGGGGGCAGATTCCAAAACCCTTCCCCTCAGGCGCCACAATCTGGATGATTTATGGATGATTTCATAACAATGATGCTAATTATATATTCCATTCCGAAACACGTGATTGACATTGACTTGTGCAGCTTTGGCCTTAACGACCCCCAAAAATGATATGTGTAGAAGGTGATGGTAGTGTCAGCCATAGCCCGTATATATATATATATATATATATATATATATATATATATATATATATATATATATATATATATATACCAAGGCTCATATATGCTGCATCCTGTGACTTTATCAGCCCCCGGAGGACGGCGGCCCGGGGCTACTGCTCTTCTCTGTCCTCCAACCCTGCACCTGGGTCTTGTGCTTAAAACTTTCACCAGGCGAAGACCATCAATAAATTGACACAACGGCCGCTGAAAGCTCATCAGTGGCTTCTGCTTAATGGGAAATTAATTCTAAAATAATTATATGCTGGTTAATATATGCAACGGAGGGGATTAGCCAGATGTAAATAGCGAGGGAACGTGTGACATTAATAGACGAGGCTTCATGTAAGATTTTTGGGGCTTAAACATACAAGTAGTCCCAAACCTCCGTGGCATCGCCCGGAATCAGGGACACAAGTACCTTCCTCTCCTCAAACTGTGCCGCCCGGTGCCTCCAGACAGAGGTGTATCTTGGTTTTCAGTCAGTTTGGCGCCCACCCCCCCCCCCCAGCACATATGGCTTTTGCACACTTAGTCACGTGCCGACGAGCTGCTCTTCCTAATTCTCTCAATGTTCAGTGAAAAACTGAGAGCTGAATCCTAACAGTGAGGATATTCCACGCGGTTAGGACTGGCTGCAGGGCTTCATTTTATAATTAAAGGGTGCGACCATCTTTGAGATGAAAGTCTGCAGTCACTATAGGTTGCTGCAAGGCTTCTGAATTCTCACAGCGCAAACACTGCACACTTTTAGGATTCTCCCTTGCCGGTGACAAGAGTGGACGGATATGTCAGCATAAGTATGTGATTTGTACACTTCTGGCCACATTCCGACTAGACGTGTCCGGCCTCTGTTATTTCATTTTCATTGAGTGAGGCCACACATGTCCAGTCGGCACGTCACCGCACGTATGCAAATCGCCGGCACCAGAGGATCCTGACAGTGTGCAGTGTGCACTGAGAGAAGCCTGCAGGCACATAGAATAACTGCAGGCTCATCATAAACTTGGACAACCCCTTTAATGTTCTTAACATAAATAAAAATCGGAGAATTAGTCTGCATCAGAAAATTTTTTTTTACATCCAGGTACCTGATAGATGACATGGTTGTTCTTTCTTTTCATTTTCATTTTTTCCAGACTCCATGCTGCGTTTTCTCATCCGCAGCCGTCTCTGCAGACTTCCATCTTCTCCGGTCTTCTGCAGCACATCCCCACATGATGCCCTTAAAAATAGAAGTGTCATTATAATGCTCCTAAATAGCGATGGGCAGACCGCTGGATGTTTTGGTCCGACAGATTCGGACGAACATTTAAAAAAAAAAGTTCAGTTCGGGTACCAGAGCAGTATCTCAACCCAAACCCCACTTAGATGAATTGGGTCTGAACATCCATTGCTTGCCACGCTGTCATCTGCAAGACAGGGCAGAAAACACTGCCTCTGATCGGCGGTAAGATCGCCGCCACCGGCCAGAGAGCTGCAGTTCCCACGCTGTCAGATGACAGCATAAACCAGCAGCTGTGACCGGAGGTAAAAAGTTTACTGCGGGTCACTGAGGCAGCGGCTGATGGGAGTACTACTCCCATCATCCTATACCTGGTGTCACTGATAATAGCGAGAGCAGGCACCGGCTGATGGGAGTATTTATCTGCGGGCTGCAACTCTCAGCTGTCAACTTTATCAAGGCTGGTTATCAAGAATAGAGAGTTCTATGCTGTTTTTTAAAAATATTTAAATAACTAATTAAAAAACAACCAGCCAAGCTAAAGCGGACAACTGGGGGCTGGTATTCTCAAGCTGGTAAGGGGCCGTGGATATTGCCCCCATACTAAAAATAGCAGCCCGCAGCAGCCCCAGAAAAGGTGCATCTATTAGTGCTGCCAATTCTGGCACTTTGCCTGGCTCTTCCACTTGCCCTGTGGTGGTGACAAGTGGGGTAATATTTGTGGGGTTGATGTCACCTTTATGTTGTCAAGTGACATCAAGCCCAGAGGATAGTAATGGAGAGGCGTCTATAAGACACCTATTCATTACTAGCCCCATAGTCATATTGTAAATAAAAAACACCCAGAATAAAGTCACTTATGTAAAATAAAATATGCGCCGTTTTACAAATTTAGTTAAAAATAACAAACAAAGTTATGCTCACCATACGCCCATTACATTGAAGCCCTTGCCCCTTGTAAAAACCACAGAATAAACATTCTTTACATACAGTGGAAGATGATGCAGAAGAATAAAGGTATCTGCAAACGTTGCGGATTTGGCTGAAAACCTGCAGGGAATCTGCAGGTAAAACACAGGTCATTTTACCTGCAAATTCTGCAGAATCCACGGAGAAAAATCCGCACTGGAATCTGCACCGTGTGCACATACCCTACAGGTCCCACACATATTAGATTATAATCGGTTGAACCCGTTGACATAAGCGGGGTCGGCCGACAGTCTAATGTGTATGAGGGCTCGGCTCTCCCCGGATGATGATGATGTCACGAGAAATTGGGATCGGGGCATTGGAATTTCAATGTCTGACTTTTTTTGTTCTCTGGGAGATAAACCACTGCCAGAGAATCTGGCAGCAGCTTTCTCATAGAGAACACAGGAACAATCAGTGGAGCTAAGTTTTCCTATGAATGGGGAAGTCGGGAGAGACAGCCGTCACGGGAACCATCCTGAGGCCAACAGCGGTCTAATGTGCATGAGGGCCTCACCACAAGTCAGGAGTCTTGATCTCTTACATTTTGCCTGGTAGATGACCAAGAAGCACTATTTTTCTTTGACCGCAGAGAAGAGCATTGGGGGGAGGCTCCTGCCGCAGACAGTTGTCTTACAACTATGCACAGGATTGCAAAAAGGGTGGAGAATGACATGGCTAAAATAAAGAGACACAAAGAGAATATTTCTTTACATAGTTTGTAGTTTTAACTGTAATATGAGACTAAATCAGATGAAGTCCTTAGTTGTTATATACAATTAATAGTCCCTTCTTCTGAAGCTCATGTTGATGACGGAGATACAGACGATTGCGATTGTTGAAAACCTTTAATTCTCTCTTTTCCTTGCTGCCTTACTCTTTGTTAATGCTGATAACACAACCATCCACAACCTGTCTCCTCCATACATCTGTGACCTCGTCTCCCGGCACTTACCTACACGTAACCTCCGATCCTCACAAGATCTCCTTCTCTACTCCCCTCTTATCTCCTCTTCCCACAATCGCATACAAGATTTCTCTCGCGTATCACCCCTACTCTGGAACCCTCTACCACAACACATCAGACTCTCGCCTACCATCGAAACCTTCAAAAAGAACCTGAAGACCCACCTCTTCCGACAAGCCTACAACCTGCAGTAACCACCGATCAACCAACCGCTGCACGACCAGCTCTATCCTCACCTACTGTATTCTCACCCTTCCCTTGTAGATTGTGAGCCTTCGCGGGCAGGGTCCTCTCTCCTCCTGTACCAGTTATGACCTGTATTGTTTAAGAATATTGTACTTGTTTTTATTATGTATACTCCTCCTCACATGTAAAGCGCCATGGAACAAATGGCGCTATAACAATAAATAATAATAATAATAATAGCCAAGTGCATAGACAGTATCTTCCCAGGATGTGGCGCCCACCCAGGAAGGTAGGACTATGCTGAGTATGTGCACCTCCCAATTTGCAGCCTCTGTCAGTGGAGAGGTGGCTGCACATCGCTCGCTCTCTTAACCCCTTTCTGCCATTGGACGTACTATTCCGTCCATGTGGGGTGGGCCCTAATTCCCAAGGACGGAATAGTACGTCCAGCGCGATCGGCCGTGCTCACGGGGGGGAGCGCGGCCGATCGCGGCCAGGTGTCAGCTGCCTATCGCAGCTGACATCCGGCACTATGTGCCAGGAGCAGTCACGGACCGCCCCCGGCACATTAACCCCCGGCACACCGCGATCAAACATGATCGAGGTGTGCCGGCGGTACAGGGAAGTATTGCGCAGGGAGAGGGCTCCCTGCGTGCTTCCCTGAGACCCCCAGAGCAACGCGATGTGATCTCGTTGCTGCGAGGGTCTCTTACCTCCTCCTCGCTGCAGGTGCCCGGATCCAAGATGGCCGCGGCATCCGGGTCCTGCAGGGAGGGAGGTGGCTTACCGAGTGCCTGCTCAGAGCAAGCGCTTGGTAAGCCTGCAGCACTGTGAGTCAGATCGGTGATCTGGCAGAGTGCTGTGCAAACTGTCAGATCAGCGATCTGTGATGTCCCCCCCTGGGACAAAGTAAAAAAGTTAAAAAAAAATTTCCACATGTGTAAAAAAAAAAATAAAAAAAATTCCTAACTAAAGAAAAAAAAATTATTATTCCCATAAATACATTTCTTTATCTAAATAAAAAAAATCAAACAATAAAAGTACACATATTTAGTATCGCCGCGTCCGTAACGACCCCACCTATAAAACTATATCACTAGTTAACCCCTTCAGTGAACACCGTAAAAAATTTAAAAAAAAAAACGAGGCAAAAAACGATTTATTCTCATACCGCCAAACAAAAAGTGGAATAACACGCGATCAAAAAGACGGATATAAATAACCATGGTACCGCTGAAAACGTCATCTTGTCCAGCAAAAAACGAGCCACCATACAGCATCATCAGCAAAAAATAAAAAAGTTATAGTCCTCAGAATAAAGTGATGCAAAAATAATTATTTTTTCTATAAAATAGTTTTTATCGTATAAAAGCGCCAAAACATAAAAAAATGATATAAATGAGATATCGCTGTAATCGTACTGACCCGACGAATAAAACGGCTTTATCAATTTTACCAAACGCGGAACGGTATAAACGCCTCCCCCAAAAGAAATTCATGAATAGCTGGTTTTTGGTCATTCTGCCTCACAAAAATCGGAATAAAAAGCGATCAAAAAATGTCATGTGCCCGAAAATATTACCAATAAAAATGTCAACTCGTCCCACAAAAAACAAGACCTCACATAACTCTGTGGACTCAAATATGGAAAAATTATAGCTCTCAAAATGTGGTAATGCAAAAAATATTTTTTGCAATAAAAAGCGTCTTTCAGTGTGTGACGGCTGCCAATCATAAAAATCCGCTAAAAAACCCGCTATTAAAGTAAATCAAACCCCCCTTCATCACCCCCTTAGTTAGGGAAAAATTAAAAAATTTAAAAAATGTATTTATTTCCATTTTCCCATTAGGGTTAGGGCTAGGGTTAGGGTTAGTGCTAGGGTTAGGGCTAGGGTTAGGGCTAGGGTTAGTGCTAGGGTTAGGGTTAGGGTTAGGGCTAGAGTTAGGGCTAGGGTTAGGGTTAGGGCTAGGGTTAGGGTTGGGGCTAGGGTTAAGGCTACAGTTAGGGTTGGGGCTAAAGTTAGGGTTAGGTTTGGGGCTAAAGTTAGGGTTAGGATTACATTTACAGTTGGGAATAGGGTTGGGATTAGGGTTAGGGGTGTGTCAGGGTTAGGGGTGTGGTTATGGTTACCATTGGGATTAGGGTTAGGGGTGTGTTTGGATTAGGGTTTCAGTTATAATTGGGGGGTTTCCACTGTTTAGGAACATGAGGGGCTCTCCAAACGCGACATGGCGTCCGATCTCAATTTCAGCCAATTCTGCGTTGAAAAAGTAAAACAGTGCTCCTTCCCTGCTCTCCCGTGCGCCCAAACAGGGGTTTACCCCAACATATGGAGTATCAGCGTACTCAGGACACATTGGAGAACAACTTCTGGGGTCCAATTTCTCCTGTTACCCTTGGGAAAATACAAAACTGGGGGCTAAAAAATAATTTTTGTGGAAAAAAAAATATTTTTTATTTTCACGGCTCTGCGTTATAAACTGTAGTTAAACACTTGGGGGTTCAAAGCTCTCACAACACATCGAGATGAGTTCCTTAGGGGGTCTACTTTCCAAAATGATGTCACTTGTGGGGGGTTTCTACTGTTTAGGTACATTAGGGGCTCTGCAAACGCAATGTGACGCCTGCAGACCAATCCATCTAAGTCTGCATTCCAAATGGCGCTCCATCCCTTCCGAGCCCTCCCATGCGCCCAAACGGTGGTTCCCCCCCACATATGGGGTATCAGCATACTCAGGCCAAATTGGACAACTTTTGGGGTGCAATTTCTCCTGTTACCCTCGGGAAAATACAAAACTGGGGGCTAAAAAATACTTTTTGTGGGAAAAAATTTTTGTTTTATTTTTACGGCTCTGCATTATAAACTTCTGTGAAGCACTTGGTGGGTCAAAGCGCTCACCCCACATCTAGATAAGTTCTTCTCCTTCGCTTCCGAGCTCTGTCATGCGCCCAAACAGTGGTTTACCCCCATATATGGGGTATCGGCGTACTCAGGACAAATTGTACAACATCTTTTGGGGTCCATTTTCTCCTGTTACCCTTGGTAAAATAAAGCAAATTGGAGCTGAAGTAAATTTTTTGTGAAAAAAAGTTAAATGTTCATTTTTATTTAAACATTCCAAAAATTCCTGTGAAACACCTGAAGGGTTAATAAACTTCTTGAATGTGGTTTTGAGCACCTTGAGGGGTGCAGTTTTTAGAATGGTGTCACACTTGGGTATTTTCTATCATATAGACCCCTCAAAATGACTTCAAATGAGATGTGGTCCCTAAAAAAATGGTGTTGTAAAAATGAGAAATTGCTGGTCAACTTTTAACCCTTATAACTCCCTAACAAAAAAAAAATTTTGGTTCCAAAATTGTGCTGATGTAAAGTAGACATGTGGGAAATGTTACTTATTAAGTATTTTGTGTGACATATCTCTGTGATTTAAGGGCATAAAAATTCAAAGTTGGAAAATTGCGAAATTTTCAAAATTTTCGCCAAATTTCCGTTTTTTTCACAAATAAACGCAGGAAATATCAAAGAAATTTTACCACTATCATGAAGCCCAATATGTCACGGGAAAACAATGTCAGAATCACCGGGATCCGTTGAAGCGTTCCAGAGTTATAACCTCATAAAGGGACAGTGGTCAGAATTGTAAAAATTGGCCCGGTCATTAACGTGCAAACCACCCTTGGGGGTGAAGGGGTTAATTGACTTCTAAGGGGGTTTCCATAGGAGCTGTTGTGTGTATACATGAGACATAACACCATTTCTGGGCATTAAATATCTCACATTTCTCACCAGTATTTCCCTTTGTAGTTCTGTCCCTAATTATCAGCTCTCTAGGAGCCACCAGTGGACCAGGTGGGCTTCCTGCTCTCCTTTTTCTATATAGCTTAACATATCTTTCGCAGTAGAAGCAGCAGAGAGGACATTAACATTATACAACAGCACTGAGCAGTGTAACTGTGAATCCAGCTCTAGCACTAGAAGAAGAGAAAAGACTAGAAAACTGTAGCACAGGACTCTGTGTGTCTGTGCCTGTCTTTTTCTCTCTGCACCTGCCTTCTCCCCTTCCCTAGACTACATATGAAAGCTGTAATCTGATCCCTCTTGACCAAGACACCATTTTCTGGGTGAATAATAAGTTCAGGAGGCATGAGAAGGTGAAGTGGCTCATAAGGGGAGAAACATATTTTTCTGATAAGATAAACTACAACGTTTCTTACAATTGCTTGTAGTGTTGATTAATGCAAAGTTGGTAAAATGTCTGTGACCATATAATAATAATAATAATAGTTATTATTATTTACAGTTTTCTATTATTATTATTGTTGTTGTATTTGTACTATTATTTTTAGTTTTTATATTCTGTTTTTTATTCTCTTGTGCTCTGATTATTCTGCTATGTCTTCGGTGTATGGTGGTATTGTGTGTGATGCCATTCTTCCCCCCTGATCACATTCCTTCCCCATCTCCCACCCTATGACAGGTGAAGCCCACTCTCCGGCAGCAGCCTGGTGGCAGTCACATGCTGGTCCTCCTCGCTGCTGCCGCTGCTGCTGCTGCTGCTCGTCTTCTGCTTTTCCTTCCTCCCTCTCTCTGAATTTTCTTTCTCTTTTTTCCATTTCTCCAGCTGGTGTAATTTATTCCTACAACCTCCCAGACCAGCAGAGCCCGAGCAGTGAGCGGAGCCCCCCGCGGACAGATGTCTCCCTCCAGCTGACGGGAAGCTGCCGGTGACTGGGTGTAGGATGTAGCAGAGCCCGAGCACCAGGCGCCTCTATTGTTCCTCCATGGTACAGGCTCCTTCCTGCTGACACCGGAGACTACAACGGAGGGTGAAGCCCGACCGACTGCAGCGGCTCAGTGTGTCCGGCTGCGGCCACAGGAAGGCGATGGCTCTGCGGGGGAGAAGCCCCTCATCCGGGCGCTGCTGTGCGGGGATTGTGCTCATCCTGGCGGCGGCGCTATGGGGAGCGGAGGGAGAACAGGACGGAGAAAGTGTCTACCGGTGGAAGACAGGTGAGAGGGGGGCTCAGTGTGCTGTATGTGGGGTCCACAGAGGATGATGGGGCGTGTAGTGTTACCTGATGGGGAGCTGGGGGGGATGGATGTTGTTAATCTATTATCTAGGTATCTATCTATTATCTATCTATCTATCTATCTATCTATCTATCTATCTATCTATCTATCTATCTATTATCTATCTATCATCTATTATCTATCTATCATCTATTATCTATCTATCTATCTATCTATTATCTATCTATTTATCCATTATCATCTATCTATCTATAATCTATTATCTATCTATTTATCTATCTATCTATCTATCTATCTATCTATCTATCTATCATGTATCTATCATCTATTATCTATCTATTATCTATCTATTATCTATCTATTATCTATCTATCTATCTATCCATCTATTATCTATCTATCATCTATTATCTATCTATTATCTATCTATCTATTATCTATATATCATCTATCTATTATCTACCGATCGATCTATCTATCATCTATCTATCTATCTATCTATCTATCTATCTATCTATCTATCTATTATCTATCTATCATCTATCTATCTATCTATTATCTATCTATCTATCTATCTATCTATCTATCTATCTATCTATCTATTATCTATCTATTATCTATTATCTACCTATTATCTATCTATTATCTATCTATCTATCTATTATCTATCTATTATCTATCTATTTATCCATTATCATCTATCTATCTATAATCTATTATCTAGCTGTCATCTATTATCTATCTATCTATCTATCATCTATCTATCTATCTATCTATCTATCTATCTATCTATCTATCTATCTATCATCTATCTATCTATCTATTATCTATCATCTATCTATTATCTATCAGTCTTATCCTTTCAGCTTGTGTTTGGATGGTCCATATGACAGTAAAGTGCTTTGTCCTTAGGGTCACCATTGGGGTGAGTGTTTCTGGGCCGCTGTCATTTCTCAGTGTTGTGGATTTTACATTTATCTCTTTTTATTGCCTTCTGTTCTGGATACAGAAGCTCAGGATGAAACTTTCCAGCTGGCCTGATTTCTTATTTGACCGCAGTGACAAGTTTGCGTTTGGCAGTGACATACATTTAGTAAATGAGGTTCCTCCAGGACATCATTTCACAGTGTGACGGGCGCTGGAGACGCCGTTATTTCGGCTCTGGATGTCGTCCTGTGCTTGTAATCCAATGATCAGCATTGCAGGCTTGATTGGCTTTGTATAAGAGAGGCTCATGGTGCATGCAATGTGTCAGGATGGGTGGCGCTGCCCGCGGTCAGCCTCAAAATGACCAATTGAATGGCAAGGATGCCCGGTCATTAGACAGTTAACGCTGCTTAATAAACCGTATTATACTATATAGGTGGGAATAAAAACCTGCCTGTCTGTCTCAATGCCATCTTGGTGCCATGAGGGCAGATCCACTTACCCTCCCACAGATATCCTGCATTTATCCAGGCACTCAATGGTCAGATTATAAGGGCACCGCAGCCCTGCCCTTAGTGATGCCAGGGTGAAATGTGTGGCCGGCTGATCCTTTGTGTCATATGGGTTGAGGAGGAAAATGATGAGGCTGTGTTTTCATGTGGTTTCCATGGAAGGTTAATTAGCGCTGTTTGGACACAATGGCAGAATTTGCATAAGTCTGAATAGAGATAATGGAGATTATTGGTGACAGACTGGTCCAGATTGGAATGACAAGAAAGGAGATATTATAATTTGTCCTAAAATAGGGGTATGAGTAATGAAAGGGTGGATTCTACTGCAACTGTTGCAAATAGAATGTTGGGAAATGTGATACATTGTTTCCAAATATGAACATTCTGAACTCAGCACTGGTGTCCCCCCTGGATCACACTGACACTGACACACATATTCAGCACTGCTACATCTGTGAAGGTTACAAAGTCAGTGCCTTGTTTAACCCTAGACGTTCCGGACGGTTGCTCTTATAGCGTTGCTATACACAAAGCCGTCTTGATGAGCCGGGAGTCCAGAGTATATGTGACACAGACTGCTAAGCCTCTGTAAATTGGGTTAGCTTTCCATCTCGCTGATAGCACAGCTTATCACCATAATGGAAGGTACTCATTCTTTGATTTGTCTTAGCGCAGCCGTTGCCTCAAGGGCTTTCTCTAGTTCTAGACCCGGTGGATGTGATTAGGAAATGGATATTGGAAATAGACAACTGTTTAGCTGGGGCGAAATCATGTAAAATAAGGCAAGCAGTATTCATTCTTGTCATATGGTGCCTGTATGTATTCACTCTGTGCCGTCGAAATTGCTTCTTTGTGAGATCCTGACCCATCAATCGCTCAGTGCCGGAGGGCTGAGAGCTAAAAGGACCCACGTGCCCCCTCTCCATCCCATAAATTCATGGCAACCCAGTAGTGACCCTCTTTTTTTAGATACATTTCTGCACTAACCACACCGTTTACTAGGGTAAGGAAGAAAGCAAAAATGGACCCTCTATCCTAACAGGGTCAACAAGGGGCTACTCAAATTTTTTCAGTAGTTATATCTCTAGGCTCGGACTGGCCGACCGGAGAAGAGGAGAATTCTCCGGTAGGCCCCTGTGAAGGAGTGTTAATGTAATGAGTAGTTCTATTATACTTGATTCACAACTTGCAGAAAAAGGTATCAAATCATTAATTAAATTACCGAGCCAAATTAATATTACAGAGAAATAAAAGTTAATTTGTGTGCTAGGTTCAGGTTATTGCACTGGGCCCCAACAATCAATGTTACCGGCGAGCCTGTGCCATCGCATGGGGAAGGAGTGGTGGGGTCCGATGCAGCTGTCCGGTGTCCAAGTGCAGGATCCTTAACCGGAGACTAACTGGGGCCGTGACGCACCTTTAGAGCCAGAAGACTATGGTTTTTGAAAAAATATATCTTTTCTGGCTCTGATGGAGAACCCAATGGATTGTCAGCACTGATAAAGATTTATTGAATTGACATTTGTAATAAAAAAAAGTTTTACTTATATAATAAGTTCCAATTATGTCTTTTGGGGGAATGGTTCCCTTTCATCAGACTGGACAAATCTTTTAATTGAGTGACTGAGTTCAGAAAGATTTCATGATGGTGGAGGCCCCTAATATTTATAAGGGTCTACCTGCCTTTCTTTGTGATCTGACCACACTTGACCATTTTTACTGTTATCTATAGGAAAGGTGGTTACACATGTTTGCAACTTAGGACCCCCATACACATTAGGATTAAAGGGGTTGTCTGGGACTTTAACATTGATGGCCAATCTTTAGGAAAGGTTATCAATGTCTGTACTGAATATCTGCCCCCTATTCTTTCAGTAGGGGTTGGATGTGTAGTTTTGAGCATCGTCCACTATTCCATTGACAGAGCTGTCCAGCTCCGAAACCGAGCAGTTTCAGCTGGCACCGACACCGGGAACAACTAATTGGCGGGGGTGCCGGTGCGTACCCTCACCATGGATAAGCCATCAATGTTAAAGTCCTAGGCAACCCCTTTGAGTTGACTGAACCCACCGATATTGATGGGTTTGACCAACGGTCTCATGCGTATGGGGGAACTGGCTGACCAATGCTTGGGAGAGATCTCTATCGTACATGTCCAATTTCAGATTGGCGGTTGCATTGCTCTCCCAGAGATAAGCTGCTGGTCGATGTGTCAGTTGGATGATCGCCACTCCTGTGGATGGGACAGATGGCTAAGATGGCTGACAAAATATCGTTCAGCCGACAGTCATTTAGATTGTTTGGCCAGCCTTAGACTCAGTCCCGGCAGTGCATTGACTGAATGATGTGACCAGCCTACATGGAAAGAGGCCACCTGAAATTAGATGGGGCCTTGAAGGTAAATAGCAAGGTTTGAAGCAGACCTCTACCACCACCCTTGGTTTTCAAGGTGGCGCAGGCTCGGGGTATGGACCTTAGTTCCTTCTCATATATAATCCCAGGCAATTGTCTCAAATATATATATTTGTTGGTCAGAGTTAGAAGACCTGTAGTTTATAGGGTCAGATGTCCACTTTCCAGATGATAAGAGCTAATGTTGATCCCCCCTTAATTTATTTGTAGCTCTAATGACAGCTAGTTGATAAGTTGAGCGAGTATGAGGTGACATCATCACCCATCATGATGACATCACTTCTTAAAAATGGCATCAGATGTACATAAAATACTTATTAGATAACCATAAAATTACAAATGTGGTTGAGTATTTTTTTTAAAGCCATGCAATATATTGGTGTATTCTCCTGCACGTCGGTGATGGTCCCATCTGTATTGGGATTAGGTGGTATGTACTAGGTGCCCCGATGCCATCAATAATGGATATCGCTTCCACTGTAAGGACCTTTACAGCAAATCAATCTATGGCTGAGTCTCACTTATCAGCTACTTTCTCCAATTTCGAAGCGTAAACCTTATCATCACCTCTTCCATCAAGAGAAGCCATTATTAGCCAAGTGTCAGCTATTCACACCTCCTAAATTCGATTGACCTTTGCTCGCTCACGGCTATTCATGGCTTTCAGTGCAGACTATTGTGTATCTGTATGTAGCTGAGAATTGCACATATTAATTGGACATTATTGTAGCTGGGTGATGCTATCAATCTGCGGGTCTGGTTGACCAACCTGCTCTAATTACCCCTACATATATCGTACGATATGGCAGCCATTACAGATGCTGTAGGGGATCTCATCCTAGAGCTCGAGTTCTTTATGAGAAAATCACTTTCTTAGGAGGCTCCAATATTGCTTAACTAGGTCTTAAGGAAAGATGATTGGCGGGAATATAGGCAGTGACAGTCAAGCAGCTCACAAAAGTGGCTTGGCTGAATATGGTTTCTATTTTAGACAATGTGGTGAAACGTGAATCATTGTATAATCATGGGATAACCACAACCGTAATGCCACCACAGTTGGTAAACTATGGGAGCAGAGTCACATGTGACCTTTACTATTATTGCATTGCAAAACACGGTTACCTGTGTGATAAGTCAGTAAATACATACAGATTCTCAAAGAACCAAATAACCCCTGTGAGAGGAACCAAACAATTACAGAAATGTCACAACTCTGTTGTCGAATATCCTGGGGCCAGGGGTTCCTTCCCTGTCCCTAACGCAAAGGGTGCCCTAACTCGCCCTGTTCGTCGGATTCCTTTTGATGATGAAGACACCGGGGCCACATACCTTGAATTAGCTCCTGAATCTGCCCTTTGGCTGTACCCTTCCCCCACCCAGGGAAGAGGGGAGTAGCAGTGTACCGTAATACACCAACCAGACTAACCAGGTAATACGAACAGGGATAAAGGAAAATACCAATCATACAAATATAGTGCTGAAGTTCTCTGTTATTTTTTATATGCTATTTTCTTCAGAGCACCAACATCCTTAAGAGATAGTGAGCACCCCTTTATCCCTTTAATCTTACAAATATACTCACACAAACAACAGAGGTAAACACCGGGCAGTGGAGGATGGAGAAAAACCAAACCAGGAGAAAGACTGGAATTAGAACACACCCAAAACCTAGCATCAGTCTCAGATAAATCCGCCAAACGCCTTCTCAAACAACAACAAACCACAATATCCAACCATGCAGCATAAGCTAACTCTGGCAATGAGTGTTTGCCAGGGCCCAGAATATATTGAAGAGGGAAGTGAACAGCTGAGAGCCTTAATGCCGGAAAGCTTCCAAGAGCTCTCAACTGAGCAGATTAACCCCTACATTTCTAAAAGAAACCTATACTGTTTAATATGAAGGTGAAGTGCTTGTAATCAGTGCAGGAGTAGGAGAAATCAGACACTGCGGTCTTCTGGCTGCTCTCTGTCGTGGTAAACCCGTGACGAGAAACTTGCCTACATCTGCTAATAGATATATGTACATTTACCATATTTAATGCTAGATACATCTACTGCATCTATTACCAGATACATCTAATACATGTCCTTCCAGATATATCTCCTACAGAAGTATCTACATCTACTACAGAGATATTTGCTACATCTACCACCAGATATATCTACTACATCTACTACAGAAAGATATGTTACATCTACAGGAACATCTGCTACATCTATTACACAAACGTCTACTACAGAGAGATATGTTACATCTACAGGGACATCTACTACATCTACTACAGAAACATCTACTACAGGAAGATATGCTACATCTACAGGGACATCTGCTACATCTACTACAGAAACATATACTACAGAAAGATTTGCTACATCTACAGGAACATCTGCTACATCTACTACACAAACGTCTACTACAGAGAGATATGCTACAGCTACAGGAACATCTGCTACATCTACTACCGAAATGTCGCCTACATTATTACAGAAACATCTACCCGGTGTTACATGTAGTTATCTACTAATAATACCGCCTTTATCACCACTATATCTCTTACAATCTACATTTAGTGTAATACTCATTTACCACATCTACTGCAGTTTCTTATTCCTCTCCTAATAATATCTTAACCATGTAGCCGCAAAGTCTTCACGACCCAGTCAGCACTGCTACATCAGTATATTTCACTAATTAGACTTCTTATATTGAAGGGTTATTATTGTGTCCAAGTCCAAGGGTCTGACAACTGAACCTGACAAATGAGTCCACTTTTCATATATATCTTTATTATTACAATGTGTACACACTGAGATTGGTATAGAAACGCATTGTCCTCTAATAAGACGCAGAGCATCTGGGCTATAAAGCCATTTATCACTGTCTAATAGCCCCTCTGGAGGACGGTAGGACCCACCCGATCCTTGTGCGTGTGTTACTGAGGCCAGTGCACTTTGTCCTCCAGTAACAGAAAGGGTCATCTCAGCGCGCTGCGAGGCTCGCCCTGTAGGAATAGTCTTTGTGTCACCGCCGGCCACATTTAATATATTCTCCAAATGTTCTTGTTCACACACGAGCTACTATGTTCATTTGCAAATTCTGCAGGCCACACGTATCATTTCTGGGCATTGTCCAGTTTTATAGGACTTCTCCTTAGAAGTCAAGACCCCCTATGTGGAGTTCACAGAAAACCAATGATGTTTGCTATCCAAGGTTCTGAAATGCAAATGCATCCATACAAAGGGCCAAAGAATCTGCGGAGGCAGATGGGGAAGTGTTTACACCCATGTCCTTATCCAGATGGAGAAGAAGGCCACATGGATACAATAGATACCCCCGTCTCCTGTACTAAAATCTACAACAGATAGTTCTGTAAGATCCTAGCTACAGACTGTCTTCTCTACTGTACAAGATGTTGAGAGGTTTTAATGGATCCACATAGAAGGCCCATGAAGCTCCTTATCAGGGCTTATAGCCACTGTTGCGATCGAACAATGATGGCCCCAAATTTCAATACAACATGGCCAAGATCATTGTAGTCCAAATCCTAGTAGTTCCTGTCCCCGGCCATCACTTTGCTTCTCTATTCAGGTCTATACGATGTTTCCTGGGCGATAGCATTTGCCCAGATCCAGCTTCCTAGACCTTGCAAGAGCAAGCAACCACATTGGAAGTTCTCAAGATGAAGCCAATGGCTGTTTTTTTTTCAATCAGTCAAAAATGTCCAAACCCAGAGCAGAAATTCAGCAGCCAAAGTAAGGGGGCAAAACTGGGAGATAGGAACTACCTGCACCCAAATGGTGAACTTAGAGAACATGGCAGATGGTGTCCATACATTCCCTCATTGACATGGACTGGAAGGGAGCATAGACAACACTACCAAGAGTTGGCAGGTTGGCTCCTCAAGAAAAACAGTTGGATACCACACCAAAAACTCCTTCTCAAATATGAGGACCCCACCATGTGGAGCTCATACAGAGACCAATCCTGTTTTCCATCCAACCCACCAAAAATGTCTTGCAACCTGATCATGTAAAAGACTAATTATTGACTGAGAGGGCTCCTACATCGTGATAGACCTGCAATTATAAAGTGGTCCTTGTGTGTTGGCCAAAAAGATCAGGGTGGCAGCTGAGGGGCAGTTTACATGCCCTTGTGCATATTATTGGGAAGTGTACATTGATACTATACCTCCATTCTATAGCCAAGTTTCTGAGTATCCCATCATTTTAGAATGACTAGAACCTGTCCTGTCCAAAGTACTGAAAGACGTGGAAATTAATTTCTACGAAAAGTCTATATAATAGACCTACAACTATAATGTGACCTCCATGTGTTGATCTCAGAGACCATATGGACGGATATAGAATTTACCATATGATCTCATCTTCATGGACAAGAAGCTTTCGTAGATACTTTCCTCACTTCTTAAGGTCCACAAGATGGATATTTGGAGACCATGTCAGTCTCTTTAATGTTTGAGCTTCCGTTGTGGGGATATTAGAAGATGCTGTCATGTTTGTTGTCCAAGGTGCTGAAATACAGAGGTCTATTACATATGAGTGTTATCTTTCACCTTGAGTTAGAACGGATCCCAAGTGTTGACCTTGCAGGAGATGGTGGCTAATAGAGTTATTGATTTGTTCTTAGGTTTGTTGATTACAGAAGATGAATTACAGAAGACTTTATACATGGAGTTTCCAAAATGCCATATAACCATAGTGATTTGGCCCTCAGGACCTTTAGCATGATTACATATTGTCCTAGCTTTGCCTGGACTTTTCCTGACTTCTTCATTTCTGCAATCAGTGGAGGCCTCAGATCAAAGATCCATCAGCAAAGCTGTGAAGAAGTGGATGAAGGTGCCCATGCCACTTACATGAACCCAATAAGGAAATACAACATTATAGACAGTCTCTGCATACCTCCTTCTCCCGTATATTACATGCCGATTATATCCATATCCATATTTTCTGTTTTACAGTCCATCCCCTTATATTTAATCATTTCCACCTTTCATCTTTGCCTTCTGCCCTAATTCTGGACCTTTTATAGATGATATTGAAGTTTTGTAATCAAAACCGTAATGGGTTTTGTTCTATAATTTAGAGATATTGCGCCTCGTGCTCTGCAGACAACCTCTGACTTATCTTTATTACATAGCGTGACATTGGGGCTATAGTGATTGGTGAGGCTACACGGCCAAGTTATGACTCCGGACTACAGCTTGTCAGGGATTGATGAGAACATCTGCCTTAGAAAGCTTCCTATGGGGCTGGAAGACTATATGTATATATACTTATATATATATGTATATAATGTAATGATCTCTAAAAGTCCTAAAGTTAAAGCTATCACATTTCCTTTATATATATATATATATATATATATATATATATATATATATATATATATATATAGTCATCTTTTTTCATTTTAAAAATTACGAAAAGGAAAATGGGCCAATTGAAAAGTTTGGGCTCCCTGCATGGTTGTCACCTAGTAGCTCCCCTTTCGAAAGTATCACAGTCTGTAAACACTTTTTGTGGCCAGACAGGAGTCTTTCAGTTCTTGTTTGATGGATTTTCCTCCATTCTTCCTTGGAGAATTCCTCCAGTTCTGTGAGATTCCGGGGCCGTCTTGCATCCTCTGCTATTTTGAGGTCTAGCTGCAGATTTTCAATGATGTTCAGATCAGGGGACTGTGAGGGCCATTGTAAAACCGTCAGCTTGCGCCTATTGAGGTTGTCTATTGTGGATTTTGACGTGTGTTTAGGACCAGTGTCCACTTGTAGAAGTCATCCTCTTTTCGTCTTCAGCTTTTTTACAGATGGTGTTATGTTTGCACCAAAAATTTGTTGAAATTTCATTGGATCCATTCTTTCCTCTACCCATGAAATGTTCCCTGTAATGGAACGCATTGCTAAAGCAAGATTGATCCACTCCTATGCTTAGTGGTTAGCGAGATGTTCTTTTCCTGAAAGTCTGTGCCTTTTTTTCTCCACACATACCTGTGATCATTGTGGCCAAAGAGTTATATTTCAACCTCATCGCTCCATGGAACTTGTTTCCAAAATGCATGAAGCTTGTTTTGATGTTCTTTTGCATGCCTATGACTATGAATTTTATGGTGAGGATGCAGGAGAGGTTTTCTTCTGATGACTCTTCCATGAAGCCCATATTTGTGTAGATGTCTCTAAATAGTACAACAATGCACCACAACTCCAGAGTTAAATCTTTCTGAAAACGCTTTGCTCTCTTCTTATAGCCTTCTGCTTTGTGGTCCTCCACCATTTTCATTTTCAGAGTGCTAGGCTGCTGCTTAGAAGAACCCATGGCTGCAGTTTTTTGAAACAAGGTTAGAGGAGGCTGGGTTTTTATAAAGCTGGAAAATTTTCATCACCTGGCCTTTCCTAACAATGATAGTTAACAAACCATAACCCTAACAGGCTAATTAAATCTCCAAGGGTGCCCAAATCTTTACATCAGCCCATTTTCCTTTATTTTTAAAATGTACAAAAATGACTATATATTACTTTTTTTGCCTAAAATATAAAGGAAATGTGTCATCTTTAACTTTAGGCTTTTTAGAGATCATTTCATCTTCAACTTGCGTATCTGTTCACAATAACAGTGATTTTGACCTGGGGCGCCCAAACTTTATATATATTTAATTTTTTTTTTACTTGACTGAGTTTCATAGAATATTTTTTAACCCAAAACATGACAGTGAAATTAATAATTTAACTTTCATCTCAAAATCTTCAGGTTTACTCAAATTAGTTGATGGCACAGTGGCAGTGGCTATGGTTTGTTTTTTCTTTTTTGGGGGGGGTTAAGTGTTAAATTCATGGTATTTGTTGGCTTTCATTGCCTGTATGTACGACTATGCATTTAATAAACAGAGTTTAAAATTAGTTGATGGAAAAATGAACACACCCCACATCGAAAACTTCTACATCTAGTATTTGATATGGCTTCCATGATTTTTAAGGACAGCACCGAGTCTTCTAGGCTTGCATGGTACAAATTGGCGACATATTGCAACTTCTATTTTTCCCATTTTCTCTCTTCAGACTTCACAATAGGTGTCCAGTTGGGGTCAGATCAGGAGACAGTTGGTCACTGAATCACTTTCACCCTGTATTCAGAAATGCAACAGATGTGTGTTTTGGATCATTTTCATGTTGGGAAAGTGCTTGTCTACCAAGAGCATGTAGTGATGGCGGCATCTTCTCTGTCACTATAGAACAGGACATCTGTGAATTCATGAACCCATCAATGATATGTAGCACCTGACACCAGCAGTGTCCAAATAAGGACACTGCCACCACCAGGTCTCACTGTAGGCACCAAAAAATTAGTACAATTAATTTAGAAAAATGCATGGTCCCTACAGTGAAACATGGTGGTGGCAGTGTCCATTCCATGTTTTGGAAATTGTTCTTGTATTGAGTAAGATTTTGATTAAAATCTTACTTTTCAAAGCAGTATAATCATATGTTCATTATATGTATAATTTAATTTTCTCCTGAATATATTCACAGTAGGGGCGATACACTTCTGAATTATTGCATCCCTTGAATCCTAATGAGCGGCACGGCTCAATGACAAAGTACAACTATCATCTGGAAAATCCCCTCTTTGGATTTCAGTAGAATGTGTCTTCAGAAAATGGTTTATTGTTAAAATCAAATTTCATTTTAAATTTTATATTAAAAAGTAAAGAATATTTTAAAAAAAGGGTTTCTTTTAAGAAAAAAAAATCATATGAAAATAAATCTTAAATCTTGCAATTTTCGCTCTGCCCACGAGGCCTAAAACTAGACTCGTGCTTCCTGTTCCAATTCAGTAGACACCCAGGCATTTAATAATAATAATAATAATAATAATAATTTTTATTTATATAGCGCCAACATATTCCGCAGCGCTTTACAACTTATAGAGGGGACTTGTACAGACAATAGACATTACAGCTTAACAGAAATCACAGTTCAAAACAGATACCAGGAGGAATGAGGGCCCTGCTCGCAAGCTTACAAACTATGAGGAAAAGGGGAGACACGAGAGGTGGATGGTAACAATTGCTTTAGTTATTTGGACCAGCCATAGTGTAAGGCTCGGGTGTTCATGTAAAGCTGCATGAACCAGTTACCTGCCTAAGTATGTAACAGTACAGACACAGAGTGCTATTAACTGCATAAAGTGTATGAGAACATGATGAGAGGAACCTGATTTTTTTTTTGAATGGGCCACCCAGGGATGGTTAGGTTGATGCATTGAGGCGGTAGGCCACTCTGAACAAATGAGTTTTTAGGGCACGCTTAAAACTGTGGGGATTGGGGATTAATCGTATTAACCTGGGTACTGCATTCCAAAGAATCGGCGCAGCACGTGTAAAGTCTTGGAGACGGGAGTGGGAGGTTCTGATTATTGAGGATGCTAACCTGAGGTCATTAGCGGAGTGGAGGGCACGGGTAGGGTGGTAGACTGAGACCAGAGAGGAGATGTAGGGTGGTGCTGAGCCATGGAGTGCTTTGTGGATGAGGGTAGTAGTTTTGTACTGGATTCTGGAGTGGATGGGTAGCCAGTGTAATGACTGGCACAAGGTAGATGCATCGGTGTAACGGTTGGTGAGGAATATGATCCTGGCTGCAGCATTCAGGACAGATTGGAGCGGGGAGAGTTTGGTAAGAGGGAGGCCGATTAGTAGAGAGTTACAATAGTCCAGATGAGAATGAATAAGTGAGACAGTAAGAGTTTTTGCAGAGTCGAAAGTAAGAAAAGGGCGAATTCTAGAAATGTTTTTGAGATGCAGATAAGAAGAGCGAGCCAGTGATCGGATGTGGGGGGGTGAATGAAAGCTCGGAATCAAGGATGACCCCAAGACAGCGGGCATGTTGCTTGGGAGTAATGGTGGAACCACCCAAGGAGATGGCAATGGCAGGCAAAGGTAGGTTAGTAGAGGGAGAGAACACGAGGAGGTCAGTTTTTGACAGGTTCAGTTTCAGATAGAGGGAGGACATGATGTTGGAGACAGCGGTAAGACAATCACTGGTGTTTTCTAAAAAGGTCGGCGTGATAACAGGAGCAGAGGTGTATAATTGGGTGTCATCAGCATAGAGATGGTACTGGAAACCAAATCTACTGATTGTTTGTCCAATAGGGGCAGTATACAAAGAGAAGAGGAGGGGGCCTAGGACTGATCCTTGAGGAACCCCAACAGTTAGGGGAAGGTGAGAGGAGGAGGAACCAGCAAAACATACAGTGAAGGATCGGTCAGAGAGATAGGAGGAGAACCAAGAGAGAACGGTGTCCTTGAGGCCGATGGAGCGGAGCATAGTGAGGAGGAGCTGATGATCCACAATGTCGAATGCTGTGGAGAGATCCAAGAGAATTAGCATGGAGTAGTGACCATTAGATTTAGCTGTTAGTAGATCATTAGAGACTTTAGTGAGGGCAGTTTCAGTAGAGTGTAAAGAGCGGAAGCCAGATTGAAGAGGGTCGAGAAGAGAGTTATCTGAGAGATAGCGGGTAAGACGGGAGTGGACCAGGCGTTCCAGGAGTTTGGAGATTAGAGACAGGTCTATAATTAGCGGCACAATTTTGGTCGAGGGAGGGTTTTTTAAGTAATGGATGTATGATGGCATGCTTAAATGAGGAGGGAAAAATACCGGAAGTGAGGGAAAGGTTGAATATTTTTGTTAGGTGAGAGGTGACAGCAGGGGAAAGGGACTGGAATAGAGATGTGACGGAATGGGGTCACTGGTGCAAGTGGTCGGGCGAGAAGATGCATTTAAAAAAAAAAACGAACTTGAAAACTTCATCTAAGCTGTAGGTCATTTCTTTTGCCACATTCCAGGTGCAAGCCAATTTCTTTCCCTTTTAGTGAGCTGTTAAAGAAACGGTGCCTCTCTTAAATGTGTGCAACCTCCAGGATTGGTGCCTTCCAGGAGACAGTGAAATGATCTTGTTTGCTGCTGTTTCCTGTTCTCCCCTCTCGTTGAGTCTGTCCACCGTACACCGCTTTGCAACTAGACAGTTGGATGTCTATAGATGGGTCTTCGATGTTTGACGCTACATTGTAGATAGGGGGGTTGGATATTAAATTAACCAAGCACTAGGAGCCATTGTCTTAATTAGTTTGGTTGATGGAGAATTTGTAATTGAGGTCGAGTACTAATTACACCTAAACCTTGGTTTCTGAGCCCCCCATTTTCAGAAGAGGATTGTAGGTGACGTCCCTGTTACAAATGTAGGATTGGGTCCCAGGTGGTCAACAGTTGTAGAGTTACGGTCAAGCTTAGTCCATTGCTTCCTTCTTCGATCTCCTCTCGGGGAAAGCATGCATTCCTGACTCAATATTCCCAGACTCTCCTGTTCTGCAATTATGTTCCCGTTGATGTCACCCGTCTTTGAAGTGAGTCCCGTTACCCTCTCTATCTCCCTGACAACCTATTTCTCAAGAACGTCTCGAAGCCTCTTGTACGTTACAGACAATATTGTTTCTTAGGTTTTACCTGTAGCCGTCAAAGAGTTTTATTTCTGATTTAATCAAGAAGGTCGGTTAAATGACTTTGGTTTAGAGACTTTTTGTTTTTGCCTGAATCCTTCATTATTAATGTAAGAGCTACTTGCTGACTGCAGCACAACAATAGTAAGTGAAATCCAGGTTAATGAGACCCATAGTAGAATGACCTGAAGGGGAAGACAATGTTAACGGCGCTGAATACAACACATGGTTTTCTCCATTGTAGCCTCCGGTCTTTATTCTTTCCGACCATGGATAATTAAAGGGGTTGTTTGGTCTAGAAAACAAAAGAAATAACATTAGTAGGGAAGTTAAATGGGTATTGCTATACCATATGAAAGACCATCCCTACAAGAAAGAATACAGGAAGCCTTTGCGAAAAAGATTTTCGTAAGGGGTAGTTTCATGAGGACAACCCTAAATACTGAATATGGACATTATAAATGGGACTTTTCTGCTCAGGACCCCCATTTTCTCTGTAAGTCACAATGTAGAGTATTTCCTGTACAAATGGATGTAATTAATGTAAATGATCATTTAATAATTCCTGGCTTCCCTTTGCTTAAAGAAGCTTGTCCATCAAAGTTGCTATCCTCTTAATATGTTGCAGAACTTTATACCAATGTCTACTTACAATTGCTCATTTTGTCTTTCTACCCAGATAATTCTTCTCTTTGCTCAGTGTAGAAACAGGAAGTCTCTTGTCCCTGTATCACTCATTCCCCTCTTCACCTCCTGACCCAGCTGCTGCTTCCTCCCCCCTACCAGGGACTTTGGCAGTGATTTATGACTCATACGGGGAAAATTGACCTCCTATTTCTACATAGAGCTTAGAAGGATTTTGCTAGTCAGTTTTTAATCACATGATGACGGATTGGAAAAGGGATGAATTATCTGGGTAGAAAGGCAAAAAGAGCAATTGTAAGTACACAGTGCTATATAATATGATGACTGCAATATATTAAGGGGATAAAAACTGTGATGGGAGGAGAAGGAAGAGGAGGAGGTGGAGGAGGAGGACAAGTAGGAGGATTGCTTCCTTAATCAGCTGTTTTCTGAGAGATTGGGGTGCCATGAGTGGGATCAAGGTTGACATATTGATTTTTTTTCTAATAGGACAATCCCTTTAAACCACTAACCATTGTTAGTCAACTAACCCCCTAGCACCTGCCATATAAAAAAGGGATGATTTTATTTAAATAACCCATTTAATACAGATGGGTCTCTCCATCAATTTGCCAAAGTAGAGAAAAGCCACCTAGAGTGTCGCTCTTTGGAAGACACAGACCAGCCATCCATCACTTATATAGATCATTGATTTCAGTGGGCTGCCTGCAATGCTTCATCTCTCCTGTGGTGGCGCTACAGAAGAATTGAACTTAAGAATGTAAAAAATGAACAATCCCTTTAAGGAGGACTCATTCATACAATGTAAAGGTTATAAAAACCTTCACGTGACTCTTTGGAAACATTCTGATAATGTCACCACCAAAATTATACTGGTCTCTCTAATGTCAAAAGATCACTGAGGGTCTTCACAATTTCTGGAGGTTTGGCTGGTCCCATCAGGGAAGTCACTCTTTATGTGCATTTACGCAGAGAGTTTGGCTTCCTAGATGCGTCAGGAGTCAGACAACCATGGCTTGAGGACCAGTACAGGCAGCCTTGGTTTAGGAGCGGGAGCATGAAGACCACCATGGATCTCCAGAATGGTGGGAACCAGTTGACCACAACCTGATACCTTCGTGAAGGGCAAAAAGAGTCAATTTTCATTATATTTCCTCAAATGATCACTATAATGATTGGTAATGTCAATCATATATAAATCTGTATTGTCGGAATTTCTGGAAAACATTTGTCTAGATCTGATTTCCTCTTCTCACCATGAAGCCACAAAACATTCTGTACCGGAAAGTATAGCTCCATGGATGGAAATTACCAGAAACGTCCATTACCTTCTCTTCTATTATTTGGCAGCAGAGACGGTAAAGTGGGAAAATATATCTTGATTATTTGTACATTTTGGCTTCTCGGAGGCTGCGTGCGGCCAAATTCTTCTTAAAATATTAATGTTCCTCCACTATGATGTGAAGATCTGACAGTGCAGATTTCTCGGGCTAGGTGTGGAATGGGCAGCTTTGTTCTCTACGCGTAAATGTAGCGTCCTACTAATGAGAAGCATTGCGGGGATAGTGGACGTGAAAAAAATATTCGTGTGGGTGAATAATGTGGAATTAGATCCTCAAAAGCAGAACAACAATCAGGCGTATCTTCATATTTCACCAGTCGTTGGTGGCATTTAGTCTCTGCGTCCTACATGTAGGTCGCTCGGTGCGAGATACCTAAATGATCGGTTCCTTCTCTCCTCCACTCAAAATCTTAATTATCAATGTGCCACAATGTTTCAGCTCCAAGAGAAAGATAAAGCCTTGAGCTGAAACATTGTATTCTTTGTGTTTTAGGGGTAAGGATAAGGATCCTTCTTACGGAGGGTGACACGTTGGCTTAGGGAGATGTATAGACCATGCATACAAATTGCCTCTTCCCAGAGAACTGGATCCCTAGCTCTACCTATTGTACTTAGCAATCTTAAAAGTCAATTTTGACACATTAAAGAGCCTTCCTACGTGACTTAAGATAAGGCTTTTTGCATATTTAAATTCCCAGAGGAGCATTGCACGATTTCTAAGTCTCCTTATGCCAACTTTCCACTCCCCGCAAAGTGAAACTTTACCCCTTAGCTTAGCCCACTTGTCCAAGGCGTCTCAAACAGCCAAATCAGTTCTTTTACTTTGCACTGATGAGAGGCAAACACCCCGGTCGATATAGTCTTTAGAATTGTTACTTCCATTATGTAGCACTATAGTTCTAGTCGTCTTCAATGTGATACTGCTATATGGATACACTGTGATACTGCTATATGGATACAATGTGATACTGCTATATGGATACAATGTGATACTGCTATATGGATGCAATGTGATACTGCTATATGGATGCAATGTGATACTGCTATATGGATACAATGTGATACTGCTATATGGATACACTGTGATACTGCTGTATGGATACAATGTGATACTCCTTATATTGATACAATGTGATACTGCTATATGGATACAATGTGATACTGCTATATGGATACAATGTGATACTGCTATATGGATACAATGTGATACTGCTATATGGATACAATGTGATACTGCTATATGGATACACTGTGATACTGCTATATGGATACAATGTGATACTGCTATATGGATACAATGTGATACTGCTATATGGATACAATGTGATACTGCTATATGGATACACTGTGATACTGCTATATGGATACAATGTGATACTGCTTATATTGATACACTGATACTGCTATATGGAAACAATGTGATACTGCTATATGGATGCAATGTGATACTGCTGTATGGATACAATGTGATACTGCTATATGGATACAATATGATACTGATGTATGGATACAATATGATACTGCTATATGGATACACTGATACTGCTATATGGATACAATGTGATACTGCTATATGGATACTATGTGATAGTGCTATATGGATACACTGTGATACTGCTATATGGATACAATGTGATACTGCTATATGGATACAGTGTGATACTGCTATATGGATACAATGTGATACTGCTATATGGATACAATGTGATACTGCTATATGGATACAATGTGATACTGCTGTATGGATACAGTGTGATACTGCTATATGTAGACAATGTGATAATGTGATACTGCTATATGGATACAATGTGATACTGCTATATGGATACACTGTGATACTGCTATATGGATACACTGTGATAGTGCTATGTGGATACAATGTGATACTGCTATATGGATACAATGTGATACTGCTATATGGATACACTGTGATACTGCTATATGGATACAATGTGATACTGCTATATGGATACACTGTTATACTGCTATATGGATACAATGTGATACTGCTATATGGATACAATGTGATACTGCTGTATGGATACAATGTGATACTGCTCTATGGATACAATGTGATACTGCTATGTGGATACAATGTGATACTGCTGTATGGATACAGTGTGATACTGCTATGTGGATACAATGTGATACTGCTATATAGATACACTGTGATACTGCTATATGAATACAATATGATACTGCTATATAGATACAATATGATACTGCTATATGGATACACTGTGATACTGCTATATGGATACACTGTGATACTGCTATATGGATACACTGTGATACTGCTATATGGATACAATGTGATACTGCTATATGGATACACTGTGATACTGCTATATGGATGCAATGTGATACTGCTATATGGATGCAATGTGATACTGCTATATGGATGCAATGTGATACTGCTATATGGATACAATGTGATACTGCTATATGGATACAATGTGATACTGCTATATGGATACAATGTGATACTGCTATATGGATACAATATGATACTGCTATATGGATACGCTGTGATACTGCTATATAGATACAATGTGATACTGCTATATGGATACACTGTGATACTGCTATATGGATACACTGTGATACTGCTATATAGATACAATGTGATACTGCTTTATGGATACACTGTGATACTGCTATATGGATACACTGTGATACTGCTATATGGATACAATGTGATACTGCTGTATGGATACAATGTGATACTGCTATATGGATACAATGTGATACTGCTATATGGATACAATGTGATACTGCTATATGTAGACAATGTGATACTGCTATATGGATGCAATGTGATACTGCTATATGGATGCAATGTGATACTGCTATATGGATACAGTGTGATACTGCTATATGTAGACAATGTGATACTGCTCTTTGGATACAATGTGATACTGCTATATGGATGCAATGTGATACTGCTATATGGATACAGTGTGATACTGCTATATGGATACAATGTGATACTGGGAACTCTACAATGTGGAATGGGCCAGAGGCCAGGGTACGAGGTACAGGAGGGAGAGACAGAAGTGTAGTCAGACAGTCCGTGGTCAGGGCAGGTAGCACGTGTTAACAATCCAAAGCTGGAGTCAAGGATGGAGAAGTCAAAGTGAGCGGGTAAGCAGGCCAGGTTGATAATGGGAGACAGAATTCAGAGATATACATAAACATGTGCTAGCAGGCTACGAACCAATGTTCAGGCAAGAAGAGATGGGAGGAACTGTCTAATATAGACACAGGATAAGCCAGTGAACATAATCTGTGCAGCAGGGTTAAATTCCTGCTCCCTAAAGCCAAATGGAAGCCACATTCAGATGCAGCAGTGCTGAGGTGCGCTGCAAGAGGCAAGCTCAGCAGGACTGCCTGACACGAGGAGACGTCACGTGGTGAGTAGGGCGGTGCTGAGGAGTCATGGGAGTTACCGCCGTGACACAGACTAACTGAGGTTGACGGGGGGTGCACATAGATTTTGCACAGGTCTTCACTACTTATTATACTCTCTGTCTTCAGTCTTAGTATTGTGGTAGTTTGTTACCGATGATGGTTTGTGCCGGCACCAGCAGTGCATGGGGCTTCTTCTCTCACAGAGGGAGCATCAATCACCCCGACCTTCTCATGTGTTATTGTAATTATGCGTCTGTGTTCCTGTCGATCCCGAGGTTTATATTTCAGAGATGAGAATATAGAAGTAATGTTTCTCACTGACACAAATCACATTCCCCCAGCGAGGACGGACAGAGCCACTTACAGGACTATTATTCCATTACATCACGCAGCGTCAGTGCGACTGAATTTATATTTATGTTGTATAATTGGGAGAGTTGCCAGAGAAGATATCCTGTGTGATAAATCTAGGAACAATCTGTGTCCTGTGTATTGTGAGAGGTAAATATGTCAGAGATCCGGGAGATACATAAGGCATTAAAGGGGTATTCCAATCATACGCCATCACTTTATGATCAGCGGGGTCCGACCTCTGTGAGCCTCATGGATCCTAAGATTGAAAGAGGCTGTATCACTGCTTTATGGCTCTTTTGTAGTTTATTCCTCCCTCTACACAGAGGAACGGCCACGTGACCGATTCCAGAGAATAAGGTCAGCTTGTATTGTTAAAGCATTTTTTGGAAATGTTTTTTTTTCATATCATGATCTTTATTTAAACGAAAAAAAAGTAATCTTCCAATTCTCCCACTGACCACTGAGGATTTTTTTCTGATTCGTACTTCTTGACTTCTAAAGAAGCGTTTTCAGCAGGCTCATTATCATCAGAGGCAGTATTACAATGACATCTGATACCATGATCCAGCAATAACAATAGATGATGTCACAATAGATGACCCTGCGCCTCCTCCCTTCACAATGACCTTTGCACTCGCACATTAGATGCTTCAGTACAAAAGATAGGATCAGGGGTTTATATTGATGTGTCTTGTTTTCTCTCTCATAGATAGGTAGGTAGATAAATAGATAGATAATAAATAATAGATAGATAATAAATAGATAGATAGATAGATAGATAGATAGATAGATAGATAGATAGATAGATAGATAATAGATAGATAACACAGGTCAACAAAAAAAAAAAAATTTTCTGGTGTCCAAAATATTTTAATGAATTTGGGGTATTTTTGGGGTGCTGATTCTGAATATGCTATCAGTTTTGCCAGATTGGCTCAAGTTTTTGAGATTTTTGGTATCTTATTTATAGCACTTGTTGGTAAATGCGACGCATCATCTCATTAATTTCTTTGGATTAGTACTTGAACTGAGCAGTTCTCAATATAGTTTTGTGTTAATTAGTGTTCTAAAAGTTTGTTCATAGCTTGATTTTTGCACTAACTTTATGTTGTTGTCTGTTTTCCAGTGAAAAGCATGAACTCATCAAGAAGAAGTTGTCTTAACGATCCAGACTCATTCTGTTACATTTGTGGTGAATACACACTGCCAAAACATAGAAGAAACATAACAGACTTCGTAAAAAAAGTGTATTTTGCCTATTTTGGGGTTATGCTTGGGGACCAAGACAAGTTTTGGGCACCACACATAGTGTGCAAAGCATGTATCGAATTATTACGAAAATGGAGCAAAGGACAAAGAAAAAGCTTCAAATTTGGTGTTCCAATGGTGTGGAGAGAGACAAAAAATCATCATGATGACTGTTATTTCTGTGCAGTGCAAGTGCAAGGATTCAATAAGCATAAGAAACGAAAATGGGAGTAACATGGAATCTGCAAGAAGGCCTGTCCCTCATTGTGAAGATGTGCCTGTACCTGTGTTTACCAGAAATAACAGTCATCATGATGATTTTTTGGCTCTCTCCACACCATTGGAACACCAAATTTGAAGCTTTTTCTTTGTCCTTTGCTCCATTTTCGTAATAATTCGATACATGCTTTGCACACTATGTGTGGTGCCCAAAACTTGTCTTGGTCCTCAAGCATAACCCCAAAATAGGCAAAATACACTTTTTTTTACGAAGTCTGTTATGTTATGTATATTGAGAACTGCTCAGTTCAAGTACTAATCCAAAGAAATTAATGAGATGATGCGTCGCATTTACCAACAAGTGCTATAAATAAGATACCAAAAATCTCAAAAACTTGAGCCAATCTGGCAAAACTGATGACATATTCAGAATCAGCACCCCAAAAATACCCTAAATTCGATGAAATATCTTTGGCACCAAAAATGCTGTTGACCAGTGTAATAGATCGATTAGATACATGGATGGATGGATTGATAGATTAAATCATATTTGCTTTGTGTATAGCTCTAAGAATTGCTTTTTAGGAGATAGCTTCCTCTGTGACAATACCTTTTGTGTCTCGGTTGTTTTGCCGTTTTATGTGTTTTCCTCTTGGCTGAGTTTCTTAGTGCATCTGCCTATTAATGTCAATTAAATGGTGAAAACAAGATATATGCTGCTCTGATGATCCCTATGAAGCCATTAAGCTGTAAGATGCAAACTTTGATTGAAGCTTCATCCAGCAGAACAATCACTTGGGAGCCCCAACTAAATTTCTCTCCTACTCTATGAACAATATTGCGTTTATTGTAAACTCTCATTGGGAATTCATCCGGATAATTCCATTGAGATCACAAATAAAATGCTGACTGGGATTGCATCAAGCTGCATCAAGCAATAGAGCGGAGCTTTATGTGAGGCTGATGATGACTCTCTATGTACAGTCTTATGCACAGTGCACCAAATAAATATTAACCGCCATCAGGTGATTGGTTTTTGTTTGGTCATTTCTATGGATGAAAATGGTATATGGACAATAAGACTGGGATCATCGGTAATCACATATAGAGACAAACCCAGGAAAAGGCTATGGGGTACTGTACTTGTTCTGTCAACGCATGGTCAACTACCGATCACCGTATGGTCAACCACTAATCAATGCATACTCAACCACTGATTAACGCATCATCAATCACCAATCAACACATGCTCAGCCACTCATCAGGGCATTGCTCAACCACCAACCAATGCATGCTCAACCGCCGATGAACACATGCTCAACCACTGATCAGAAGATGCTCAACCACCGATCAACACATGCTCAACCACTGATCAGAACATGCTCAACCACCGATCAACACATGCTCAACCACTGATCAGAACATGCTCAACCATCGATCAACACATGCTCAACCACTGATCAACAAATGCTCAACCACTGATCAGAACATGCTCAACCACTGATCAACATATGCTCAACTACTGATCAACACACGCTCAACCACTGATCAGGGCATGCTCAACCACTGTTCAACACATTCTCAACCACTGATCAACACATGCTCAACCACTGATCAACACATGCTCAACCACTGATCAGGGCATGCTCAACCACTGTTCAACGCATTCTCAACCACTGATCAGAACATGCTCAACCACTTATCAGAACATGCTCAACCACCGTTCAGCGCATGCTCATTCACTGATCGGGGCATGTTCAACTACTAATCAACAAAAGCTTAGCCACTGATCAAAGCTTCTTGAGTATTATTCAACACATGCTCAACCATAGATCTATGAATGGTCAAACACCGATCCATCTGCACATGCTCAACTGATGATCAATGAATGATCAACACGTGAGCCAAACATTTTCTTCACACACCGATCCATCAATTCACACAGGTTCAACCACCAATCAGTGCTTGGTTAACCACCTTTCAACCCATGCTCAACTACTAATCCATTCAAGTCCATCCTCACTGTGGTCATTCAGCAAGGAGAACTGGACCTTCATTCTAATTTATGGGCTTTCCAATGGTGAAGCACCAGTGATTGGACATATACACTCACTGGCCACTTTATTAGGTACACCTGTCCAACTTCTTGTTAACACTTAATTTCTAATCAGCCAATCACATGGCGGCAACTCAGTGCATTTAGGCATGTAGACATGGTCAAGACAATCTCCTGCAGTTCAAACCGAGCATCAGTATGGGGAAGAAAGGTGATTTGAGTGCCTTTGAACGTGGCATGGTTGTTGGTGCCAGAAGGGCTGGTCTGAGTATTTCAGAAACTGCTGATCTACTGGGATTTTCACGCACAACCATCTCTAGGGTTTACAGAGAATGGTCCGAAAAAGAAAAAAAATCCAGTGAGCGTCAGTTCTGTGGGCGGAAATGCCTTGTTGATGCCAGAGGTCAGAGGAGAATGGGCAGACTGGTTCGAGCTGATAGAAAGGCAACAGTGACTCAAATCGCCACCCGTTACAACCAAGGTAGGCCTAAGAGCATCTCTGAACGCACAGTGCGTCAAACTTTGAGGCAGATGGGCTACAGCAGCAGAAGACCACACCGGGTACCACTCCTTTCAGCTAAGAACAGGAAACTGAGGCTACAATTTGTACAAGCTCATCGAAATTGGACAGTAGAAGATTGGAAAAACGTTGCTTGGTCTGATGAGTCTCGATTTCTGCTGCGACATTCGGATGGTAGGGTCAGAATTTGGCGTAAACAACATGAAAGCATGGATCCATCCTGCCTTGTATGGAGCATCTTTGGGATGTGCAGCCGACAAATCTGCGGCAACTGTGTGATGCCATCATGTCAATATGGACCAAAATCTCTGAGGAATGCTCCCAGCACCTTGTTGAATCTATGCCACGAAGAATTGAGGCAGTTCTGAAGGCAAAAGGGGGTCCAACCCGTTACTAGCATGGTGTACCTAATAAAGTGGCCGGTGAGTGTATAACTCGTACTGTAGATAGGTGATACCTTTCCATTGTGGGACTACCCTTTTAGGTTAGTCCATCACCTGGCTCAAAGTCTCATAGTAAATAATGAAAAACTGTTAATATTATTCTTTATGTTGCAAATTACGATGCGTGCCCATATTTTCACCATAATTTGGACTCTCTCTTCTTTATCCCTATTCTTGATAACTTTTTAAAAGGTGGACAGGTCCTCCTGTGACCGCAACAAATTTACTAGAATTCAGTGTAAATAAATAATCAGTTTTCCACTGTATAGGTGATGCTTTTTAAGTCAGGGTGGATCCCACTGTAAGACCAGCCAAGTGGAGTTGAATGGAGCTACTGGTCGATCATGCACCCCTCTACTACAAGCCACTGGCGAAGTTTTCTTTGTATGTTCAGTGTCAATGACCTCGAATGGAGAGACTATTCATGCATATACACTCACTGGCCACTTTATTAGGTACACCTGTCCAACTTCTTGTTAACACTTAATTTCTAATCAGCCAATCACATGGCGGCAACTCAGTGCATTTAGGCATGTAGACATGGTCAAGACAATCTCCTGCAGTTCAAACCGAGCATCAGTATGGGGAAGAAAGGTGATTTGAGTGCCTTTGAACGTGGCATGGTTGTTGGTGCCAGAAGGGCTGGTCTGAGTATTTCAGAAACTGCTGATCTACTGGGATTTTCACGCACAACCATCTCTAGGGTTTACAGAGAATGGCCCGAAAAAGAAAAAAAATCCAGTGAGCGGCAGTTCTGTGGGCGGAAATGCCTTGTTGATGCCAGAGGTCAGAGGAGAATGGGCAGACTGGTTCGAGCTGATAGAAAGGCAACAGTGACTCAAATCGCCACCCGTTACAACCAAGGTAGGCCTAAGAGCATCTCTGAACGCACAGTGCGTCGAACTTTGAGGCAGATGGGCTACAGCAGCAGAAGACCACACCGGGTACCACTCCTTTCAGCTAAGAACAGGAAACTGAGGCTACAATTTGCACAAGCTCATTGAAATTGGACAGTAGAAGATTGGAAAAACGTTGCTTGGTCTGATGAGTCTCGATTTCTGCTGCGACATTCGGATGGTAGGGTCAGAATTTGGCGTAAACAACATGAAAGCATGGATCCATCCTGCCTTGTATGGAGCATCTTTGGGATGTGCAGCCGACAAATCTGCGGCAACTGTGTGATGCCATCATGTCAATATGGACCAAAATCTCTGAGGAATGCTTCCAGCACCTTGTTGAATCTATGCCACGAAGAATTGAGGCAGTTCTGAAGGCAAAAGGGGTCCAACCCGTTACTAGCATGGTGTACCTAATAAAGTGGCCGGTGAGTGTATGTGACCAATCACTACATTCAACTCCTCCCGGCTAAGGTCTCGTATCTAGGGTTGGATGGAGACTTAAATTCTCCATTTTGATTTATCAGTGCTGGTTCTAGTGACTGGACTCATACAATCTACCATTTATCACCTATAAAGTTCTGTTGATTCGAGTCCATCAGGGTCAAGTATAGATTAGCTCTCAGTTCTGTCTCGAATGAAGCACTCACCTCTTCGTCAGACAACCCCTTTAAGTGTGAGGTGCACTGTTACTTTAAGACATGAGTAATAAAGGTGATGATAACTTTTTTGGACATTAATACTGTAACAATTAAGATTGCAAGATATGAGTATCAGATCAGAGGAGGCCTGACACCTGGCACCACAACTGATCAGTTTATCGGTGGAAAAGGATAAGCAAATCTTTAAATATTTAAAATCTCAGGTTTCCTTGAATTTGTCCAGGAAATTCTCATTCTCATTGAATGTATTCAGTGCCGTCTCTAAAGATAAAACATAATAAACAAAGTCAAAAGAAAATAGAAGAAAATCATACTCAAACGGCCCTCACCTGTCTTGCCATGCCGCCCTCCTCCAATCTGGTCATTTTTTTGGTCCAGTTGTCATTGGGCCATCTTCAGCATTTTTATCGCCTACCACTTTTGGGACCCCGTATGATTGTTGACTAGGCCCAGCAATGTCTTGACATTTTATGAGGCCATACGCAATTTTATGATATCACAGGGCCTAGTCTGCATATGATGAACCAAAGATAGCAGTAACAGAAAATTTATGAAGATGGCCCAATGACGACTGGGCCAAAGAAAACTGCTTGTTTGGAGCCTAACTACGTGGCTGAACAGGTTAGGGCAGTGTAAGTATAATTTTTGCTGGATTCACCTGAACTGAATCACAATAAAATTTGGATTTGAGCTAAACCAATTTTTTTATAATATTCGTGGAAAGTTAAATCTCTTTTGGTGGTAGTACCAAGTGTCAGACACCCAATGATCTGACCTTGATGACCTATTTAGAAGACAGGTCCTCAATATCTCAGTCCCAGACAACCCCTGTAATTACTCCTGTCGTTTGGGTTTGAAGACCAGAAATCATGCTGTATAACAAATGTCCAATAACTGGGGTCACCCCATAGTGGGGAAATACGGTACTTCTTTGCACTGCTATGTAAAACCAGTGAGCACAAATCATACATTGTGCCACATGACATTGAGCATCTGCATCTGTATTCTGGGCACCGCGTAGATGTATGAATTTCAGTGCCTATGTTATTGCTGGCCTGATTAGTCTGCCCATTCATATAATAGGGATAATTGCATTGCTGAATGTAATCTGGCATTCGTGTCCGAACGTGCAGCTCATTAAATGAACCCTGGCAGAGAACAGGAGGCTTTATACAAATTTGCAAATTAGGAATGCACAATAAGCGGAGAAAGGAGGAAATCAAACCCATTACTCTAATTTAATTTTCAGTTTTGGATTTCCGCCTCATCTTTAGCGCTCTTCACTGGGAAGTGAGCGTTAAATTTAATTTTTTATATTGTCTCAGGATTCTATGTGTAATCAAGTTTAAAGAGCGGTTGTGGAGTCATTAGAAACTTTGGCACATGGGGCATCTGTTGGCCACAGTCACTCCGACATCCTAGCCAGCAGGAGACTGGAGGCAGCACATCTTGACGGAGTATGAATAGTTATATGATTAGCAGCCCTATATGTAAACAATTGTGTCTCCTTACATGATAAAGGAGCCCTCTTAGCCACAAGAGTTGCAAATGTAGCTCCCGTATGTACATTATAATTTTTATATGGGAAATTGAAACAGATGCCCAATCCACGGCTTCACCTAAACTGGGTGAACCCGTAAATCTCAACCAATCCTTGTCATTTGATGTATTTGTCCCTGTGCTGTGAACTGTGCGATGTGCACAGTGACAGTGCCCGCTCTCCTGTTGGCTCAGATCTGTAGGAATGAGATGGAAACACAGCGGTGTTATCATACTCAGCAGAGACCAGTGACGTCATCTGGGAGTCGGCACTGATCCCCTGCACGCCGGGTGTTATATCACCATATTGCCCGCTCATTACTGCAGATCTGAACCAACAAGAGAGTGGGAGCTGTCATTGTGCACCTCATAGTGCACAGCACAAGGACAGAGCAGGAACTAGCCCAGCCCCTGAAACAAGTGTCGACCTTGTTATTAGAAAATAGCTTAAATTTTGGTATCAAATAGATAGTTAGATAAAATTAACTTTTACCTTTGGACCACCCCTATAATTTCTGACAATCTTACATTACTGTTGGGATTATTGGCACTAGATATGAGCAAAATGATTTGGAGGACTCTGGTCCATCACTATTTTGTGGCCACCGGACCAGAGCTCTCTAACTTTCTTTTACCTGTGACATCCCCAGCTCCTCTTCTGATCTATAAGCCAGGCACGACATTATCTTTGTAGCGCAATGCCCACATCACTTGGTGCTGAGCCTACTAATCAGAGGAGGCACCTGGGATATTGCAGGTAGTAGGAGGTTTGCAGGACTCTAGTCTGGAAGCCATGGACTACAGATGTGGCTCCTGGACCAAGGCTTTGCAGAACCCAAATAGGCATGTATGTGTACATAGGGTTACCAGAAGAGCGCCTCTGCTGGTCAAACTGAAGAGTTGACTTTGCTTGCACCTTCAATGGACATTGTCTAAGTCCTGATTGGGTGTCAAATGGTTTTGGTTGAGGAAAAGAGTAGGATCTTATATGTGAAATATAACGGCTAAACAGCTCTGATATTTACTTACATACATAGAGTAATGTGCAAAAGTTTTATGCAGGTGTGGAAAAAATGCTGCAAAAGAAAAGCTTACAAAAATAGAAGTGTCAATAGTTTATTTTTTATCAATGAAATGCAAAGTGAATGAAGACAAGAGAAATGTACATTAAATCAATATTTGGTGATCGCCTTTTGCCTTCAAAACATCAACATTTTTTCTATGTATACTTGTACATGTACAGTTTTTGCAGGTTCTCGGCAGGAGGTTGTTCCAAACATCTTGGAGACCTGACCCCAGATCTTCTGTGTATGAGGCTTGTACGGATCCTTCTGTCTCTTCATGTGATCCCAGACAGACGGGAGGATGTGAGATCAGGGCTCTGTGGGGGCCGGATTATCACTCCCAGGATTCCTCGTTCTTAATGTCATTGGCTGGATGTTTGAGGACGTTGCCCTACTGCAGAATAAATTTGGAGCCAATCAGACGCCTCCCTGATGGTATTACATGATGGATCAGTATCTGTTTGTATCTCTCAGCATTGAGGACACCATTAATCCCTAACATCATTTGCTGAAATGCAGCCACAAACTTGCAGGACCCCCACTGTGCTTCACTGTTCCTGTAGACCCTCATTATTGTGCCGCTTTCCAGCCTCCGGGGAACAAACTGCTTCTGTTACAGCCAAATATTTCACATTTTGCTCCTCATTCCAAAGCTCCTGCTGCCGGTTTTCAGCTTTTGTGCATAGTTGGGTCACTTGGCCTTGTCTCCATGGGTTTTTTGGCTGCAATTCTTCCATGTAGACCCCTTTTGGCCAGACTTCACCGAACAGTAGATTGGTGTAGTTGGGTCCCATTGGTTGCTGCCAGTTCTGAGCTGATGGCACTGCTGGTCATCTTCCATTCTGAAGGGAAGTAAGCACGATGTGTCTTACATCGGTTGCACTAAATGTTTCCTTGGCTACACTGTTTCGACAGTTATCAATGTTGCTTATTTAAAGTATCTTGATCAGCACATCTCGAAACCCGAAATATCTTGAAACCCCAGGCTGCTTTGAAATGTTTGCCTGGTGGAGACCTTGCTGATGCAGTATAACTACCCTGTGTCTGTCGTGCCATGGTGTATGATGTGTGATATGAAACTGTCTTCCACAACCTCACCTTTGTAGTAGAGTTTTTTTGTTCCTCACCCACTTTTAAGCTTCCAACACGTCTGTTTCTGTTTCAGTTAATAACTGCTTCAACCCACATATAAAAAATGTTCATCATCATCAGTTTGGTAGAATTTGTAACTCACATACCTGACTATAATCCTAAAAAATCGCGGACTGTGCAAATAAAAGTACCTTGGAGAATTGATGAAGGCAAAGGGCGGTCACCAAATATTGATTTGATTTACTTTTCTATTTTATTCATTCACTTTACATTTTGGTAACTGATTAAAAATGATAATACAGACACCCACCTGCCTCAGAATTAAAGGGGTATTCTGATTTCTACTGGAAACGTTATATTATTTGTATTTCTGCTTATACAAAAAAATCAATTCCGCCTTCAAAGTGCAGAATCGGCTGGATGCGGATGTGATTCCTGGTGTCGCTCCAGGGGGTGCAGAGGTTACTCCTCTGCTTCTTCTCTGAGATAAGATGAACTGTGGATTGAGGCCCTTTAACATAACATTTTCATTAGGAAGATTATATCCTCCATAGTCTACTACACTCTCAGTAGGATAGATGATAATGATCTGCCAGTCCTCCAGGGCTGGGGATAAAAATCACTGACGCGAGTGTCTGCTGCGGCTCGAAAATAAAAATCATCACATTTGTATTGATATCCAATTAAAGGGCAACTTCAGGAGGTCGCGATAGCTACAACCATCAATGCAGCCCTGCTTACTGATGATTTACCTATAATCAGTGCTACTATACAATCACATGTATGTAATGTGCGTGTATTCATCCTGAGCCTCCTGATTCATGAATAGAATGCCGGAGCTGCAGTGTAGACTGACACTGGCCTGAGAGTAGTAAACAGGAAGCAGGGGTGGATGGATTATAATTTCATATTGCCAAAAAGAACCCAAAAGGCCTCAGCCAGCTCACTTTTTTGCATACTGGACAATAAAGGGACATACATTGTGCACATTTCCACCCACAATTCTCATTTTATGGGCTTCCTAGAGCCAGGGCTTAAAGACGGTAATTTAGGGAAATTAAATGTATTAAAAGACCAAAAATATAAAAGGTAATTTTTATTTTTAAGGTAATTTTTCATTGATATGCCTTTTAAGGGGAATGTATCATCCGAAGATGACATAGTATTTAAATCAGGTTTTTATTGTAAATTATTTATTTAAAAAAAGAGAAATATTTAGAATTGAGAGTCCTCAGTGGTTGATAACTTTTAAAAAAAGAGTTAATTTTCTTATTTTTGTATAATATTCACCCATAGTAGGCTGTTTTCTGCTTATCAGTTTATCTGTATAGGCCGGGACAGGTCGAGCAGAGTCATCTCATTATTGTTTTTAGGATAGGGCAATCTTAGGAGTAAAGGTTGGGGTCAATTGAGTCATCTCATTATCGCTAGAGGGTGGTCGGGTTATTGACCCCTTTATTGTTCTGGTGGAGGCCTAGATAAGGCAGTGTAATAACATCATGCACTGCACTCCGATAGTGCACTGTATGCAGCGCCACTGCTGCTCCCTGGTCTCTGGTGAGGGGCTAGAATCCATCATTTCCTATTAGTCTATGGACACTTTTCCGTCCATTCACTCTAATTCGTTTCTGCTGCCATGAGGCCATTACTCCATTCTGCTCTGTCTGTGGCGATAATAGATGAAGAAGTCTCCAATATGGCCTCCCTGACTTACATCTAATTAACGAAATTAAAACTATCTGCATGAAAGTTTCCATTAAAACTTCAAATGTTTTTGGTAATAATGATGAAAGCTTAAAGGGAACCTAATGAAAAATCTAATCTCCCCCAACACCCCAAATCGTTACTATAACTGCATATCCTTTTAAATGATTAGGTTGTCAGTCCCTTTACGACCCCAAAGTGCTTCTTTGGCAGAGAAAAATCGTGCTTTGAAAATTCAGTCTTTAAGTGCATTGGGGCATGACTATGCACTTACAGCTTCTCAGCCTCTTCTATTCCCTCATCTGTCTGAGATTACATGTTCTGAGATGTTTGGAACAACCTCCTGCCGAGCTGCTACAAAAACTGTGGACGTTTACCTAAAAAAAATGAAGGAGAAATATTGATTTGATTTAGTCTTGAAGTGCATTGGGGCATGATGATGCACTTACAGCTTCTCAGCCTCTGCTGTACTCCCCAACTAACAGCAGCACCCCTCCTCTGGCTGATTGACAGGTCAGTGCCCATTTACCAGAACAAATGATCTGACAATCACCAAGGAAAAGTGCTGCTAGGTCAGGAACACATTGGATACTAAGGAGCTGTAAGTGCACTGTCACGCCCCACTGCACTTTCAGACTGATCTTCAAAGCCTGATTTCTAGCTACTGGAGAGGTGCTTTGGGGGGCAACTGGTTTATATTTTTATAGGATTGCACAGGCATATTGGTGTTTTTTGGGGAGTTACAAGTTTTTGCCGTCTTCCCTTTAACACTCTTAGTCAATCACTGGCTGGAGCAGGTCAGTGTTACTGATTAGCTAAAAGGAAATTTCAGGCCATTTCTGGTGTCGAGGGTGGGATCAAGAAGCAAACAACCAGAGGGATTGAGAAAGCACCAGAATTGGACCTGCATGTGGTCAGGGAGGTTGAGGATTTTGCTAGGTCTGGAATACACCGGATGCTAAGGAGCTGTAAGTGCATCTTCACACCCCAATGCACTTCTAGGCTGCATGGCTCTGCTCTCAACATTAAGTATTCTCTGTCTGAAATTACATGTTCCACGATGTGTGGAAAAGCATCCTGCCAAGCTCCTACAAAAACTGTGCACGTGTACCTTAAAAAATTGTTGCTGTTTTGAAGGAGAACTATCGATTTATTTAGTCTTGGTTCGTGATGATGCACTTACAGCTTCTCAGCCTCTGCTGTACTCCCCAACTAACAGCAGCACCCCTGCTCTGGCTGATTGACAGGTCAGTAGCCATTTACCAGAAAAAAACAATCTGTCAATCAACCAGGGAAGGGTGCTGGTATGTCAGGAATGCACCGATACTAAGGAGCTGTAAGTGCATTGTCACGCCCCACTGCTCTTTCAGACTGATCTTCAAAGCCTGATTTCTAGCTACTGGAGAGGAGCATTGGGGGATTGACTGGTTTATATTTTTAAAGGGCTACACAGGCATATTAGTGTTTTTTGAGGTGTTAGAAGTAATTGATAATGTTCCCTTTAAAATTGTGTGCCAATCACTGGCAGGAGCGGGTCAGTATCAGTCATTAGCTAAGAGTAGAATTTCTCGGCATTTCTGGTGTCAAGAAGCAAAACACCAGTGGGATTGTGTAAGTACCAGAATCGGACCTGCATGCGGTCGGGGATTTTCATAATTATGTTTTATTTTCCATACACCCACCTCTAATAATAAAATAATAGCAATAACCCGAGTCCTTTGTGCAGCAGACCTGGGGGTGCAGTCAGTGTTTATATATTGGTATTTATGGCATTGAGACGGGTAATTGACAACGTTAACATTAAAATATTATATTAGGCAATTAGTGGTCTCGGCATCTGATATCAGCGAGCGCTCATGTATTGTCCCAGGATTATTATCGCGTCCGGCGCCTCTGGTGAAATACGGCTTTTTATATTGAGTGAACCTCTCCTTACAGCCCCGCTGCTTTTCCCTCGTGTCTCCTTTCTCGAGCTTAATGGCGTGACCCCTTGTTACAGGAGATATTTGCCGCTCGGCGAGATGCTTCTACTGCAGCTTATTTACGGCTGAATCTCGTTATTGCCTCCTCATTGTGGCATTTCAGAATATGTAATGAGGATCTGCCGGGGATTTGTTATTCGTGTGTTTCCATTCCCTTTTAGAAAGCCTAAATTTCACCCAAAGTTCAAAAAGATTGCCCAAATATTTTTTGTATTATCGTCAGATTCAAAGATTTTTTTACGTTCAGAAATGCCAACCATGTATGATTGATGGTGGTCCTATTCCTAATCAGTCAGATGGGTTACCATTAGTGCTTTGTGCAGTCTGGGGCACAGTGCCACCCATACCAAAGTGGTAGTGATTGGTACTGCAGCTCAGCTCCATCAAGTGATGGAGATATTGTGCCTGGGCTGCAATACAAGACTCATCACAACACTTTTTTTCTGCTAATCCTTCGGGATCAGTAGGGTTGACCCCCGCGATGGCTAACTATGACCTATCCTGGGACATTACGATGAAATGTTACATATAAGGACACTTTAGAGATTAATTTCATTGGATTATGGTTGAAAGGGCTTTAAAAATCGGCAACTGCCGTGCTTTCCATTTTGTGACTTCAACTTGCCATTACCTACTAATTCAATGGAGAGTTTGAATGTAGTTCACTTTTCCTGACCAAATGGTCACTGAACATTGGACCTCCCAATATACAGAGTGGGCCATTTATATGGATACACCTGCGTGGGCCATTTATAAAGTTGGATTCAAAATGGCCGACTTCAAAATGGCCGCTATGGTCACCACTCATCTTGAAAAGTTTTCCCCCTCCCATATACTAATGTGCCACAAACAGGAAGTTGATATCACCAACCATTCCCATTTTATTTAGGTGTATCGATATACAAGGCCCACCCAGGTGTATCCATATACATGGCCCACCCTGTAGTCATAGCACCATGCCTTCTTAAAACTCTGATTAACCTTAAAGAGGAACTAAACTTTTTTTAATGTTTTTATATGTTGTATCCAATGTTTAGTAGCTTTTCGGAGGTCTGATTTAAGCACCAATCAATGGACAAAGACAAAAGACGCTTAGCGTGTAGCAGAGCGGTGTATCGGCATTGTAGAATGTCTACAGGTTTGTTCATCCCTAGAGGATTAGCTGAGTACTTCTGCCCCTTCCTTTGAGCAATTGGCATCTAATTCCCTGAGCACAAAGTGAAAACTTTTATAAAATAGGAAATAAATTGGAAAATTTTTTTATTGTATTTTTTAATAATTGGTCTTCTTCCGAGACTTCATGTCACCCCGACTCCTCCCGTGTATTGTCCATAGTACAGGTACTGTATGGACACAGCCATACTTAATCCTATTAGTAAAGAACGGGTCCTCAGATCTCAGACATCCATCATGAGCAAGACATTATTTGTATTGCCATTCTCAGATGAGCCGAGACTTGATGAACGCGATATTGATTCTGCTCTTCTGGTCTCCTGGATTTATGCGTTGGCACAAATTCAATCAAAATTTTCAAAGTCAAAAAAAAAAAGGATCATCACTTAGCGTAAAATCCGGACAAATCCTCCTATGACTAATAGCACTCATCTCTATTCTGTGTCCAAGTTCACATTGGTTGTCAAAAGTAAACGATAGGATACAACCATATTTACCATTTTAGGTCTATGCAAAACTTTGGTCACCTTGTCACCCAACCAGCGATCAATCTGTTCCACCTCTAGAGAATTTCTCACATATTCATTCCACCATGTCTTCAGTAACCTTCATGTTAGGGAGAAGACGCTCCTTGAAACTATGATGTCCAAATGCCAGAACAAATTATTAGGGCGCTAGGATTAAAAATGTAATACTCTTACTATTTAAAGGGTATCTGTCAGTAATATTAGACCCCCAAACTGCATGTATGGTCTTTGAAAGCTAAATCCATTGACACTTTTATATCTTCTACCTATTGCTGTATTCCCTAGAAATCTGCAGTTTAAATTATATGCAAATGAGGCATTAGGTGCTTTGGGCATGACATAGCACTTCCCCAACCCCTTGATTCGCGAGGATGGTTTACTGATCAGCGCCAGGCTTTTTAGCTTGATTGACAGCTCACTGCCTAATTTTGATGCCTGGCTCCTATCTTCACACATTCAAGGGGAGGTAGAGGCTTTGGAAGTGCTCTGCCATACCCAAAGTATGTAATGTCTCATTTGCATATGAATTAAAATGCTGATTTCTCAGGAATGCAGCAACCTATAGAAGATATAAAGGTGTCGATGGATGTATCTTTCAAAGAGTTTCATGCCCATGTATGAGTATTGGGGAAGTTGATCTTTCAGACAGATTCCTTTTAAATTAAAAAAATGTGATTAGTGAGGAACCTACTTCTAGGATCCTCTTCTTTTCCGAGAACAAGTGTTCTCTTAACCCTGATTCTGTGATTGCCGCGCTAGATCAACCTTTCTAAGCTGTCTATATGAGCATATAGGTCATAGAAAGTTGAATAAAATGATACCTTGATATATGTGATCCGATGTTTAATTCCAGAGATATTCGCATTCTTGTTAAAATGTAAATTGGCGGTTAAGATCTATGGGCGGGACATAGATCTCCCCAAGAATCTGCCTCCAGAGCTTATTATAAATGAAAACAGGTGTTACCAGTGAGACAGGTAGATGTGGAGAGCAGACTGTCAGCCATTACATGTCTCACACTAGCATCGCCTCCTTTTCATTTAAAATCATCTTTGGAGGCAGATTCTCAGGAGCGATCTATGTTCCGACCATAGATCTTAACAGCTAACTTACATATTAAGAAAAACATGTATTTCTCTGTAATAAAACATCAGATCACAGATATAAAGGTATCATTTTATTCAACTTTCTATTCGCTACATGCCCATATAGATGGCTTAGGAAAATTGATTTTACTGATGAATTCCCTTTAAGCTGTTTAACCATTTTAAGCATTGTGTTTTTCCATTTTTCTTCCTTGACCGGTATATTCCTAAAAATCATGGTGACTACCAATATTGCAGCCAATGTTTCCAGAAATTACAACTTTTTTTTTGGAGGGAAATGTCTTTTTTTAATATTTTTTTTTAGGAATTAGGAATGTTATAAAACACGTTTTTGGTTAAAAGTGTGTTCTCATATATCTGCATTTTCTTCATGTGAGATATCAGTGGCGTAAATCACCACAATCCCTCTATATAGAGAACTTCAAAGCCCAGAAGAGTCTTTTCAAGGCTGAATACCCGGCATTTTATATACATTTACTTTACATTTGGAAATTACAGCTGCACAAAATGGTCCCAGCTGAATGCTCCACTTTTCGCATCTATATAGGCTTCAAGGGCTGCACAGAGCTCGTCCTCTCAGAAGTCTTCTTTCTGTGCATTATTTGATCTTTGAGTCTCATGGAAAAAAAGCTTTTATGGTGATATCGGCAAAAAAGTCTTATTACAGCTCAAAATAGTGGCGGTATACAAGCGTGCCACTCTACGCGGTACAACTGAATTTCATCCTCTCAGGTGGAACATGAAATGCAAAAGATGCAATGGAGAGAATGGATTATGAGGCCGGATATTTCGTAAGTGTAATACTGCCGCTCCCTTGTCCAACCACCGATCTATTGACCCAAACTAACAAGTATCATAGATCTGTGATTGTTGTCAGTTTGGGTCACGACTCATTAGCACCTTAGCACCTGTATTTGCGCCAAGACTTGCAAATATTACCGTCAACTTGTAACCATGATCTCTGCTTTCAACTTGTAACTCTGACCCATGATCTAAAAAAATCGGAAAAAAAAAATTGGTTCAAATTCAGCACTCTAGGGCATCGAGAAAAATAGTAGCCGTGCCCTCAACGGTCAACGGAGTCAATTAGGCATTAAAAGTCTGAAACCTACCACTACGTTTGACCTTCTTTTCGGAAGTTCCAAGGTTTTAGCTGGGCACAAGAATGCACAATAGTATAGTAGAGTAAGGTATTGTATCTGGCTAATAAAATATTGGGCACAGTCAGCATAAAGGTCAGAGTGTAGAACTTCTGAAGATGAGAAGAATATGCGGCATTCACCAATTCGGAAAAGTGTAATAGTCCTTTATTCTGTGCTGCGGGACATGGACAAGAGCGTGGCGAGCAGCTAACAGAGGCATGCGGGGAGAAACAGGAGGAACGACAGCCGTTTCATGTAACAACAGTTCCACGGGTCCAGGACCTGGTGAACCTCTCCAGCTCTCTGGCTATGGGTCTGCTGGTCGACTACAGGAATTTTATTTTTGACAGACTTTGCCCCAGAAATGACACCTTGGCGATAATGCCTCTGTAATGCCTTGCAATTAAACATGCCAATAATTCTATCTCATACGGGCATGTGATAAGAAACTTGAAGGCATATGGAGGTATAGTATAGGCCCACACATTTTTATGGGTACCATATTATGGATGTATACAACAATACTATGTCTATGGGTGTACTAATCCTATGTAGGTCAAGGTGAAAAAGGATGCAAAATATTGCTTTTGAGCTCTATACCTGGGGTTATGTGGCTAATCATCACTCAGCCTTTCTAAAATCTGTGCCATGCCCACCATTGGGCTGCATTTGGCATTTCCACTCTACCCTGTTGACTTAAATTCTGAGCTGAGCAGTGGAGTAACTAGAGCCCAATGGGCCAATTGCAAAATTTGGACCTGGGCTTCCACCTGCATATTTGTCAGATGTATGGACCCTTGTAGGGTTCTAGATCCTATAAAGATATGCATGTAACCATGTATAATGTTCCCTGTCCTGGCTCCTTCCTGTAATAATCTCCACCATCCTGGACCCCTTCAAGGGATTTGTCATGGGTGTGCCAGATTCTACAGGCAGTCGCTCTGCATCTGGCTGCAGAAGGTCTCTGCTTTTGGCATTGCAGAGGCCTTTTTATTCCTTCTGACTTTTTGGACCCAGTAGCAACCTCCCTCCAGTTCTAATTGACACATCTGGACCTTGGTGTTTATAGACTCTCAGTCTGCTTCAGCCAGTCACTGGTAATATTTACATTTTCCCTTGTGAAGGCTTGGAGCTATAGCAGTTGGTTTCCTCTCTGGTGCTGTTAGAGGATATTTGGTGTTACCTCTCTGAGTCTGCTCAAGCTATGTGGCATCCCCCTTGTTTGTCTCCCTTCTTCTCTTTAGTGTACAGTGGGACTGACCAGCTCTCATTCCCCTCTTCCCTATTCAGGGCCTAGCTCTAGGGATATACAGGTCTTAGGTTCTTGCTCGGCGATTGGTGTGGAACCAATATAGAGATGGTAGCGGAGGCAGGGTGCTATTTGACATGTCTAGGGGTCTCCACTCCCCCTTTCCCTAGCGTTTGGGCTTCCTTCCCCTCTTACCCTCATGTTGCACTTAGTCTTCCCACACTGTGTGTGACAATAATATCCTCATTCTGGCCCCTTCTAGTAATAATGCTTCTACCTTTGTCCTGGCCCCTTCCAGTAATAATGCCCCCCCCCCCCATCCTGAGCCCATCCAGTAATAATGCTTTCCATTCTGGACTCCATCTTATAACCTTTCCTGGTATAGCGTCCCCCATCCAGGGCTCCTTCTGTTCTTCTCCAGCACATTTTAAAAAGGAGCAAACGATTATTCATACTGTTCCCTGATCCACGATGTGCGGCGTATTCTTCTATAGGTAGCACAGAAGCTGATTTCAATGTGCCAGTATGGGCAGCGCATGGCGTCACTGCCATGTGCCGCCTGTCACGGGCAAGCCAACATTGGCTGCCGGCCTCTGATTTCCCAGCAGCATGTATTGCAGTGCAGGGAGATGGCGGGTCTCTGCACCACAATACATTTCAGCTGAATGATCTGCATCTGAGGATGCTCATCCAGGTGAAATAGGCGCTGGTCTCAGTGGGCCTCCCTCCTGCACAGGCCCGGTCACGATCATTTCTGTTTTTCCAATCCTGGTCAACCCCTTTAATTCTAAAGATGGTATCCTCATATTCAATCTGTGTAATCCACTTTAAGATTATATATTTTGATCAATACTGTATAGCAATTAGTCATGAATACGGTTAGAGGTCTTGTGGTCGTTGTTATTTTTTAATGTGGATAATTTATTTATTTTTATTTTTTTTTGTGGAATTTCTTATTTCAAGTACCTGTTTTTATGTAGATGGTGTTATATTTGTACATGTAAATTCATGTTTATTATCAGTGGCTATCTTAGTAATTTCTGGCATTCTTACTACATACTGTCAATTTGAAATTACATAATGTTTCTAGCATTTTATTATGGGATCTTGATGATATTTTATAAGGGGAGAGGTTAGGTGATCAATGGTTATTTGATTGTAAAGTAAAAAAATAAATAAATAATATGTCCAAGCATTTACAAATTATACAATTTTGTCAATATAAACCTTAAAAAATAGAACAAAGTATCATAAATAGAACTCCATACTCCGGCTACTCTGATGAAACATGAGGCTTTCTATTAACGCTACTTGTTATCTTGTCCCTTTGTCCTTTAGATGTGTAAATAATTTAGAACTGGTGCTAAAAAAAAATTGGGATGATGTCGGGTATTCAGTGTCTAGCCAAAAATAAACCAGTTGTAGATCAGTATTGAGCTGGGATGGTGATTTGCCCATCTGTCCTGCTAATAAAATGCATCATCTGCTTCTGTCTTCGACCTACTGAACACATAACCTTTCATAGTATTAGTCAGAAAATCCTCCTGGAAAATACACTACAGCTTTTTTTATTTTTATTTTTTTTTTGTGTATGTATGCCTTTCTATATATTTTGTTATTTTTTTTAATTTTTTTATTTTCTTATTTGACTTTATCGTTAAGTCCCTAATGGTAAGAAAAGCCATATCCGTTGTTTGGGCATTTAATGTAATCACTAGCGACAGCCTCTATCTATAGCAGATGGCCTGAGCCTTTTTAATCAAAACTCAAGACCAATAGTCTCCTTTACTGCAATGTATACTGAGTGACAGCAGGACAGATGGGTGTTACCTCTCTTACCAAAAGTTACTTTATTGCTTCCTGGTCTCTCTTTTGTGCGTTAAATGGTCTTAATAAATCTATTTATACGGCCACCAGAGTTACGGATCCAACAGTGAAGCAGCATCTTAGCAAAGCTAAAAGCTCGGAGAATATTGAAGAAAAATGCTTTTATTCATTAAGGGCTAATAGAATGTTGTGCATGCAAAAAAAGTAATTTTAACAAAAGTACAACATTCTAAGGATGTCTTAAACATGCACAAAAAAACAATTCTTATTGGACAAAATGTAACTTTTCGTTTGCAAAATGTAAAACTTAGAGTAGGAATGTAGCTCTGCTTTATAGAATGGAACACGGGTCAACAAAAAAATAGAATAACATTTTGACTTGTAATATGCAACTGGCCTTCATGAGTGTAACATTTTCTTTCCTAGATGGATAAAAATGTAAGCAGCACTACAAAAAAGATTCAAATTATAGGACATTACCAGCCCATGTGGCAACGTTTCGATTCATAATGTAAACCTTTCTTTTCTTTTTTTATTTTAATTTTATTTTTTTCCTCTTTTTTTCTTTTAGATAGATAAATAGATTAATATGAACAGGTAGATATTAGATACATGGATAGATATTAGATAGATGTTAGTTAGTTAGAATTTGTAGTTTATTTAGAAATACACATTGGATATACAGTAAGCGACTTAAAATACAATTAAGCCTATTTTCTAGTAAAACGTTGTATTTTTTTTACTTATTCTCTATATAGTACAAAAAATCTGATTTCTAAAAAAGATTATATACATTATTAAAAAATAAAATAACATAAAAAAGTATGTATTTTATCTTCCATCAATTTTTTTTTTAAAGAGGAAAGCACAATGAATGCAATTACTAGACCTGATTGTTCATGTGCAGATTAACTCCCAAGAGCCAAATTTCGTCTATGGGGTTGGTGGCAGTTCCTGTTACTGAATTTCAGATTGCCTCCAGGAAAATTCTAAGGGAAAAAAAATCTCTAGGGCTTTATGACTTTGGCATGGTAGAGTCTTCCGACAGAATTTGACGAGGAAAAGCTAATTTTAGCTGGACTGGTTAAAAATTAAATCTGAAATGAAATGTGTTGTGAAACAGAAAAACAAAACCTTAAAATGTAAAAATACATGCCATATTTTCTCTGCTGTATATACAATGTTATACTTTATGGAATCATTAATAAACACATCTCTTGATTTTTTTTTAAGTGATGATTTGATATTTTTATATAAAAATAGAACAAAGAACTTACAATACATAAGAATTAAAAATGTATACACAGTATATAAAATGTAAAGAAAAAAACTCCTAGAATACTAACAGAATTCTTAGAAATATCTGAATTAATATGTTTCAAAATTAATTTGTAAAGTAAATTTGATTTTGAATGAAGACGTTTGTACTAAGAATGTAATAAACGAAAACTGTATAAAACGTTAAAATCCTTAAAATAAAACAATTTTAAAAATATAAAATTTTGTCGGAAAAGTTTCTTTTTACAGACAAGAAATGTTTTAATTCATTGCGTATTAAATATTTTAAAATGTTATATTTCCATTATGTTAACAGTTAAACAGAAACTAAGGATTAACTACAATTTTCATCTTCTGTTCCATCCTGTTTTCTTCCCCCCCCCCCCATGAAAAATGCAAAGCATTAGATTGTAGAATCCTTCTACTTATTAATTCATGTGCTTAATTTCCATTAGCCTCATGGGGAGTAAAATAAAACTTAATTGCCCGAATGTTGCTAGTGAGTAAAGAGGTGTCATGTCAAGTTATTATGTCAAACAATGGATACTAATCAAATGAGCTGGAATTTTTAATGTTAAAGCAAACAGTAATTGTAGGAAGAGGAGCCTCATCCGTTTAATAGGTTTTACATGTAAAGGCAAATAAAAAATATATATATGTTATAAAATAAACTACTAGTACCTTTCAAACAGATAAAGTAACTTAGTGGCACATTTTTTCACTGGATAAAATGTAGTTGAATAAATTGTGTCATAATGCTAACCCCTGTCTATACGCCCTAAAAGGGTACATCGAGGTCACAAAGGACAGTATGCATCTCAGGACCCCTCCATGAGCCATAGCATAGGGCTGTTAAAAGAGCTACTTTGGTTGAGTTGACTTGGCCATTAATTCCATTCCTTACAGAATATATCTCTCAGCTCACAGTTAACACAAAAATAAACTTTATCACTACAGTAGACTCACATCAAGGTCCTCTAACGCAGTGTCAAGAGGCAAGAACTCCAAAACTTCTGTCTGCAAGTGGCTGTCTTGTTGGAAAAAAAATTCTGGTTTGGCCAAATAGCTTAACCCCTTCATGCCGCGGCCCTTTTTCGTTTTTGTGTTTTCGTTTTTTGGTCCCCTCCTTCCCAGAGCCATAACTTTTTTATTTTTCCGTCAATATGGCCATGTGAGGGCTTATTTTTTGCGGGACGAGTTGTACTTTTGAACGACATCATTGGTTTTACCATGTCGTGTACTAGAAAATGGGAAAAAAATTCCAAGTGCGGTGAAATTGCAAAAAAAGTGCAATCCCACACTTGTTTTTTGTTTGGCTTTTTTGCTAGGTTCACTAAATGCTAAAACTAACCTGCCATTATGATTCTCTAGGTCATTACGAGTTCATAGACACCTAACATGTCAAAAAAAAAAGTGCCATTTTCCGATACTCGTAGCGTCTCCAATTTTCGTGATCTGGGGTCGGGTGAGGGCTTATTTTTTGCGTGCCGAGCTGATGTTTTTAATGATACCATTTTGGCGCAGATGCGTTCTTTTGATCGCCCGTTATTGCATTTTAACGCAATGTCACGGCGACCAAAAAAAGTAATTCGGATTTTTTTCTCACTACGCTGTTTAGCGATCAGGTTAATGCTTTTTTTCAATTGATAGATCGGGCGATTCTGAACGCGGCGATACCAAATATGTGTAGGTTTTTTTTTGTTTGTTTTACTTAGGATGGGGCGAAAGGGGGGTGATTTAAACTTTTATATTTTTAATATTTTTTTCACATTTTTAAAAACTTTTTTTTTTCACTTTTGCCATGCTTCAATAGCCTCCATGGGAGGCTAGAAGCAGGCACAGCCCGATCGGCTCTGCTACATAGCAGCGATCATCAGATCGCTGCTATGCAGCATAAATGCAGGTGTGCTGTGAGCGCCGACCACAGGGGTGCGCTCACAGCAGGCCGGCATCAGTAACCATAGAGGTCTCAAGGACCTCTATGGTTACCTTCCTGATGCATCGCCGACCCCCGATCATGTGACAGGGGTCGGCGATGACGTCATTTCCGGCCGCCCGGCCGGATGCGGTAGTTAAATGCCGCTGTCTGCATTTGACAGCGGCATTTAACAGGTTAATAGCGGCGGGTGAATAGCGATTTCACCCGTCGCTATTTCGCGCACATGTCAGCTGTACAAAACAGCTGACATGTCGCGACTTTGATGTGCGCTCACCGCCGGAGCGCACATCAAAGCAGGGGACCCGACATGCGCAGTACATGTACGGCGCATGTCGCGAAAGGGTTAATGTTTGGACATTAAGAGTTATAGGGTCACTAACAGGTGCCACTTGAGCTACAGCTCATGGAGGACAGCTGATTTACATACCTTTTTTCCCAGGAACATTGGTTCAGTCATCACTTTGAGTATAGAGAGCGGTGGTTGTAGCCGCACTCTCGGCCCTGGCTGACACTTGCTCTGCTTTTGGGCTGGCTGTCAGTTAGGGCAGGGGGCATGCTTTGCGGTGACTGAGCTAGTGCCAGTGCCACTTCCATGGCTGAAATGGGAATGCTGCCGCGGAGAATAAAGTTTCTTTTCTCCCTGCAGCGTTCGGCTAAGTGCAGGCGCCAGGCAGCATAATAACGCTATTAACCTGAAGGTTAACCCCATATCTCCAAGTGAATAGCGGTTTTTTTTTTTCTGGTGACATGTTCCCTTTAAGAATTTTCTGTTATCTTTGGACACTGTTGATTATAAAATGAATTGTGATGGATCTCTGGATGGATCTGTGGATTTATTTCTATAGGATTCAAACCGGTGATTAAATAGACAAAATTGCAGTTCCATTAGGATAAAATAAAATGCAAATCCGCTTTCTGTTCACTTAACGTGAAATATCCATATGTCATAAAACTCTAATAGATGTCCTGCCACATGAGAAGAATTGTGGTCCAGTGATTTCATTTTAATCGAAAGGTCTTTCAACAAGAAAATGGTCATACCGTTTCGTATTTGTGAAACATTTTCTTATAGCGATCAGCATATGTTTTGAAATTAGAATTCACCAGATTTGCCAAATTTTTCCCAAACATTCAAACATTTGCCTAAAATCGATTCACCACGAATCAAAAGTCCCTGAAAAGCGTGTATGACACTATACTTTTTCCTTCACCTCCCAGTCTTTTTCACTGCTGTGCTGTCATACCCTATCTGCACAGTCATTTCAGTGGTGTATAGCTGCATGGCAGAATAGTGAAGCCCGCGGGGCCATACCCAAGGTCAGTGAGCCTTGTCTATCTGATGCAATCTTTTGCGGAGAAGGTTAAAATTTTCCAGGTTCAGCAAATTCCTAAAATTTCTACAGAGATTCAGTTGGCATCAAATCGATTTGCTCATCTCTAAATCTTTAACTTATTTGGCCCATATTCGATGTGATTCTGGCCTAAAAGATCCCTAATACCATTCCTCTAAAAGCATATCAACCTTTTATTCAAAGATCATTTCCTTAAAGACCTCAACAGCCATCGGCAAGCCACAAATCCAATTTCATGGTATTATCTAGTGTGGTTTCTCAGCTAGGAAGTAATTTGCCTTTAATGGAACTGGTAGCGCTCCTCATTATAATACATTGCTTATGGGAATTTTACCAAGCTAATATATTTAAAATTCTGGAACTATGGAAAATGCCTGTAGCCTAATAGGATATGAAATAGAGCATTGGTTGTATCTCCTAGAGTCATCTCCTAGAGTCAGTTTGTGTGCAAAAACAACAAGACTAAGGGACTCAGTTCAAATATGGATTTTATAAAAAAGTAAAAAACTGTAAAAGTCTTACTGTTACTGAGAAATCTAGGGGCAACCAATATGGCTGTCATTACACTTCCTATAGCTCTTTCCTGAACATATTGGCTTGACTACCTTGAGCCCACCAGAAAAGATGAAACTGTGGAATTACCTTTACAAACTTTGCTTAACCTCATGGTTGATGTTGCGACTGATGCCCATTTTCATATCCTGGACCCCTCTGATGTCAAATGTTATGTGTAAAATAGTTATAGCTAATTATGTTTGATACATAACCAGTCCCCGATACTACAATAGAGTAAGGATTCCTTTAAATCTAGATGTCAGCCATTAGAGAGCTCTTCTGCCAGCCATGTTGATTGTCAACCAGCTTATATGAACTTATATATACCCAGGTTGTCCAGCCATGAAAACATTTAAAAAAATGCTAAGAGTTTTATAGCAGAAGTCATACTCACCACGGCACCAATTCTAAGGCTTCCTGGTCTCCCGCCAGTCTCTGTAGTTCCATGCAGTAAATGTTTTGTCTTCTACACTTACTATTAATGCAGCTTATTACTGGCCTAAGCAGTGACCCATTATAGCCAGTGATTGTCTGCAGCAGTAAAGAGCTAAAGTGAAATGCAGAGATCGGTTGTTAGGATCCGGGCCTCGGTTAGAGTAATTGTATTGCAACTACTAAGGGTAGCAGAGACAGGTAGCATAGTCAGAGAAGTCTGAGGTTGGTACACAGGAGCAGCAGGATTGTAATGGAGGATAAGCAGGTAACATAGTCAGGGAAGCCAGAGGTCGGTACACAGGAGCAGCAGGATTGTAATGGAGGATAAGCAAGTAATGAAAAAGCTAGACTAAAGGCTGGGATCTCAATAATCTCACAAGGAGGCAAGTTCAAGGCCAAGTTTAAGTAGGGTGTCCAATCAAGCACAGAGTGAGCCAATCAGGAAAACACAGGGTGTAGCCGACCAGAAGCAACAGGTACTGGTATCAGAACTTTCAGGGAGCTGTCATAGAGCTGAATAGCTAAAGGGGAAGAGCTTCTACCTAGTACACAGGAGTTACCAGGTTCGAGTCCTGACACCACTGAGGCACAAGGAAGCATCAAAAACGTAATGGCTGGGGATTGGAAATGGGAGTAGTTTATGATGCACATTGCAGCCTGTCAAGGGTTTGCTAGCACGTCACAAAAAGATATTACATTAGAATCTTGAGAAATTGGAGTCCTTTGGAAATAGACAGAAGTTTCCACCCTTACCTTTCTGCAAATTTCACAGTGGCCAAATTGTGGCAAATCGATAGTAGGACTCTGAACTTTATACCTTTTCTTCTACTAGCTCCACATTAATGCACTGTTTGTTCGGGCACTAGGACTCTGCTGATTTGGACCTTTTATTAATGAGCAAATGTTCTGTGTTTGCTTTTTTCTTCATGTAAATTAACGTAATAATTTAACACGACATTGTAATACGGTTTCCAGATCTCGGCTTCATCACCCCGCAGAAGGATAACATTCGTCCTAGTAATAACATCTTCGGACAAAATGAGGATAAAACAATGTAACGATGTGAATATGGTCATGCAAATGGAACACGGCAATAAATAAAGTGCCAGCAACAGGCATATACATCCGAATCCATTGTGGTCCCCATTGGGGACAGTGATGATGACGTCTGTACAGCGCTGTGGAATTAATGGCGCTGTATAAGAGAGTAAATTAAACAAATAAATATGCCTGAAAAAGATGATGGTCTGCGAAAGAGGTTAATTTCTGTTCTGAATAAAATAGAAGAAAATAGTATTATGCAAGAATGGCCTATGTTCCAGTTATCATTTGCCTACATGCCGATATCCAAATGGCCGTTGGTCAGTTTTAGATTCCCAAAAATTGTCAAAGACATGTTGTTGTTTTCAAGATGGTCTGTAACCACCCAGAAACTCTATTTGTTCAGCTAAGTTTTCTTGAGAACTTTAACTTTTGAACCAGAACACATTGACCTGCTGGAAGTAGATGAAGCTCATAAAATCAATGGCAAGAGGATAAGCTTTTTTCGACTTTTGTTATTTTCTTCCCCTTCGTCCAATATCCATAACTTTTTATTTTTCTGGAGATAAAGTGAACGTGTCAGCAGGATTTTGCTAAGTAATCCAGAGGTATTGTCATGTTGGCAGTGTTACACTGATTAAAATAAGACTTAGGGTAAAGAATTCCGTCTTGTGGTTCTTGTGTAATCAGTATTACAAGTTTTCAGATAGATGCCCATGCTCCAGGGTGAGAATGCAGGCAGAGTCTTATCTTCCTGCTCTAAGTTAGAGAAACCAAGGAAAGACCGGCCCACAGGCCACCCCGAAGTACAAACAGTCTGTCTCTATGATGAGGAACATGCTTGTGCTTCGGGCGGCCACAATTTTACCAAATTTCATGGTGACATTGTTTTGCGATGAAGCGCTAGACTTAGGTAGTGTTTCACTAAATATCATCCAGTCCTTTGGGTTTTGTAGATTTCTATTCTCTTCCCACCCATCTGTTCTTGGTTTGGTTGGGTAATGAACCGGCAAGCCCTGCATGTGCTGCGGCTGTCAAACAGCCATGAGAGGTGCAGCTGCGGGGACTCAAACATATTTTTGCAGCACGCCGAAGTCAATCGGTTAGCACACGAGCATGCTCGGATAACACCTTATTTGAGCATGTTCGCTCATCATTATAGGTCATCAATATATCGGTACGGCTGCTAGTTGGAAATGTTGAGTTGCGGTGCTGTCAACTGTATAATGGTTGTGACCGCGTACTACACACCACCCGACTATTGCATTCAATGGGGGTCAGTTATGCAGTACCGAGCTTTGGCCATTGTAGTTGACGGAGCTGGGCAGCACCATAAATGAGCACTTTCACACGAAAAACAGCTGACTGGCGAGAGTGCCGGAAGGCGCACTCCCACCACTCAGATATTACTAACCTTTCCTAAGGATAGACCATAAATATAATAGTCCCAGACAACCCCCTTTTAGCAAATTAATGATGGATAAGGATATGACATTAATATGAAACTAGTTGGCCCATGCGAAATTTTCGCACATTGATTGTCGGAGGCGCAGGCAATTTCAGGAAAATCAAGTTGGTCAAATGTAAATGCATTTAACGAGATGATGAACACAGAGAGGTATTTATATATGTAGATTGGTAATACAATAAATTTGTTTGATAAGTAGAGGCTAACACAATGTCTTGAGGTTGCGGTGCCACCTGCAGGTTATTGTTTTTTTCTGCAGGTTTCTGAAAATTAATGTTTAACCTGTTTTATTGATTAAATCGTGAATGTGTAGTTTGTTTGTGCCTTTTCTTGCTGAAGGGGCAAATTTACCTTTCAAATGGTGTATTATTTGTGTGTGTGGGGCAAAGGAATCACTGAAAAGGCAGTGCATGTTTACAAATGTGTTTGCATATGTGACTCACCATTTGTATGTGTGGGCGAAGTAATCACTGAAAAAGCAGTGCATGTTTACAAATGTGTTTGCATATGTGACTCACCTGCATGAAGTGTGCAATCCTCGAATTTGCCTGAAATAGGCTGGGCAAGCACTTCGGCAAGCTGGAAAGATCCTAAGGCAAATGCTACCTGCAGGTAATTTGACCTTTGAAATGGTGTATCATTTGTGTGTGTCCATGGAGTATAAACGGAGCAAGTGTGCAATTGAATAGGCAGTGCATGTTTACAAATGTGTTTGCATATGTGACTCACCTGCAGTGAAGTGTGCAATCCTCCAATGTGCCTGAAATCGGCTGGGCAAGGAGTTCGGCAAGCTGGAAAGCCCCCAAGGCAAATGTTAGGATTTGTTTGTAATGTCTGTAAGCTACTTTGTGGTAGTGTGCTTTGGGGTAGTGTGGTGCCACCTGCAGGTCATTTTTCCTTACTGCAGGTTTCTGAAAATTAATTTTTTAAGTGTATTTTGTGATCACATCATAGATGTGTGGTTTGTTTGGCTATTTTCTTGCTGAAGGGGGCAAGTTTACCTTTCAAATGGTGTATCATTTGTGTGTGTGGGTGCAGTATGAACGGAGATACAAGATAATCACCAAAAAAAGAGTGTTTAGAAATAATATATAAGGATTAGCGATAAAATTAAAAGAATAAAAATTACAATTAAAAAATAGTCTTTTTTAAAATAATGCCGAATAATAATAATAATATAATGCAAAAATAATGATTGATAGCAAAAACACAACAATAATAATTTAGAATAATAAATAAAATGCATGATATATTATTACCTTACTGGAGAACACATGTAACATTAATATAAGTTAGCTATCACGGTATTAGAAAATCACCGCCGGCAGCCGGGGTAGACAGTGAATGATAATGACACATGACCATTTGATGAACAGTACTTTGCAGAGAAAATATTTTTCAGGATAAATGGTCTATAATCTAAAATTATTCACAGCAGCATAATGGGAAACTTTGCATTTATGGAGAGCAGAGCCTCCCAGACAGTGTAAAGCAGTAGATCAGACGAGGAGGACACATTAGCCTGTAAGTACATTGTGCACAGCTTAGCCGGCCGAGAGCTGGTCTTAGTGATATATGTTCCTTCCTCTTGTAAATGGAATATTTAGTGATGGTAAGAAAAGCTCCCATCTGCTGCACGTACAACGCTTCTCTACTCTACAAATGTCAATTCATGCTTCAAGGGTTATTAGATACCAAACTCCGATTATGGTGGAATACATGCAGAGATTGAGGATGCTTAAAAAAAAAAAAAAATCAGACCTTTACTTTGATGTTTGGGATAAATCTTCAAGTAATAAAAATAAATAGAACAAATGAATGAGAAATAAAAATGAGCAAAAAAAAAATAACATCCCATTCCTCCAAATATGGTGGAGTATGCGGGCAAAAAATGTTAGATCTGTGAAATAAGAATGAAAAAAATAAATAAAAAGAAAGTTGAAACAAATAATAAAATATAAACAAAGATAAAGTGAGAGCTGGCTTCATATTTTTGAATGGGAGATAAAGAAATGGAATATTGAGCTGAATGGCTGCTATGTTTGGCTTGCGATTATTTCACTTCCTGAGACCTCTGAACCCAATAGTAAAGCTGTTGTCTATGATGAAACCATTTTAGATAAATGCACATAATTAACATGTAAACATCTTTGCCAACTTTCTCAGAACATCTGGGAGGCTCTGAGAAAAGAAAAGACCAGATAAAGATATCCCATAGTTGGCAAATATCTCACAGACAAAAGTATTTTTCAGATTTTCTGTATGCGATGTTGGGTTGCGTGGACTGGGCTTTCCTAGGGTCACGACATGAAAAAAAAGGCATGGAGACCAGTAAAAATTTGCCTTGGCAGCCAAGATTGTATATTTTTCATTAACAGGTCTCTTTGTACTAGTGCTACTTATTAGTGATGAGCGAGTATACTCGTTGCTCGGGTTTTCCAGAGCACACTCGGGTGGTCTCCGAGTGTTTATGACTGCTCGGAGATTTAGTTTTCCTTGCCGCGGCTGCATGATTTGCGGCTACTAGCCAGCCTGAGGACATGTGGGGATTCCCTAGCAACCAGGCAACTCCCACATGTACTCAGCCTGGCTAGTAGCTGTAAATCATGCAGCTGCATCAACAAAAACTAAATCTCCGAGCACTAACAAATTCTCAGATATCACCCGAGCGTGCTCTGGAAAACCCGAGCAATGAGTATACTCGCTCATCACTACTACTTATAGGTTTAATTTATATTTTGTCAAACTGTGGACAAAGCTGTAGAAATCCATTACTATATGACATGATCCCTCTGACCTAGTGCAAGTGGAACGCCCCCCCCGTAGTAGGGCAATGGGGTACTCGGTACCGGGTCCCTCTCGGTTCGAGGGATGTCACGGTGGCCCGTCCCGGTCCGTGGCCCTTTGAGGGGGGTCCAATTAAAGGTGTAGTTTGTATAAGGTTCGTGACACCACCTGTGGTATTCGGTCAGGATGACCGATGCTGCTTAGGGGTCCGCTGGGGTGATGTTATGGCAGCTAGATGGTATACCTTCCCACAGGTGAAGTATGTCCCCAGGGCTTCCCACAAGTGTAGATGGCAATGGTGGACGATGTAAGGTGCAGGGAATAACGAGGACACAAGGTTGCAGTCTCTTTACCTTTTACTGGAAGCTTCAGCATCCACAGTCCAGGGTATGGACCACAGGGTAGGTAGAGTCCGGCCGGTCCGAAGGCAAATCCAGAATCCCCTTATCCAGGTGGAAATCAGTAGCCTTCCTACTAGCGCCTGTGTGTTGTAGTACCTCCCTGCTGAGCAACTCGGTAAGGTCCTCACAACTTTTGTGGATATTTCTGATGTCTTCTCTCTGTCCCTCAGATGGTATGGATAGGACAAACCCGTATGACTGATGGCCTAGGCTTGTTTATAGGGAACCTAGAGACGCCCCGACCCCCACAATTTGCCACTGTGTCTTCTTAGGTATTAAGGTCGGGCAGCCAACTTGGAATTGACTGTCCTGCCAGTCTCTGAAGTAATGCGTAGAGTCAATTACTCCCTCGGTGTTCCGGCCACCGGCTACGCGCCTCAGAAGGAGGCTGCCTGTCTCGGGGCAGAACTCCTCCCGGTATTATCTCCTTGTGCTGTGACTTCATTTCTCACTCTCTACAACACAATTCTCTTCGTGTCCTTTTTTAGGATGCTGCCGCACGTGGGGCAGGCGCAGCTCCGTAGCTTTCTATCCCGCTAGGCCTCTGTCAGGATCCCACCCCTGACAGGGACCCTCTTTCTGCAGCTCAGATGTTCCTCCTTTCCCCCTGTCTGCCTGACAGGTGTTGCCTGGGCAAAGCCCAGTCAGCTTCTTCCTCACTTTCTATCCAAACCACCAGTTTTATCCTTCTGTGAGGAGTGCCCTACTAGATAGGAGCAAGGCTCCCCCTGGTGGTCTGGAGTGTGAAGTGTAGTGTGTGACTGTGATACCTGGAAGGATGAACTCCTTTATTACCTTCAGACGTAATATCACTCCCCCTGGTGGAAGAATGACATTACTGCAGCAACCAGGACTCTGGGGCGCTGCACTAGGCTTATGTAAACGTCAGTCTTCACTGATTCTCTCTCATTCTATGCATGATCCTCTGCTGTTCGAGTAGACAGTGTTGTAGGGCCTAAAGGTGGGAAACTTAGCTCCACTGCATTAAAAGAAAACTATAGTCAGAAAATTACCTATTATTTAAATATATATTTTTGTTAAATGTATTTTAAAAAAGATTAAAAAATGGTGATGTTTTGTTTCATTTTTAAATTGTCACAATCTTTGTTTAAAAAAAAAAAAAGAGTATATTTGCATTTTTTCAGCCTGACCACCTGGACTGTTTCAGATTCTTCCTGTCCTTTCAGTAAGCGTTTTCTGTTGTGAGTTCCGTTCTCGAACTCCTTCCTGTGGTCATGAATGGTACTTCGGCGAGTTCTGTCTGTGAACTCTGTTGTGAATTTGCTTTTTGCTCCCTCTAGTGGTTACTAGTTTTTTGACTCTGGTTTTTCTGTCATTCCTTTTATCCGCACCTGGGTCGTTAGTTAGGGGTGTTGCTATTTAAGCTCCCTGGACCTTCAGTTCAATGCCTGGCAACGTAGTTATCAGAGCTAGTCTGCTGTGCTCTTGTCTACTGATCCTGGTTCCAATTATATCAGCTAAGTCTGCCTTTTGCTTTTTGCTATTTGTTTTGGTTTTGTATTTTTGTCCAGCTTGTTCCAAATCTATATCCTGACCTTTACTGGAAGCTCTAGGGGGCTGGTGTTCTCCCCCCGGACCGTTAGATGGTTCGGGGGTTCTTGAATTTCCAGTGTGGATTTTGATAGGGTTTTTGTTGACCATATAAGTTACCTTTCTTTATTCTGCTATCAGTAAGCGGGCCTCTCTGTGCTAAACCTGGTTCATTTCTGTGTTTGTCATTTCCTCTTACCTCACCGTCATTATTTGTGGGGGGCTTCTATCCAGCTTTGGGGTCCCCTTCTCTGGAGGCAAGAAAGGTCTTTGTTTTCCTCTACTAGGGGTAGCTAGATTCTCCGGCTGGCGCGTGTCATCTAGAATCAACGTAGGAATGATCCCCGGCTACTTCTAGTGTTGGCGTTAGGAGTAGATATATGGTCAACCCAGTTACCACTGCCCTATGAGCTGGATTTTTGTATTCTGCAGACTTCCACGTTCCTCTGAGACCCTCGCCATTGGGGTCATAACAGTTTGCCAGGCCAGTATTAAATGTTTAATGCATTGCAGAAGAGGGATTATAAGAAAGAAGATTCTGAGGTTTTTTTTTTCTCCTTCCCCTTTACCTCAGAGTGGCTATGCTTGCTGCAGACATGAATGTCCAGACCTTGATTACAAGTGTGGACCAGCTGGCTACTCGTGTGCAGGGCATACAAGACTATGTTATCAGAAATCCTAGGTCAGACCCTAAAATACCGATTCCTGAACTGTTTTCCGGAGACAGGTTTAAGTTTAGGAATTTCGTGAATAATTGTAAATTGTTTTTGTCCCTGAGACCCTGTTCATCAGGAGATTCTGCTCAGCAAGTAAAAATTGTTATTTCGTTCTTACGGGGCGACCCTCAGGATTGGGCTTTTTCGCTGGCGCCAGGAGATCCGGCATTGGCTGATCTTGATGCGCTTTTTCTGGCGCTCGGTTTACTTTATGAGGAACCCAATCTTGAGATTCAGGCAGAAAAGGCCTTGCTGTCTATGTCTCAGGGGCAGGACGAGGCTGAAGTGTATTGCCAAAAATTTCGGAAATGGTCCGTGCTGACACATTGGAACGAGTGTGCACTGGCCGCTAATTTTAGAAATGGCCTTTCTGAAGCCATTAAGAATGTTATGGTGGGTTTTCCCATTCCCACAGGTCTGAATGATACTATGGCACTGGCTATTCAAATTGACCGGCGGTTGCGGGAGCGCAAAACCGCAAATTCCCTCATGGTGTTGTCTGAACAGACACCTAATTCGGTGCAATGTGATAGAAAAACCGCAAATTCCCTCATGGTGTTGTCTGAACAGACACCTGATTTAATGCAATGTGATAGAATCCTGACTAGAAATGAGCGGAAAATTCATAGACGCCGGAATGGCTTGTGCTACTACTGTGGTGATTCTACACATGTTATCTCAGCATGCTCTAAACGTATAGCTAAGGTTGTTAGTCCTGTCACCGTTGGTAATTTGCAACCTAAATTTATTCTGTCTGTAACTTTGATTTGCTCACTGTCATCTTATCCTGTCATGGCGTTTGTAGATTCAGGTGCTGCCCTGAGTCTCATGGATCTCTCATTTGCTAAGCGCTGTGGATTTACTCTTGAACCATTAGAAAATCCTATTCCTCTTAGGGGTATTGATGCTACACCATTGGCAGCAAATAAACCGCAGTATTGGACTCAGGTTACCATGTGCATGAATCCTGAACACCGCGAGGTGATACGTTTCCTGGTTTTACATAAAATGCATGATTTGGTCGTTTTAGGGCTGCCATGGTTACAGACCCATAATCCAGTCCTGGACTGGAAGGCTATGTCAGTCTCAAGTTGGGGCTGTCGTGGTATTCATGAGGATTCTCTGCCTGTGTCTATTGCTTCTTCTACGCCTTCGGAAGTTCCGGAGTATTTGTCTGATTATCAGGATGTCTTCAGTGAGTCTGAGTCCAGTGCACTGCCTCCTCATAGGGACTGTGACTGTGCTATAGATTTGATCCCAGGCAGTAAATTTCCTAAGGGAAGACTGTTTAATCTGTCAGTACCTGAACATACCGCTATGCGTTCATATATCAAGGAGTCTCTGGAAAAAGGACATATTCGTCCGTCTTCTTCCCCTCTTGGTGCGGGATTCTTTTTTGTGGCAAAAAAGGACGGATCTTTGAGACCTTGTATTGATTATCGGCTTTTAAATAAGATCACTGTCAAATTTCAGTATCCTTTACCGCTGTTGTCTGACTTGTTTGCCCGGATTAAGGGTGCCAAGTGGTTCACCAAGATAGACCTTCGTGGTGCGTACAACCTTGTGCGCATTAAGCAAGGTGATGAATGGAAAACCGCATTCAATACGCCCGAAGGTCATTTTGAGTACTTGGTGATGCCTTTTGGGCTCTCCAATGCGCCTTCAGTTTTTCAGTCCTTTATGCATGACATTTTCCGGAACTATCTGGATAAATTTTTGATTGTTTATCTGGATGATATTTTGGTTTTTTCTGATAATTGGGATTCGCATGTGGAGCAGGTCAGGTTGGTCTTTAAAATTTTGCGTGAAAATTCTTTGTTTGTCAAGGGCTCAAAGTGTCTCTTTGGTGTACAGAAGGTTCCCTTTTTGGGGTTCATTTTTTCCCCTTCTGCTGTGGAGATGGACCCAGTCAAGGTCCGAGCTATTCTTGATTGGACTCAGCCCTCGTCAGTTAAGAGTCTTCAGAAGTTCTTGGGCTTCGCTAACTTCTACCGTCGTTTTATCGCTAATTTTTCTAGCATTGTGAAACCTTTGACGGATATGACCAAGAAGGGCTCCGATGTAGCTAACTGGGCTCCTGCTGCCGTGGAGGCTTTCCAGGAGTTGAAACGCCGGTTTACTTCGGCGCCTGTTTTGTGCCAGCCTGACGTCTCACTTCCCTTTCAGGTTGAGGTGGATGCTTCGGAGATTGGGGCAGGGGCCGTTTTGTCGCAGAGAGGCCCTGGTTGCTCTGTTATGAAACCTTGTGCCTTTTTCTCTAGGAAGTTTTCGCCTGCCGAGCGAAATTATGATGTGGGCAATCGGGAGTTGTTGGCCATGAAATGGGCATTTGAGGAGTGGCGTCATTGGCTCGAGGGTGCTAAGCATCGTGTGGTGGTCTTGACTGATCACAAAAATCTGATGTATCTCGAGTCTGCTAAACGCCTTAATCCGAGACAGGCCCGCTGGTCATTGTTTTTCTCCCGCTTTGATTTTGTTGTCTCGTATTTACCAGGTTCAAAGAATGTGAAGGCCGATGCTCTTTCTAGGAGCTTTGTGCCTGATGCTCCTGGAGTCGCTGATCCTGTTGGTATTCTTAAAGATGGAGTTATCTTGTCAGCTATTTCTCCGGATCTGCGACGTGTGTTGCAGAGATTTCAGGCTGATAGGCCTGAGTCTTGTCCACCTGACAGACTGTTTGTCCCGGACAAGTGGACCAGCAGAGTCATTTCCGAGGTTCATTCCTCGGTGTTGGCAGGTCACCCGGGAATTTTTGGCACCAGAGATCTGGTGGCCAGGTCCTTTTGGTGGCCTTCCTTGTCAAGGGATGTGCGGTCATTTGTGCAGTCCTGTGGGACTTGTGCTCGAGCTAAGCCTTGCTGTTCTCATGCCAGCGGTTTGCTCTTGCCCTTGCCTGTCCCGAAGAGACCTTGGACACATATCTCCATGGATTTCATTTCTGATCTTCCGCTATCTCAGGGCATGTCCGTTATCTGGGTGATATGTGATCGCTTCTCCAAGATGGTCCATTTGGTTCCTTTGCCTAAGCTGCCTTCCTCTTCCGATCTGGTTCCTGTGTTTTTCCAGAACGTGGTTCGTTTGCACGGCATCCCTGAGAATATTGTGTCAGACAGAGGATCCCAGTTCGTTTCCAGGTTCTGGCGATCCTTTTGTAGTAGGATGGGCATTGATTTGTCGTTTTCGTCTGCTTTCCATCCTCAGACTAATGGACAGACGGAGCGAACCAATCAGACTTTGGAGGCTTATTTGTGGTGTTTTGTCTCTGCTGATCAGGACGATTGGGTGACATTCTTGCCGTTGGCTGAGTTTGCCCTTAATAATCGGGCTAGTTCCGCCACCTTGGTTTCGCCTTTTTTCTGCAACTCTGGTTTCCATCCTCGCTTTTCTTCGGGTCATGTGGAGCCTTCTGACTGTCCTGGGGTGGATTCTGTGGTGGATAGGTTGCAGCAGATCTGGAATCATGTGGTGGACAACTTGAAGTTGTCACAGGAGAAGGCTCAGCGCTTTGCCAACCGCCGCCGCGGTGTGGGTCCCCGACTACGCGTTGGGGATTTGGTGTGGCTTTCTTCCCACTTTGTTCCTATGAAGGTCTCCTCTCCCAAATTTAAACCTCGTTTTATTGGGCCTTACAAGATATTGGAAATCCTTAATCCTGTATCTTTTCGTCTGGATCTTCCTGTGTCGTTTGCTATTCACAATGTATTTCATAGGTCCTTGTTGCGGCGGTACATTGTGCCTGTAGTTCCTTCTGCTGAGCCTCCTGCTCCGGTGTTGGTTGAGGGCGAGTTGGAGTACGTGGTGGAGAAAATCTTGGATTCTCGCCTCTCCAGGCGGAGGCTTCAGTACCTGGTCAAGTGGAAGGGCTATGGTCAGGAGGATAATTCCTGGGTGGTCGCCTCTGATGTTCATGCGGCCGATTTAGTTCGTGCCTTTCATGCCGCTCATCCTGATCGCCCTGGTGGTCGTGGTGAGGGTTCGGTGACCCCTCACTAAGGGGGGGGTACTGTTGTGAATTTGCTTTTTGCTCCCTCTAGTGGTTACTAGTTTTTTGACTCTGGTTTTTCTGTCATTCCTTTTATCCGCACCTGGGTCGTTAGTTAGGGGTGTTGCTATTTAAGCTCCCTGGACCTTCAGTTCAATGCCTGGCAACGTAGTTATCAGAGCTAGTCTGCTGTGCTCTTGTCTACTGATCCTGGTTCCAGTTATATCAGCTAAGTCTGCCTTTTGCTTTTTGCTATTTGTTTTGGTTTTGTATTTTTGTCCAGCTTGTTCCAAATCTATATCCTGACCTTTACTGGAAGCTCTAGGGGGCTGGTGTTCTCCCCCCGGACCGTTAGACGGTTCGGGGGTTCTTGAATTTCCAGTGTGGATTTTGATAGGGTTTTTGTTGACCATATAATTTACCTTTCTTTATTCTGCTATCAGTAAGCGGGCCTCTCTGTGCTAAACCTGGTTCATTTCTGTGTTTGTCATTTCCTCTTACCTCACCGTCATTATTTGTGGGGGGCTTCTATCCAGCTTTGGGGTCCCCTTCTCTGGAGGCAAGAAAGGTCTTTGTTTTCCTCTACTAGGGGTAGCTAGATTCTCCGGCTGGCGCGTGTCATCTAGAATCAACGTAGGAATGATCCCCGGCTACTTCTAGTGTTGGCGTTAGGAGTAGATATATGGTCAACCCAGTTACCACTGCCCTATGAGCTGGATTTTTGTATTCTGCAGACTTCCACGTTCCTCTGAGACCCTCGCCATTGGGGTCATAACAGAACTCCCTCTGGTGGCTGTGAGTGGAGCTACTAGCCATTGAGGTGCTTTCCTCACCTGCTCCTCATTTGTTGCTAGACTGGCTTCTCTATTTAACTCCACTCAGATCGTTAGTGTATGTGTTGTGATTTTGCTTTTTGCTCCCTCTAGTGGTCATTAGTGATTTGACTCTGGAGCGTCTGTCTTTTCCTATATCCTCACCTGGGCCGTTAGTTCAGGGGCGTTGCTATATAAGCTCCCTGGACCTTCAGTTCAATGCCTGGCATCGTTGAAATCAGAGCTAATCTGTTGTGCTCTTGTCCTCTGATCCTGGTTCCTGTTTTTCAAGCTAAGTCTGCTTCTTTGCTTTTTGCTTTTGTTTTGTTTGGTATTTTTGTCCAGCTTGTTCCTATCTGTATCCTGACCTTTGCTGGAAGCTCTAGGGGGCTGGTGTTCTCCCCCCGGACCGTTAGACGGTTCGGGGGTTCTTGAATCTCCAGCGTGGATTTTTATAGGGTTTTTGTTGACCAGATAAGTTATCTTGCTATATTCTGCTATTAGTAAGCTGGCCTCTCTTTGCTGAACCTGGTTCATTTCTGTGTTTGTCATTTCCTCTTACCTCACCGTTATTATTTGTGGGGGGCTCGTATCTTGCTTTGGGGTCCCTTTCTCTGGAGGCAAGAGAGGTCTTTGTTTTCTTCTCCTAGGGGTAGTTAGATTCTCCGGCTGGCGCGAGTCATCTAGCGATCACCGTAGGCATGATCCCCGGCTACTTCTAGTGTTGGCGTTAGGAGTAGCTATTTGGTCAACCCAGTTACCACAGCCCTATGAGCTGGATTTTTGTATCTTGCAGACTTACACGTTCCTCTGAGACCCTGTCCACTGGGGTCATAACAGTATGCCAGGCCAGTATTAAATGTTTAATGCATTGCAGAAGTGGGATTATAAGAAAGAAAATTTTGAGGTTTTTTTTTCCCTCTCTCATTTTTTTTTTTTTTTTTTTTTTTCTTTTCCCCTTTACCTCTGAGTGGCTTGTGATTGCTGCAGACATGAATGTCCAGACCTTGATTACAAGTGTGGACCAGCTTGCTGCTCGTGTGCAGGGTATACAAGATTATGTTACCAGAAATCCTAGGTCTGAACCCAAGATTCCGATTCCTGAACTGTTTTCAGGAGACCGATTTAAGTTTAGGAATTTCAGGAATAATTGTAAATTATTTTTGTCCCTGAAACCTTGTTCGTCTGGAGACTCTGCTCAACAAGTAAAAATTGTTATTTCATTCTTACGGGGTGACCCTCAGGATTGGGCTTTTTCGTTGGCGCCAGGAGATCCGGCATTGGCTGATATTGATGCGTTTTTTCTGGCGCTCGGTTTACTTTATGAGGAACCCAATCTTGAGATTCAGGCAGAGAAAGCCTTGCTGGCTATGTCTCAGGGCCAGGACGAGGCTGAGGTGTATTGCCAAAAATTTCGGAAATGGTCCGTGCTGACACATTGGAACGAGTGTGCACTGGCCGCTAATTTTAGAAATGGCCTTTCTGAGGCCATTAAGAATGTTATGGTGGGTTTTCCCATTCCCACAGGTCTGAATGATACCATGTCCCTGGCTATTCAAATTGACCGGCGGTTGCGGGAGCGCAAAACCGCAAATTCCCTCATGGTGTTGTCTGAACGGACACCTGATTTGATGCAATGTGATAGAATCCTGACTAGAAATGAGAGGAAAATTCATAGACGCCGGAATGGCTTGTGCTACTACTGTGGTGATTCTACACATGTTATCTCAGCATGCTCTAAACGTATATCTAAGGTTGTTAGTCCTGTCACCGTTGGTAATTTGCAGCCTAAGTTTATTCTGTCTGTAACTTTGATTTGCTCACTGTCATCGTATCCTGTCATGGCGTTTGTAGATTCAGGTGCTGCCCTGAGTCTTATGGATCTCTCATTTGCTAAGCGCTGTGGTTTTATTCTTGAACCATTAGAAAATCCTATCCCTCTTAGGGGTATTGATGCTACGCCATTGGCAGAAAATAAGCCGCAGTATTGGACACAGGTTACCATGTGCATGACTCCTGAACACCGCGAGGTGATACGTTTTCTCGTTCTACATAAAATGCATGATTTGGTTGTTTTGGGGCTGCCATGGTTACAGACCCATAATCCAGTCCTTGACTGGAAGGCTATGTCAGTGTCTAGTTGGGGCTGTCGTGGTATTCATGAGGATTCCCTGCCTGTGTCTATTGCTTCTTCTACGCCTTCGGAAGTTCCGGAGTACTTGTCTGATTATCAGGATGTCTTTAGCGAGTCCAGGTCCAGTGCATTGCCTCCTCATAGGGAATGTGACTGTGCAATAGATTTGATTCCAGGCAGTAAATTTCCTAAGGGAAGACTGTTTAATCTGTCGATACCTGAACATACCGCTATGCGTTCATATATCAAGGAGTCTCTGGAGAAAGGACACATCCGTCCGTCTTCTTCCCCTCTTGGTGCGGGATTCTTTTTTGTGGCTAAAAAGGACGGATCTTTGAGGCCTTGTATTGACTATCGGCTTTTAAATAAGATCACTGTCAAATTTCAGTATCCTTTGCCGCTGTTGTCTGACTTGTTTGCCCGGATTAAAGGTGCCAAGTGGTTTACCAAGATAGACCTTCGTGGTGCGTACAACCTTGTGCGCATTAAGCAAGGGGATGAATGGAAAACCGCATTCAATACGCCCGAAGGTCATTTTGAGTACTTGGTGATGCCTTTTGGGCTCTCTAATGCCCCTTCAGTTTTTCAGTCCTTTATGCATGACATTTTCCGGAACTATCTGGATAAATTTCTGATCGTTTATCTGGATGATATTCTGTTTTTTTCTGATAATTGGGACTCGCATGTGGAGCAGGTCAGGATGGTCTTTAAAATTTTGCGTGAAAATTCTTTGTTTGTCAAGGGCTCAAAGTGTCTTTTTGGTGTACAGAAGGTTCCCTTTTTGGGGTTCATTTTTTCCCCTTCTGCTGTGGAGATGAACCCAGTCAAGGTCCGAGCTATTCTTGATTGGACTCAGCCCTCGTCAGTTAAGAGTCTTCAGAAGTTCTTGGGTTTCGCTAACTTCTACCGTCGTTTTATCGCTAACTTTTCTAGCATTGTGAAACCTTTGACGGATATGACCAAGAAGGGCTCCGATGTGGTTAATTGGGCTCCTGCTGCCGTGGAGGCTTTCCAGGAGTTGAAACGTCGGTTTACTTCGGCGCCTGTTTTGTGCCAGCCTGATGTCTCGCTTCCCTTTCAAGTTGAGGTGGATGCTTCAGAGATTGGAGCAGGGGCCGTTTTGTCGCAGAGAGGCCCTGGTTGCTCTGTTATGAGACCTTGCGCCTTTTTCTCTAGGAAGTTTTCGCCTGCGGAGCGAAATTATGATGTGGGCAATCGGGAGTTGTTGGCCATGAAATGGGCATTTGAGAAGTGGCGTCATTGGCTCGAGGGTGCTAAGCATCGTGTGGTGGTCTTGACTGATCACAAAAATCTGATGTATCTCGAGTCTGCTAAACGCCTGAATCCTAGACAGGCCCGCTGGTCATTGTTTTTCTCCCGATTTGACTTTGTTGTCTCGTATTTACCAGGTTCAAAGAATGTGAAGGCCGATGCTCTGTCTAGGAGCTTTGTGCCTGATGCTCCTGGAGTCGCTGAACCTGTTGGTATTCTTAAGGATGGTATTATCTTGTCAGCTATTTCTCCAGATCTGCGACTTGTGTTGCAGAGATTTCAGGCTGATAGGCCTGATTCTTGTCCACCTGACAGACTGTTTGTGCCTGATAAGTGGACCAGCAGAGTCATTTCCGAGGTTCATTCCTCGGTGTTGGCAGGTCACCCAGGAATTTTTGGCACCAGAGATCTGGTGGCCAGATCCTTTTGGTGGCCTTCCTTGTCTAGGGATGTGCGGTCATTTGTACAGTCCTGTGGGACTTGTGCTCGAGCTAAGCCTTGCTGTTCTCGTGCCAGCGGGTTGCTCTTGCCCTTGCCTGTCCCTAAGAGACCTTGGACACATATCTCCATGGATTTCATTTCTGATCTTCCGGTGTCTCAGGGCATGTCTGTTATCTGGGTGATATGTGATCGCTTCTCCAAGATGGTCCATTTGGTTCCTTTGCCTAAACTGCCTTCCTCTTCCGATCTGGTGCCTGTGTTTTTCCAGAACGTGGTTCGTTTGCACGGCATCCCTGAGAATATTGTGTCAGACAGAGGATCCCAGTTCGTTTCCAGATTCTGGCGATCCTTTTGTAGTAGGATGGGCATTGACTTGTCGTTTTCGTCTGCTTTCCATCCTCAGACTAATGGACAGACGGAGCGATCTAATCAGACTTTGGAGGCTTATTTGAGGTGTTTTGTCTCTGCTGATCAGGACGATTGGGTGACCTTCTTGCCGTTAGCTGAGTTTGCCCTTAATAATCGGGCTAGTTCCGCCACCTTGGTTTTGCCGTTTTTCTGCAACTCTGGTTTCCACCCTCGTTTTTCTTCGGGTCATGTGGAACCTTCTGACTGCCCTGGGGTGGATTCTGTGGTGGATAGGTTGCAGCGGATCTGGAATCTTGTGGTGGACAACTTGAAGTTGTCACAGGAGAGGGCTCAGCGCTTTGCCAACCGCCGCCGCGGTGTGGGTCCCCGACTACGTGTTGGGGATTTGGTGTGGCTTTCTTCCCGCTTTGTTCCTATGAAGGTTTCCTCTCCCAAATTTAAACCTCGTTTTATTGGTCCTTACAAGATATTGGAAATTCTTAATCCTGTATCCTTTCGCCTGGATCTACCTGTGTCGTTTGCTATCCACAACGTGTTTCATAGGTCCTTGTTGCGGCGGTACGTTGTGCCTGTGGTTCCTTCTGCTGAGCCTCCTGCTCCGGTGTTGGTTGAGGGCGAGTTGGAGTACGTGGTGGAGAAGATCTTGGATTCCCGTCTCTCCAGGCGGAGGCTTCAGTACCTGGTCAAGTGGAAGGGCTATGGTCAGGAAGATAATTCCTGGGTGGTCGCCTCTGATGTTCATGCGGCCGATTTAGTTCGTGCCTTTCACGCCGCTCATCCTGATCGCCCTGGTGGTTGTGGTGAGGGTTCGGTGACCCCTCACTAAGGGGGGGGTACTGTTGTGATTTTGCTTTTTGCTCCCTCTAGTGGTCATTAGTGATTTGACTCTGGAGCGTCTGTCTTTTCCTATATCCTCACCTGGGCCGTTAGTTCAGGGGCGTTGCTATATAAGCTCCCTGGACCTTCAGTTCAATGCCTGGCATCGTTGAAATCAGAGCTAATCTGTTGTGCTCTTGTCCTCTGATCCTGGTTCCTGTTTTTCAAGCTAAGTCTGCTTCTTTGCTTTTTGCTTTTGTTTTGTTTGGTATTTTTGTCCAGCTTGTTCCTATCTTTATCCTGACATTTGCTGGAAGCTCTAGGGGGCTGGTGTTCTCCCCCCGGACCGTTAGACGGTTCGGGGGTTCTTGAATCTCCAGCGTGGATTTTTATAGGGTTTTTGTTGACCAGATAAGTTATCTTGCTATATTCTGCTATTAGTAAGCTGGCCTCTCTTTGCTGAACCTGGTTCATTTCTGTGTTTGTCATTTCCTCTTACCTCACCGTTATTATTTGTGGGGGGCTCGTATCTTGCTTTGGGGTCCCTTTCTCTGGAGGCAAGAGAGGTCTTTGTTTTCTTCTCCTAGGGGTAGTTAGATTCTCCGGCTGGCGCGAGTCATCTAGCGATCACCGTAGGCATGATCCCCGGCTACTTCTAGTGTTGGCGTTAGGAGTAGCTATTTGGTCAACCCAGTTACCACAGCCCTATGAGCTGGATTTTTGTATCTTGCAGACTTACACGTTCCTCTGAGACCCTGTCCACTGGGGTCATAACATGTATGCCAGCTGTCGATGTCTTCGCATTGGTTCAGATCTCTCTGGGACCTTTCTGAGGACCTGTCTATTCCAGCGAAGCTAAGTTCCTGCTTGTTTATTTTTTGCTCATTGATTTCTTGCTAAAATTCTAGTCCAGCTTGCAACCATGATATTTCCTTGCTAGTTGGAAGCTCTGGGGGTGCAGAGTGGCACCACCGCACCGTGAGTCGGTGCGGGGGTCTTTTTGCACACTCTGTGTGGTTATTTGTAGTTTTTTGTGTTGACCGCAAAGATCTCTTTCCTATCCTCAATCTGTTTAGTTAGACTGGCCTCCTTTGCTGAAACCTATTTCATTCCTGTGTTTGTATATTCCTCTTAACTCACAGTTAATACTTGTGGGGGGCTGCCTTTACCTTTGGGGAATTTCTCTGAGGCAAGGTGAGGCTTTGTTTCCTATCTTTAGGGGTAGTTAGCTCTTAGGCTGTGAAGAGGGTGCACCTAACCACCAGGTCCATAACAGTTTTCAGCAGTTTCTTTATCATCAGAGGCAGGATTACAATGACAGGTAATGCCTCTATACACTGCTGATAACCAAGGATCCATCATTCACAATAGGTGATGTCACAGCTCACCTCCTCCTGTACAATGACTGATAACACCTCTATATACAGTAGATAACACAGGATCCACCATTCACAATATATGATGTCACAGCTCACCTCCTCCTCCTGTACAATGACTGATAACACCTCTGTATACAGTAGATAACACAGGATCCACCATTCACAATAGGTGATATCACAGCTCACCTCCTCCTCCTGTACAATGACTGATAACACCTCCATATACAGTAGATAACACAGGATCCACCATTCACAATAGGTGATATCACAGCTCACCTCCCCCTCCTATACAATGACTGATAACACCTCTATATAGAGTAGATAACACAGGATCCACCATTCACAATAGGTGATGTCACAGCTCACCTCCTCCTCCTGTACAATGACTGATAAGATAACACCTCTATATACAGCAGATAATACAAAATTCACCAATCACAATAGGTGTCACGAATCATTAAGGTATTCATGGCAGCTCTGGGTCTGCTGTAATTTAAATGTTGCATTTGCTTTTGTTCCAGCAAGAGTTAATGTCTGTCTCTTGCTTGCTGTTCTTTTAGGCTGGTCAGCTGATGTTAGTTGGTAACCACTCCCACTTTCCTTTAAATGGTCACATGACCCACCAGCTGATCGTTGGTAATAGAGTTCTTCTATGCAGACCAGTTAGCGGTGTGGAGCTCGTCTGTGACGGTGGTGTTGGTGCTGTGGGAGTTCTGTTATTGTGGTGCCACTTTCTCTGCTGCTTTAGAGCTTAGTAGCAGAGCCGGAGCTGAGTATTTCCCTTTGTGTCTGCCCCATGTTTGTCTCTTCCCCTGTGTGTTACCATCTGCAGTGGCGAGGCTAGCCTCCTTGCCAGCCAGTGCACTAGCCAGGGTTCATAGAGGTGACAGTCAGAGACTAGCATGTGACGGCGGCGGGGGGAAGCACTCGCTTAGGGCGTTAGGGAAGCTAAGGGACAGGCATAGATTGGTGTTCAGAGGTGTCCCATCTCTTGCTCCATACCGTTAGGGCCTTCCTCTCCCTTTTCATCCCATTGAATTTATTTGCTGTGTTGACCCGAGTCTGTGCGTGACAATAAGGGATGTCACGCTCCCCTCTTTTCACAATGACCTTTGCACACATTCATTAGATTCCTTAATGATAAGGGGTCGGTGTGTTAGAAGTCGAGTTCCCTCCGCTGCACAGGGGGCATCTCGAACCACCTCCGCTGCGGTCTCCCATTCTTCTCCAGCCGCAGTGGAGTCTGCTCAGCGGAGACGTCGGTCCCAGTGTCTGGCTCGGGCAGATACTCTGTGCTTGGCTGCTGCTAATCTTCCAGGCTCAGCCATTGTAGCCAGTACTGGTCAGCGGCGAGCAGACGTCTCTGGGACTAAGTCCTGCTTTTCCCCTTCTGAGCATGCCCAAAGGAAGCCTTCTCATTGGAGGTCGGGGGTCACACGCTCATGTCCTGTAGCAGCTCCCATTGGTCCTCTAGGAAGGTCCTTGTCTGCTGCAGCTATAAAAGGTTCGCATGGCCGCAGGGCCATGCGCTAGTATCAGCTTATGTTATGAGCTTTGCTATTTGGTGGTCATGTCTGCTTGTGGTCAGGTTCGGCTGAAATGAGCCCCTAAAATACCGGCACCTCCAGTGAGGAGTTTTGTGTGTTTGAAGTCAGGGCAGGCGTATAGCCACTAGAATTCCCGCTCCACTGGAGAGGAGTTGTTTGTGTGTTTAGCTGACTGCATGACCATTAATTGCTTTCTGCTCTGTTAGGTAGCTGTGTTCCTCTGTGAGGTTAACAGGGCATAGCGTTTTCCTATCTAGGTGACTCTGTGAAGTAACAGAGTTCGCTTATACCGCCATATAGTGCCGCCAATTGCTAGCAGCAGGTTCCTCTCCTGCAAGGTGGACCCCGGGCTGCGAACGCACCTTTAATAACATATATATATATTTGGTGCGTTCTGCCAGCTCTAACACGGTGTCTGACCATTAACGTACATGTGCATTTCCTGAAACCACAGGAAGTTAGTTTCTTAAATACCCTAGTGGCCGGTGTGAGAATAGCAAGATTTTTTATTTACTAGGATTATTATTTACTTGGTTCCTATTTGACTAGGATTGTGATATGAAAAAAAGACATAGTCAAAAATATTTTAAAAATACATTTAACCCAAAAACCTGAGTTAAAGAAATAATTTTCTGACAATAACTTCCCTTTAAACACAGCGAGCTGTAGAATTGGAGCATCCGCATCATTTTACTGGGGCCTATTGTTTTTCTACTGTATATGTTGGGCATAATAATTCCCTGCTGTATGTCTCTGTGAGAAGAGATCTGCTTAGTGCAGGGATTTCGAGGATTATTTCATTTAATTATTTGCGATAGATTCAATTATCGGCCAGAGATAAGCACATTTCCTCCATTTTATTCCTCTTATTAAACCAAACAGGGGTCAAAGGTTTTGCTTCTAATATCCATCCATGCTGTAGCTCGAGCAAATGTAGCACATGAAAAAGAAAACAATAAACAACCGCTTACATACACCATCAATACACACAAATACGGTAGTTTTTGTTTAGATTTTTCTCTCGGGTGTAAATGATAAGAAAGCCTAGTGAGAATAACAGTAAAGATATGTGTTGTGTATGTATATACTGTGACAAAGTCACTGGTAAAGTGCTGGGTGGGAGATATGTGTCACTAAGCATAATGGCATTAGTGATATAAAACCCAGAGTTCTTTCCTCCAGCACACTAAGTACCGTGAGGGGTTAAGCTAACTTATATAATGGGCTGGCTTTTATGTGGACATCCATAGGGCAGGTGGGAGGATGTCCACCTTTTCTCCACCTCAGGGTGTGGTCTGGGGCTTAAATAGCTGGACTCCAGAAGCAGTCTTGGTTCAGCAGGGCTGGAGAGAGGATCTCCAGAGGTTTGTGTCCTGAGGAGGACAGACTGAAGCTGTGTTGCTCCAGAGTGGGCAGCTCCCCGTAAATGTATGGACTTTGTACAGCATTTTTGTCTTCTTTGTTGTTTTCTTGTTTTTGCTGAAGGGCTGTGGTTTACTTTCCCCTTCTTGTTGATTTATGCCGCCATATAATAAACCAATCGAATATTTAAAGAGACAGTGTTCCTGTTTCCTACCTCCTTGTACCGATGAGTGAATTGAACTATCACAATATATACATATATGTATAATTTTTTTTTCTATTATTAAGCTACCTATATATATGCATATATATATATATATATATATATATATATATATATATATATATATATATGTATCAGTAATAAAAATGCAAAAAAATAAAATAACAATAAAATAATGAAAATGAAATAATAATTTCTGTAAATGTAAGTATTTGAGATGACTTCTTACCTTGCCTAGGAACACAAGAAAGGTAAATTACTAACCCAGTATTTCTACCCTCCCCTCCCATTCATTAGTAGAATATTTATTTAGGGTCTGTAACCTTTGTGCCATCGATTTCTTGGCTTGTGACCATCACAAATTTTGCTACTAGTCATGGAGAAGATTTTATTGCATTGTTATTATCTCACTTTTGACTTGCTATGTTGTCATTGTGTTTTGGTTTTATTTGAGTACTATATGGCGGTATTCATATTGTATTGCTTTTTACTACGGAATATTATCTTTGCACTGCATTATATGGGTGCACTGTACAGTATTATTATTTATGTCACTATATGACCACGGTGTATGGCGCTAATAATTATTGTAGGTAATGTACGGTATGGTTATTTCAACGTTGTTGGCACCTGGTCTCACGTGTGTTGCCAAATAAACACCTCCTGACCTTCCGGGTATCCTCCCTGCTGTCATGTGCCGTACTCTATATATAGCTGCCACAGTCGGATTTCATTTTTGGCGCACATAGGACTTAAGTCTCAGGGGACTGGTACCTTAACAACTATAATGACCCCTTGCCATTATTTTTTTCTTCAATATTTTCTTGTTTTTTTTTTTACTATTTCCCTCCAAGTACTGTGACTTTTTATTTATTTTTTATTTTCTTTACAATATGTGTTGCAATCTACAAAATATATATATTTTCGGTTCTATAAAAAGAATTGTATCAGTTCTAAAAAATATATATTTTAATATTTTAATAAGCGGCATAACTGGAAGCCCAATGCAAAGTCTCCCAGCAGGACCCCCAAATATCAAGGGGCTTTAATATGCCCTCCCCCCGACTATGACACCAATTTCTGCGCCCACTACAGTTATGCCCCATGGTTTTAAAAACAAATTGTGTGGAAATTGTGAAATTGAGGCTTTTTTAAAAAATATCTAGAATCATCAAGGTGAGATTATTTGAAAACGTTATTGCAGTATTAAATGCAGGAGCTAGATTGCAGTAGTATATTGGATGTACACTAGGTGACAATATCGTCTTGGCACTATATGTCAGTATTATGTGTGCTGCAAATATAAAAGAAGTGCGGAGGCTCCTACCACCCTTACTGTGGCCAGTATTCCTGTAAACTGCTGCAGTACTATGTAAGCTCTACATTGTGCGGTAGTATTGCTTTGGCACTATTTCTCAGTATTATGTGTGTGATGTTCTGCTCCCGTTTTTGCTCGGGGCCACATATTCTATAACATTGACCAAGTGTGGATTTGGAATCTATGTGTCTCTAATCACTGCAGTGCTATGTGGAATGTACAGTGTGCGGTAGTATTATCTTGTCAGTATGTGTCAGTATTATGTGTCCACCATTGACCAGTGCAGCCATCTTTGCTTTGTACGACTTCTCACGTACGGTATCCATGTGATATGACATCAGTAGTCTGGGAGCAGCGATGTCGCGGCTTCAGTTCATCCTTGAAACTTAGTATTATAAAATCGGACACAATTGAGCGTTCTGGTGAGAATTTCCCTCCGCGCTCTCAAGAGTTTTCATCGAGGAAGCGCTTTGTTCTAATTAACTAATTACAATTCCAAAAGCCCTGACTCATGGAGATAAAGTAGAGTCTGGAGCTCAAGGTCACGCGGAGTGGAAGGCAAGGAGCGCCAAGAAGAGATTACTGAGCCATGACATTGTCAGCACAGACGTCCACCGGCGGCTCCGGCTCACCTTGTCATCACAGATAAAAGGCCGCAATTTGTAATGTTCTCCTCACTTACAGCCCATTACAGGGGGAACGTCCCATTATATCCGGAGCAAACGGAACAGTCATATTGGATGAACATTGGGGGCTACAGTCACCGTTATATTTACTGGTTCTAACAAATAGAATTACATAGATAGATAATAGATAGATAATACATAGATAATAGATAGATAATAGATAATAGATAGATAATAGATAGATAGATAGATAGATAGATAGATAATAGATAGATGATAGATAGATAGATATATAGATGATAGATAGATAGATAGATGATAGATAATAGATAGATAATAGATAGATAATAGATTATAGATAAAGAGAATTTATCAGTGGGATCAATTCTGCTCAGCTGTCTTTATAGACATGTAGGTCATTGAAAGTTGAATAAAATGACACTTTGATATCTGCAATCTGATGTTTCATTGTAGAGAAATCCACATTTTTCTTAATATGTAAATGAGCTGTTAATATCTCTAGGCAGGACATCGCTCTCCCCGAGAGTCTGCCTCCAGCGCTTATTGTAAATGACCCAGAGACATGTAATGACTGACCGCCTGCTCTCCTGATCTACATGTCTCATACTTGTAACGCCCCTTTCATTTACAATAATCTCTGGAGGCAGATTCTCGGAGAGATCTATGTCCGGCCCATAGATCTTAACAGATCATTTTTTTATGACCCATATAGACGGCTGAGGAGGGACGATCTTACTGACAGGTTAAAGTTAAAGAGAAAGATATCAGCTAGATACAGGATAGTTATTATAGATGAGGTCGATTATATTCCATCCAATGGGTGAATAAATTACAGTTCTTCTGCGTTTTGCCGGTATTACTGCCCCGCCGGCCTCTCGGTGGCTTTTGTCCTGACATGTCCATGCTGTGGTGCCCGTGCATCGGGGCCTCCGGACCAGACCCCTCTCCTGGCAGATGGCCGGATTCATTGTGCCATTTTATTCCTGAGAATTGATATTTCTCAGCAGTGCAGGGTGACAGCAGCGAATATCATCAATCTGCCTGATCGCAAACATGTGGTCATCGGAGGACGAGGATCGAGCGTCCTGACTCTACAGATACAATGGCTCACAGGTGACAGCTCTCTCGCCAGCCCTTGTGTTCTCAGTGACACTGATGTGTGGACCCAGGGTCATGAGGACAAATGGGATAAACATCTCCTCAACGGCGCCTCAGAGGGTGTGATAGCCTCTATGTTGTGTATCTTATTTACTCAGTTACATAAACATGAACGTCAGTTAATTACTGCACACGGCGACTCAATAGCATATAACTAGCATGGGAGAAACAAGAGTCAAAAAACTAGCCAAAAAAGTGACATGAAATTATATTTATTAATGATTCATTATCCACTAAAAAACATCATATAAAATAGTACAACGTTTGTAAACAGTGACTAAATCCAAAGTGCAACCAGTGCTCCAGGTTCACAGGACGGGACAATAGTATCCAAATTATTGCGGTGACAGTAACTTATAGCCTCTGCATATATGCAATTAGTTCTGATGCGTGCTAAAATGTATACCGTAGTGGCGCAATATCACCAACCATATAACACATCATTCGAGCCCCAACGCGCGTTTCGCATTCGTATGTGACCGCTTCCTCAGGGGGTCACATACGAACACGAAACGCGCGTTGGGGCACGAATCCAGAATCCGAACGGGCCACTACGGACATCTATGGGTAATTAATCCCCTTAGTTTTGTTACCAATATGTTACATATTGCGGGATGTCAGTGTATGATGTGTTATATGGTTGGTGATATTGCGCCACTACGGTATACATTTTAGCACGCATCAGAACTAATTGCATATATGCAGAGGCTATAAGTTACTGTCACCGCAATAATTTGGATACTATTGTCCCGTCCTGTGAACCTGGAGCACTGGTTGCACTTTGGATTTAGTCACTGTTTACAAACGTTGTACTATTTTATATGATGTTTTTTAGTGGATAATGAATCATTAATAAATATAATTTCATGTCACTTTTTTGGCTAGTTTTTTGACTCTTGTTTCTCCCATGCTAGTTATCTTATTTACTGAGTGTATCTATACTATATGGAGAGAAGTAAGTGCCCCCCACATCCTCCTCCAGAAGCTTTTCTGACCTCCCTTTTGACTTCTATATACATTAATATGGAGTCGTCTTCTGCAGATATAACGGCTCTCGCTCTTCTGGGAAGAATTTCTACAATATTTTAGAGGCATCTGTGGAAATTTTTGTCCCTTCATCCTGAAGATCATTTGTGGGGTCAGACCATGATATTGGGGGAGGTCGGGTTTACAGTCTCCAGTCTAGGTGGGGCGGAGGTCCGGGCTCATGTTCTCCTCCCCCCATGACTGTATGGACCTTGTGCACTGAGCACAGTCATGGGGGGCAGATAGGGGTCTTCCCCAAACTGTTCCCTCAAAGCTAAAGCTGCAATTGTCCACAATGTCATGTGCTGAAAATAAAGATTTCCCATCATTGGAGCTGAGGGTCCGAGGCCGCCCCCTGATAACAGCACATAGTATTATACTCCTCCACCATCTGTACAGGGGGCACAATGCAGTCAGGGGGGAACGTAATCCTGGAATCACCAAACCCAGACTCCTCCATCAGACGCAGATAGAGAAGTGGGATCCGTCACTGCACAGAACACGTCTCCTCCAGAGTCCAGTGGTGGCGGCTTTACACCGCTCCACCCGATGCTTGGCATTGTGCTTGGTGATATACGGCTGCATGCAGCTGCTCGGCCATGAAGCTCTCGGCGGGGGCGCATTATTTGTAATGATGGAGCTCTTGGCTCTGTAGTTATGGGGTCAGCAGAGCAGTGGTGACTTTTATGCCGTCTGCTCCTCTGTACTCGGCCCCCCGCTCCCCCGGTGGCTCCTATTACAGGACCTATGGTATTAGTGAGCCCTGGACTACCGGACGTTCTGTCACAAGGTAGTATAGGCAGACGGCATAATCGGGGGTCATGTGTTAAACATGGAGGGCAATGGGGCCAGAGGTTATGCACATGTTATGAATGAGAAACTTGAACCCAATGAGGACGTGGGTTCCAATACTTTTCTTAATATAGTGTCTATCTAATATCTTTGGGGTTCCTTCCTTCCTTCTGTAGGGGGATGGGCACATTGCCCCCTGAGAAGCCTTCACGTAATGTTGTGCAGTGTAAGGTGTAGTGTGCACTGTGTGATACCTAATGTTATGGGATGTTAAGTATAATGGCCACAAGATGGTAATAACGTGGTTATATTCTGCCCAGCAACAGTGAGTGGGGTAAGATACAGTTTAGCCCAGAGAGGGAGGGTCTGTGCAGCGGGATCACAAAGGACTTCCTGGCAGTTAGAAAGCGCCCAGAGGGTGCAGAGTAAAGACCCCCGGTGGGGGGAGTGTTGCTTGCAGTGGGTGTCCTTGTGGCAAGAGGAGAATTACCGGAGCAAATAGTAAGAGAATGAAAGAGAAGAGACGTGAGTAGCAGTCCGGAATCGGGACAGAGAGAGAGATAGACTATAAGGGCCGGGGGCAGGAAGCCTACCAGGACGGTACGGAGCCTTCGTCAGAGGGGTAATGGAAGGCAAAAGTAAAGAGTAGCAAAAGAAAGAGAATACGTATATTATTGTAGGTACTAAGCATCTACAGAAGAGAAAGTCAAGTGTCGCCATATTGGGACACATCCTGTCCTATGGAGAAATCACAGGATGCATTGCTACAGGATGGAGTCTGACTCTGGTGGAATGGAAACTGAAAGTATCTGTAAGGGCCGTACCATGACACCTCGACCCATGCAGTCCCCACAGAGTAAAAGGGGCCGTACCGTTACACCTCGACCCATGCAATCCCCACAGAGGAAAAGGGGCCGTACCGTTACACCTCGACCCGTGCAGTCCCCACAGAGTAAAAGGGGCCGTACCATTACACCTCGACCCGTGCAGTCCCCACAGAGGAAAAGGGGCCGTACCATTACACCTCGACTCATGCGGTCCCCACAGAGGAAAAGGGGCCGTACCATGACACCTCGACTCATGCGGTCCCCACAGAGAAAAAGGGGCTGTACCATTACACCTCGACCCGTGCAGTCCCCACAGAGGAAAAGGGGCCGTACCATGACACCTCGACTCATGCGGTCCCCACAGAGAAAAAGGGGCCATACCATTACACCTCGACCCGTGCAGTCCCCACAGAGGAAAAGGGGCCGTACCATTACACCTCGACACGTGCAGTCCCCACAGAGGAAAAGGGGCCGTACCGTTACACCTCGACCCATGCAATCCCCACAGAGGAAAAGGGGCCGTACCGTTACACCTCGACCCGTGCAGTCCCCACAGAGTAAAAGGGGCCGTACCATTACACCTCGACCCGTGCAGTCCCCACAGAGGAAAAGGGGCCGTACCATTACACCTCGACTCATGCGGTCCCCACAGAGGAAAAGGGGCCGTACCATGACACCTCGACTCATGCGGTCCCCACAGAGAAAAAGGGGCTGTACCATTACACCTCGACCCGTGCAGTCCCCACAGAGGAAAAGGGGCCGTACCATGACACCTCGACTCATGCGGTCCCCACAGAGAAAAAGGGGCCATACCATTACACCTCGACCCGTGCAGTCCCCACAGAGGAAAAGGGGCCGTACCATTACACCTCGACACGTGCAGTCCCCACAGAGCAAAAGGGGCCATACCGTTACACCTCGACCCGTGTGATCCCCACAGATGAAAAGGGGCTGTATGGTTGCACCTCGACGTGTGCGGTTCCCACAGAGGAAAAGGGGCTGTACTGTTACAACTCGACGCATGCGGTCCCCACAGATGAAAAAGGGCCATACCATTACACCTCGATGCGTGACGTCCCCACAAAGAAAAATGGGTCATTTGTTACACTTCGACCCGTGTGGTCCCCACTGAGGAAAAGAGGCCATAATGTTGCACATCGACCTGTGTGGTCCCCACAGAGGAAAATGGATACTCCAAAGATAATGTTGTGGGCTGTGCAAAGAGTTGAGGAAGTAAGCGAAAAAGATAGTTCATACCAAGTTATTCTTCAGTAAATAATCTTATATGGTGGTCTCCTTTCATGAACCGGTTAACATCTGGTCCTGGCAAACCAGCGTCATCGGTTACATGCTGCCTGCATTGACGTACCGCCCCTATGACACAAGTCCTCACACCCAGCCAGGACCCCACTTTCATGTAATGTGGCGGCACGCAGTAGACGAGTACCTCTCCCACGGTTACCGTCCCGCGCCATGTTACACATCTAGCTATGTATTTTTGGAATCTGGAGCAGTAGCCTCAGTTTTTCCATCTACCATACCATATCCAGAATCCCCGGGTTGTGGCAGCAGAATCTCGCTTTGATTAAGAGTCGTCCCCTCTCAGCCGTAGCGAAGCCGTAAACCGAAGGTCAGATTCTTCACTTTCACCAAAGGGAAATCATTAAACTCTGCAATAAATATTTACAACTATTATTTTTCAGCTGCAGTAAATGACACACAGTAATACATAGCGGAGCAGAATGTGCGCCCCTCACCGTCGCCGGCCGCCCTCGCCCCCGGCGGTTACATAAATATACTTTGTATCATTTCCGCGCAGTAGAAACCTTCATTCCGCAGCTTCACCTCCTATAAATGGACGTTTATGGCTTTGTGTAAGGAACGCTCCGGGGTCTCTATTACGGCCTTATCGGGGGCAAATAAAAACCCGGAGAATCTTAACACCTTCAAAAAAGTTCTGTAAATCAGATACATTTAATTAAATAAGTGAATTTAATAATTTAAAAAATAAGTCCCTTTCTTATCAGGCTGCAAATTATGTATGTGCCCCCTAGATGTCCCTTAGTGCAAAACTAATTACAGCATTTGTATAAGGTTTAGAAAACATAAACGCTGTTCAGGTCCCGGGTCCGGATCCTTGTCTCTTTATGGAGGGCGTTTCTATCTGGAGGACATGTCCTGTCCTGTATGATACACACAGCTCATTAATATGAATGAGCACCTTGTAATACTCCATTTCTCCTGTGGGGGAGCTGCTGGGAAACTGAACAGTTAGTGCCAGATTTTCTATAAGATTGCAGTGAATCACAGTGGTGACTCCAGCAGGAGGTCACCTCTCCTAGCCAGGAAAAATTATCTACAGCAGAGGACCTCTCTAAGCCAAGCAAATGTCTGTCATGTTAGTCCGGGGTCACACTAGAGAGGAATACAGACGAGAGAGAGGCGCAAAAACAACACATTGCACACGGACCAATGTTTCTCTATGGGCAGCTTCCATCAGCCATATATTTCTCGGCTGTATTTTACAGGCTGAGAAAATCGTAGCATGCTGCGATTGTCAGTGTATTTCGCAAAAAATCCGCCAATGAAAGTCTATGGGGGCGAGAAAAATAAGGATTACAGACGGACCATCAGTGGGACTTGCGAGAGATACGCAGCGGTGTTCTATAGAAAAGCCGGCAATTCAGTGCGGTGTACAGTAAAATCACACTGACAGGTTAGAACAGAATAGGTAGAATAAATGTCTACACATAGAATAGGTACAGTGCCTACAAGTAGTATTCAACCCCCTGCAGATTTAGCAGGTTTACACATTTGGAATTAACTTGGCATTGTGACATTTGGACTGTAGATCAGCCTGGAAGTGTGAAATGCACTGCAGCAAAAAAGAATGTTATTTCTTTGTTTATTTTTTTTTTAAATTGTGAAAAGTCTTTTCAGAGGGTCATTTATTATTCAACCCCTCAACCCACCAGAATTCTGTTTGGTTCCCCTAAAGTATTAAGAAGTAGTTCAGGCACAAAGAACAATGAGCTTCACATGTTTGGATTAATTATCTCTTTTTCCAGCCTTTTCTGACTATTTAACAGCACTCAAACATGGTCAACATGGGAAAGACAAAGGAGCATTCCAAGGCCATCAGAGACAAGATCGTGGAGGGTCACAAGGCTGGCAAGGGGTACAAAACCCTTTCCAAGGAGTTGGGCCTACCTGTCTCCACTGATGGGAGCATCATCCGGAAGTGGAAGGCTTATGGAACTACTGTTAGCCTTCCACGGCCTGGACAGCCTTTGAAAGTTTCCTCCCGTGCCGAGGCCAGGCTTGGCTGAAGAGTCAAGGCTAACCCAAGGACAACAAGGAAGGAGCTCCGGGAAGATCTCATGGCAGTGGGGACATTGGTTTCAGTCAATACCATAAGTAACGTACTCCACCGCAATGGTCTCCGTTCCAGACGAGCCCGTAAGGTACCTTTACTTTCAAAGCATCATGTCAAGGCTCGTCTACAGTTTGCTCATGATCACTTGGAGGACTCAGACTGACTGGTTCAAGGTTCTCTGGTCTGATGAGACCAAGATTGAGATCTTTGGTGCCAACCACACACGTGACGTTTGGAGACTGGATGGCACTGCATACGACCCCAAGAATACCATCCCTACAGTCAAGCATGGTGGTGGCAGCATCGTGCTGTGGGGCTGTTTCTCAGCCAAGGGGCCTGGCCATCTGGTCCGCATCCATGGGAAGATGGATAGCACGGCCTACCTGGAGATTTTGGCCAAGAACCTCCGCTCCTCCATCAAGGATCTTAAGATGGGTCGTCATTTCATCTTCCAACAAGACAACGACCCAAAGCACACAGCCAAGAAAACCAAGGCCTGGTTCAAGAGGCAAAAAATCAAGGTGTTGCAGTGGCCTAGTCAGTCTCCTGACCTTAACACAATTGAAAACTTGTGGAAGGAGCTCAAGATTAAAGTCCACATGAGACACCCAAAGAACCTAGATAACTTGGAGAAGATCTGCATGGAGGAGTGGGCCAAGATAACTCCAGAGACCTGTGCCGGCCTGATCAGGTCTTAGAAAAGATGATTATTTGCTGAAATTGCAAACAAAGGTTATTCCACAAATTATTAAACCTAGGGGTTGAATAATAATTGACCCACACTTTTATGTTTAAAATTTATAAAAATTTAACTGAGCAACAAAACTTTTTGGTTTGTAAGATTTATGCATCTATTAATAAATCCTGCTCTTGTTTGAAGTTTGAAGGCTCTAACTTATTTGCATCTTATTAAACCTGCTAAATCTGCAGGGGGTTGAATACTACTTGTAGGCACTGTATATATATATATATATATATATATATATATATATATATATATATATATATATATATTTATTTATATATATATATATTTATATATATACGTCATTGACACACACATATATATATATATGGAGCGCCCCCACACCGCCGCAGGGCCGAGGGGTACCCGCATACCTCCCAACCGTCCCGATTTCAGCGGGACAGTCCCGCTTTGGCACCGGGGTCCCGCTGTCCCGCTTCGGGCATTTAAAATCCCGAATTTGCGGCCGCCGGTGAAGCCCCGCCCACTTCCGGGACGTAGAGACGATTAGGACTAGTCCCGCACTCCGGGCGGGGTCAGTGACGTAAGCGGCCGGCATGATCACACTCTGCAGCCTTTGTTTAGTAAATCTGGGCCAGGAGATCGGGGAAGGAGGGACCAGCTGCGTGCGCGGCGCCGACTCCAGCCTGGTGTCTCCCCCACCACGCACCGCAACGCGCATGCGCGGGAATCTGTGGTACCCGATGCTGACTGGCGCAGAGTCTGGTCCTTGTGTCACTCGGAGGCTGCAGCGGCATGTGAGGGGGAGGGAGGCGGTCATCATTACCGGCACACACCGGCATGCATTGTGTATGGCGGATAAGGGGCGGCAGGGAGAAGCCTGCAAACCAGATAGTGCAGTGTGTCCATGCACCTCTCCATCCACAGGTCTGTAACACCTCTAACAGTGCCAGCCAGCACCCTCCTAGTGCCAACCTGGCTGTGGGTGTGTGTGTGTGTGATGGCTGGGTGTGTGTGTGATGGCTGGGTGTGTGTGTGTGTGATGGCTGGGTGTGTGTGTGTGATGGCTGGGTGTGTGTGTGTGATGGCTGCGTGTGTGTGATGGCTGGGTGTGTGTGTGTGATGGCTGCGTGTGTGTGTGATGGCTGCGTGTGTGTGTGTGTGTGATGGCTGCGTGTGTGTGATGACTGCGTGTGTGTGTGTGATGACTGCGTGTGTGTGTGATGGCTGTGTGTGTGTGTGTGTGAAGGCTGCGTATGTGATGCATTTGTGTCAAAGCTGCATGTGTTTGTGAGCTGCGTTTGTGATGCTGCGTGTGTATGTGTGATACTGTGTGTGTGATGCTGCATGTGTGTGAGCTGCGTGCGTGTGTGAGCTGTGTGTGTGCTGCGTGTGTGTGGGCCGTGTGTGTGAGCTGTGTGCGTGTGCATGTGTGTGAGCGTGTGTGTGTGAGCTGCGTGCCTGTATGTCATTATACAGTATGGAGAACTGTGGCCATTATACAGTATGGAGCATCATGTGCGGTCATTATACAGTATGCAGCATCATGTGCGGTCATTATACAGTATGAAGCATCATGTGCACCCAGCATACAGTATGGAGCATCATGTGCGGTCATTATACAGTATGGAGCGTCATGTGCGGCCATTATACGGTATGGAGCATCATGTGGGGCCATTATACGGTATGCATGCCGTCATTATACAGTATGGAGCGTCATGTGTGTTCATTATACAGTATGGAGCGTCATGTGTGGCAATTATACAGTATGGGGCATCATGTGCGGTCATTATACAGTATGGAGCGTCATGTGTGGCAATTATACAGTATGGGGCATCATGTGCGGTCATTATACAGTATGGAGCATCATGTGCGGTCATTATACAGTATGGAGCATCATGTGCGGCCATTATACAGTATGGAGCATCATGTGCAGTCATTATACAATATGGAGCATCATGTGCAGCCAGTATACAGTATGCAGCATCATGTGCGGTCAATATACAATACGGAGCATCATGTGCGGTCATTATACAGTATGGAGCATCATGTGCGGCCATTATACAGTATGGAGCATCATGTGCGGTCATTATACAGTATGGAGCATCATGTGCGGCCATTATACAGTATGGAGCATCATGTGCGGTCATTATACAGTATGGAGCGTCATGTGTGGCCATTATACAGTATGGGGCATCATGTGCAGTCATTATACAATATGGAGCATCATGTGCAGCCAGTATACAGTATGCAGCATCATGTGCGGTCAATATACAATACGGAGCATCATGTGCGGTCATTATACAGTATGGAGCATCATGTGTGGCCATTATACAGTATGGAGCGTCATGTGTGGCCATTATACAGTATGGGGCATCATGTGTGGTCATTATACGGTCTGGAGCATCATGTGCAGTCATTATACAGTATGGAGCATCATGTGCGGCCATTATACGGTATGGGGCATCATGTGCGGTCATTATACAGTATGGAGCATCATGTGCGGTCATTATACAGTATGGAGCATCATGTGCGGTCATTATACAGTATGGAGCATCATGTGCGGTCATTATACAGTATGGAGCATCATGTGTGGCCATTATACAGTATGGAGCGTCATGTGTGGCCATTATACAGTATGGAGCGTCATGTGTGGCCATTATACAGTATGGAGCATCATGTGTGGCCATTATACAGTATGGAGCGTCATGTGCGGTCATTATACAGTATGGAGCACTGTGTGGCCATATTTTTTTGTTTATAACTATTGTATATGAAACAGTGTGATCAGCAGTGCTAAATGGGTGTAGTTGGGACGTGGATATGGGTGTGACTAATTATGAATGGGTGTGGTCAGAGGCGTGGCCTAAAATTTGCCGCGGCGCGCTTCGCGCGCCGCTAACTTTGTCCCTCTTTCCCATCTTCAAAAGTTGGGAGGTATGGGTACCCGGAGCCGGGCCTCTGGGTCTCAGTCCTGGGGTTGTCACGGTGGCTAGACCCGGTCCGTGGCCCTGTCTGTCAGTGGGGGACGTCCGGTGCAATAAGTGGTGGTGTAGCGGTGCAGTTGTGGGGTGCAGGTCGCGGTAAATAACGAGGACACCAGGTTGCAGTCTCTTTACCTCTTTACTGAAGATCTCTGGGTCCTCAGTCCGGAATACGGTTCACCAGGCTGCGCAAGTCCGGCCGGTCCAATGGCACCTCCAGAGTTCTCTTCACAGGTGGAAATCTGCGCCTTCCCCCTAGCGCTAGGTGTTGTGGTCCTTCCCTGCTGTGCTTACGGAAAGTACCCCACAACTGTTGTGTCTGTTTCTTAAGTTCCCTCACAACTCGATTAGATGATGTTCTGCTAATCCTCCGTCCCTCCCTGATGTTCTGGTTGGGACGGCACCCGTTTGACGGGTAGGCTCGGAGCTCTTCCGGGACCCTAGAGTCGCCCCTCTCCACAAGTTGCCCCCCAAGACTGCATAGGTGATTTAAGTTAGACAGCCCGCCTTAGACTGACTGTCCTGCCGCTGTTTAGAGTATTGCTTGAAGCTGGATATTATAATACTCCCTCGGCGTTCCGGCCACCGGTTATGCGCCTCAGTAGGATGTTGCTTTGGTCTTACAGCACGACTCCTACTGGTATTCTCCTATTGCTATGATCTCGTTTCTCACTCAGCACAATCTATCTCGCTTCTGATCCTTTCTTGGGCACCGCCGCTATCCTGAGCAGGCACGGTCCCGTTACGTTCGTTCAAGTTGCCAAGCCTCTGTCAGGATCCCACCCCTGACAGAGACCCTACTGTATCTTCCCCCACAACACCCTCTGCCACAAGGTGTTGCCTGGTTCCAACCCAGTCAGCTTCTGATCTAACTTCCTGCCTGACCCCCAGTTTACCCACTATGGTGGGGAGTGGCCTAATGAATAGCACCCTTAGCTCCCCCCGGAGGCCCGGCTGTGAAATGTATTGGTGTCTGTGATACCTGATCAGATGAACTCCTTCAGTGCCATCAGACGTACCATAGCTCCCCATAGTGGCGGAGCCACAGTACTGCAACGACCAGGACTCTGGGGCGCTGCACTCCCCCCTGGTTAAACACAGTACTCCGGGACTGGGAAGAAAACAACAATACAAGTTAGCAAAAAGACATACAGTTTTGTTGAGTGCAATAACAGTAAGTATACTTGAACAGGCTTCCCTTTATGGGAGGTAAGGACACTTGAACGTTACAAACATGGTTAAATATCATAGCAACATGCTATAAACAACTCTTCTTACCCAACCGGGTATTCTACTTAGTGCAACATTGTTGAACAATAATTTAACTTCGCCTTTAAGGATGCACACTCTAAATCCCTAAAAGACCTTCTTATACACATTATAAGGCAATTTAACTTTTACATTCTCCTTCTTTAGATCTGCAGGACCGCCTGTCCTATCGGCACCAGACCTACTGCCTCTCCTTTCTTACAGGACCGCTCCTTTCAGCCCGAGCCTTCTGTCTTTCAACTACTATACACAGTATAGAACATAACATTACTTTCAATTTAAGAGCAC